>NC_081408.1:239299275-239615942 GCF_030272615.1 Cryptomeria japonica | reverse complement strand
ATATTATTCTGATAGGGCGGGATGTGTAACAAGTGGATGAGACCGCAAGCCTTTATGACTGCCAAATCATCAACACTCAATCGAGCTCGCATCACAAAAGTCTTCAGGAATTTCTCCCAAATCACGAACACTCCTTAATGGACCTATATCAATATATGGATATCATCCTATCAGATACATCTATCCTACACAATCCGACAATCAACAAATCAATTATTCAATCAATGCCTCATATCGACATTCAAACAACATGCTTCATATCAAGACTCATATCGAAAAATCAAATACCATTTTAAAATGATCAAGTTTCATATCGACAATCAATCTCAAAAATAAATCAATCAAGTTCCAATCAATCCAGACTCATCACAGATCAATTAGATTCATCTCATATCGACAAATCAGACCCATATCAAATCAGGACCCATATCGAAATCAAACCCATATCAAATAGAAATTGATTCATATCGAATCAAGACCCATATTGAAATCAGAGCCATATCAAAATCAAACCCATAATGAAAGATTGACCCATAACAACAAGATTGACCTAAAAATGAAAAATTGACCAATAACAAAAAATGACTCATAACGACAGCGAAACCCATATCGAAATTGAACCCATATCGCAAACAAACTCATAACGACTTTGACCCAAATTGATCCCAACCAAAAATCGAATCGACACAAGACTCATAACGATAAACATCAATTAACGACCAAAATCAACAAATTCGATTGAAAATGACACTTTGACAAGGTGTAAAACTTACTAACGAATCTAAAAATCAAAATTACACATGTCAAAAATTATCCAAAAATTAAAAAATTTGCTCACTATGTCATATGCGCTAAAACAATCATTAAATGCGCTATTTAATCTATCATATGTGTTATTTAATCTATCATATGTGCTACAAAACACATTGCATGCGCTAGACTGTTTATCATATGCGCTATACTGTTCTTCATATGTGTTGTTCTAACAATCAAATGTGTTATTTGATCCATTATATGCACAACTAAAATCATCAAATGCGCTAAAATACATGTCTTATGCGCAACACTGTTTCCTATATGCGCAATATTGTTTCTCATATGTGCTAATCTACAACTCCTATGCGGTAATAAAAATATAATATGCATCACAAGAAAAATCAAATGCGCTACGATAATTGTCAAATGCACAACAAAATTCATTGCATGCGTTAAAAGAAAAATTATATGCATGAAAACATAAGATAAAAAAAACCGTGCGAAAAACCCTAACTAGCTCGAAAAATTCAAAAATCTTGCAAAAATGCCTAAAATCTAAGCTAAAAATTTACAAGCAGGGTTAGAAAATTGAACTCACTGGTGGGCCATACTCCGTTGGCTTCTCAAATTGACGAACTCGCTCAAAACAGTGACGGTGATAGGGGGTGCCATCTTCTCTCTCTCCTCCAAGCTCCAATGCTCCAGAAACAAGTGTGCAAATGAGGTAGAAATGGGCCCTTGGAGGCTTATATAGCCCATGCTAATGCAGGCGGTTGTGATGCCTCGGTGGACATGTGGGGTATGTGCGCGCTATACCCACATAGTCTTCAATCCATTTTTTCTATATCCTTTTTAATAATTCTATTGGGCGATAAATTTTTTTAAAAAAAAAAAAATCCAAAAATTTTAAAAATCCCCCAAAAAAAAATCCAAAAAATTTTTAAATCCAAAAAGATCAACATTTTTTTTCCTAAAATATCATCGTACTTCATGCCATCTCCTCGAAAAACATTTTTTTTCTCAATTTATCACCCGAGGGGGCATATTATCATTATCATCAATTTCCTATCAGCTTCATATCGACAAAATCACATCACCGCTTCATATCGAAATCAATTTTTCATATCCAGGGAATCATATCGACAACTTTTGCAACAACATCATACTGCAAAATTTTGACGACAAATTGAGCGTTTTTCTTTGAATCAACATGTGGTCACACATTCACTCAAAGATGGGCAAAATGTAGACACCTAAAAGTTGCACAACAAATTAAGTGAATTTTATTCATTTAATTATCCCTAATTCTTCCAACTAATTAAATTAAGATTTAATTAATATCCCTATTTCTCTAAATTAGCCTATTAATCAAATTAAAGATTTGATTAATATTTCCCTTCTTCTATCTAAGCCATTTAATTAAATTCGCATTTAATTAAAATTCCCCTCATAACCATTTAATTAAATTTACATTTAATTAAAATCCCCCCTCTAGCCATTTAATTAAAATCCCCCTTCTAGCCATTTTTAATTAAATTTACATTTAGTTAAAACCACCCACTTGCAAAATAAAAAATCACATTGAAATAAATCAATATTTACTTAAATCCTACCACTAGTACAAAAACAACAATATATGACTAAAAAACTACCAAAAATTGTAGATAAATGACTAAATTTGGTTTATTGCGAGTCATAAATCAATTTGGTCACGTGACCACTGGTTGTTTTGATTGATCAATTTGGTCATCGATTTGGTCATTGATTTAGTCATACAATTAGTCACTAATTTAGTTATATATTTAGTCACTAATTTAGTCATATATTTAGTCACTAATTTAGTCATATATTTAATCATTAATTTAGTCATTGATTGTTGTTATGTGGTCATTTATTTAGTCATGATAGTCACTAATTTAGTCATATATTTAGTCACTAATTTAGTAATATATTTCATTAATTTAGCCATTGACTGTTGTTCTCTGATCGTTTATTTAGTCATAGTGATTTATTTAGTCATTAATTTTATTATATATTGAGTCATTAATTTAATCATTGATTGTTGTTAAATGGTCATTTATTTAGTCATCATAGTCATTATTTTAGTCATATATTTACATCCATTGGTAGTATTTAATCATTTTTATTTATTGGTAGTATATTTAATCATTTTATAATACAAAAATAATATAACATTAAACTCTAACTAGATCATAAAAGCAAATAAAAATATTACATATATGAACAAGCTACATGTTAGAATAAAAAGATTGATTGAACATCATGACAAACAAGGTCATATGCAATAAAAAAAATATAATGCAAATATGTATATATAAATCAAGTTATAAGATGTCAAATCTGTCTAAGGGTATATATGTAAATATAATAAAAAATGTCAAAATTGTCTAAGAGTCTCCAACTCTTTCAAAATATTCAAAGTACTGCATAAAACAATAAGAAACATGATAAACATATTCAACTATATCATTTTCTACAAATATTTTGAAGGCCACCTTGCGAAGGTTCCCTCTTTCTCTTTTAGACGAACGACTCCATCTATTTTGTCTTCATAAGGAAGAGGTATGTTACTTGTGATTGTTAAAATGTTGACATTTGCGTTGCATGTTCCTTTTAAGTTTACTCCATGTAGAATAGATAGGGAGTGAATCCTCCCAATGCCAACAACAACACTATCAAATGGATCCAACAACCTAACTTTATCACCTTCATTGAATTTATCAGTACGTTTCTACAAAAAGAAAAAATAACACGTTATATTAATACATATGTAATGATTACCCTTATTTGCATAATAAAACAACCATTAATTTAATAGTACATGTGTTAAAATAACTACAAAAAGAAGATTTCAAAAAAATTGCAATGATTCGACAGCTAAAAAAAAAGACATCTAGTAGACCAAAGTTATGAATTCACTGTAATAGTCATACAATTATAAGAAATACTGCAATGTAGTAAAAGTAGTTTTTTGCACACATTTTCTTATATTGTTATGCATAACAGTATGATTACAGACATTATTTCATGTCATAGACTTAGTGCTAGGTTCTGAAACCTATTGGGTTAGATGGAGGTGTGAATCCACTTCATTTTGGCTATCAAATCACCTGATTCCATTAAGTATTGGCTGAGATATTCATATTTTAGTGCAAGGTTGTCAAAACCCTCATTAGGGTAATGCAAGAGGCATTAAAATGTAACTAGAAAAGCCTTTCGGTGAAAGAGAGATGTCGAGGAAATAAAAAGGCACCTAGCGACACTAAAGTTTCATTGAAAACCCAACATCGATGAAAATAACAATGGTCTTGTCGAAGAAAACTGTTTCGATGAAAGGATGATGTCGAAAGAATTGAATGAACTCTTGGCGAAGGCAAAGTTTCATCAAAATATGTATTGCAATGGAATCATGCCAAATTTCAGCAAAAGAAACTCATCGATAACACAAGGGTTTTGATGAATGGGATAAAAAACTTATTGAAGCAACATGTTACATCGAAATGAAAAGAAAGTGAGACAAGCACATCAACTTGACCCTCAAAGTATCTATCGAAAGATCGAGTTCCATTGAAGTATCCGGATCGATGAAAATGGGCACGGTCTCATAGAGATGGTCTGATCGATGAAAAGTACATGTCGGTGAAATCCCAAAAGCAGATCTGTCGAAGCACGAGAATCATCATAGTGAATATGAAGTGGGGCCCTCTGGTCGAAGTCACAGATTGATGAAATGGAATGAGATCTCATCGAAGTAAAAGGGGTTTTGATGAAAACAAGCTATCGAGTAAAGCATTAAAATGCATGGCGAAACGAGACCTTTCATCGAAAATTGAATATCGATAAATTCAATGGATAACTCATTGAAATATGGATGTTGATAGAAAATGCATATCGATAAAAGGTGAAAACACTTGAGCAAAGAGAGAGTTCCATCAAAACAAAATAAATAATGTTGGGTCTATACTGAAGATGGGCATCGATAAAACTAGGGCATCAAAGAACATGAAAAGAAAGTCATCGAAGGGGTATGTTTCATCGAAATAAGAGTTGTCTTTGGGAAATGTGGCACGCTCATGCATCGAAAGGCAGAAATTAGCAAAAAGCACAATCAATCCGCCGGGAAATATTACACAAATCCAAATGAGTCACTAGTAGAAAATTCTTAATTTTGGTGCAAATAAATGTATTGCAGTCCACAAATGACCAAATAAATTGGTAAGGAGGCAAAACTAGAGTTTACAATTATGGTTAAGACAATTGTGGAATTGAGAACATGTTGGGGAATGAACATGTTTGTAGAATTAAGAATATGCATCTAAACACTTTGAAAACTTTGGGAAGCCAACTTGGAGTTTGATGAAATATTTAAAAAAATAATTGCTCACTTTGTATAAAAGATGTCATGAGATTCACTCTTGTTAGGCATCACTAATTGCATACATAATTGATGACTTTTACAACTTAGACATGTAATCTCTTTTTCTATTTTTCCAATAAGGACTATGCACATTGGTGCCATCAAGAAAACCTACAAAAACATAGTTAACAATGAAAGGTGTCAACAATGTAATGAAAAGATTATTTTGTAATTGTTCATAAATAAAATAGAGTAAATAAAATTTGAAAAATCATAATCATTCATCCTTGAAATATTCAATTCCCTGCCACCAACTAGAACTCAATTCACCATATTTGTAGGCCTCACAAGAGAATATTGTATTGTCCACAGCTTTACACAATAAACTTCATGTATAGAACAATATCCTCTAATTTTTAAAATAATATTAATATTATTGTCATAGATGGGAACATTAAAGACAAAATGGGCTCATGGGACATTTTCAAATTTTACCTGTATATATTTAATAGGATAGAATTAATGTCAAACTAAAGCTTGCAAAAGGCACGTTCATAGTGAGCTTGGAGCATTGGAAAGGTTTGTTGCAGCCATATTAATAGAAGACAAAAGTTGACAAAAATAGAGAGTGAGGGCAGTCATGTAGCTTTCAAATGACAACGAAGTACCTACAATGATAGTAATGTCAAAAGACATACCTCTGTTAGAGGCATCAATAAATGGACTAGTAAAGCAAGATATCAATGGTGTCAAAGAGCCAAGATGATATGTACAATCATAAGGGAAACAAAGACCCTCATCCTATAAGCTTATGCAATCTAGTAAAAAGCTAAACACAATGAAAAGAACACTTGCAATCATAGTTTCAAATCAATCATAACAAATGACAAGACAAAGCAATATGAAAAGATCATAGTCGAATCAATCTAGGCACAAAAATAGAGGTAAGAAAGATCTCAAAGAAATCCTAGTGCATAGAAGACAAATAAATCCTAAAGAACTCAATCATGACAATGTATAAAGGGATGTGACTTCATATTCTATCTAGAGTTTATCACAGATAGAGCAGTCTTCAAAACCTAGTCATAAAGAAATCCTTGCAACATAAGGGAAATGAAAGGATGTTATGACACTCAAAGGAAAATGTTGAAGACAATGACACCTTGCACATGAAGACCTAAAGCCACAATCCAAGGGGTTTATATCAGCATATAGAGCAAACTACAAGAACTATGACAATGAATATGCCATCAAGATAAAGAGTGAAATTTTATAATAGTCACTATTAGACTTAATGAATTAACATATGCATTACAATGAGAGGCATAAGAAATAAAATTTTTCTCAAAACCAATAGAAGTATAGTGTTGGTACTCAGAAAAGGGGCAGAGTCATCTCAGAATTGTGAAAGATGACTAGACATAGTACATTGAAGATGCATCTCAGTGAATGAGTCATGGCCACATACCTATAAAATTGAAAGATAGTGAATATTTAGCAATCATCAAAGTATTGAAGAAGAACAAGGTTAGAAGCACATTTCAAGATAGAACACATGTCATAGTCATGATACACAGAGCAAATATTTGTATGACAGAGGTATACTTATGTTGTGACAGTGAGAAACGACCTTTGAATATATCTTTAGGGAAGTAATGGTAATGGTATGCATATTTGATCAAATTGATATTTAATGCTCCAAAACTTAAGTTTATTGGTGTACACATGTAATGGACCTCTCAACTCATCCTTAGGTTGCCCTAAAGAGCTCAAAACTGTTATTTTTCAATCAAAATCTTTGATTACAATCATACCTAAATATGATTTCTCTTTGATCAAATATGCATTTAACAGTCTTCAAAGCATAAAGAGTAGACATTCAAGACACGTTTAAGCTACAAAAAAGACCTAAAGCATTTGAAAACAGGCCTAGCCACCATGAAAGTATACTTTAAAGATCTTCAGGTTTGATATACAAAGGATTCTTATCAAATAAAATAGAACACAATAGCTATCATGATTTGAGACAGTCCCAAAAGCCTTAGTAGACATGTATCTAAAATCTCAAACGATACACAAGGTGTACCACCTCTTTGACAAAATGACTATAAAAGATGTAGTCTCATGGAATGCAATAATCATAGGATGTGCACAACTTAATTTGTTAAAAACGGTCTTGCAAGATTATAAGAGAATGCACTTGGTAGGTATAAGGCCAGTCTTTACAACCTTTACTAGCATCCTTCCAATTTATGCTAAAATGGGAGATTTGCAACAAGGCATCGTCATACATCAGTGAATAGTTGAGAGTGGATTTGCTCAGATGCAAAATTGTAGTATATGCACATTATGGAAACAAGCACTAAAAGTGAAAGTCCATCTCTAAATACCTCCCTTTCAACCAAAAACCAAAGACACCTTAGCAACCTTCTACAAAACTATCCTTGAAGGGATATTATTGTTTTTTATTGATGCAATTATCCTGGTATGCATGAAAACAAAATGTGGAAACATAAACAAGGCACGTGAACCACCTTGTAGAATGGGTTTTAAAAATGACATACATAATACACAGATAGTTATGAACGGTATTGAAAAATACATTACAGATTTTGGTGTTGTGCCTACTAGTACAAATTCATAGCTCAAAAGCTCAACAAAAGTTTCTTTAAGCTTGAGAAACATTCAAAGTGAGCCAACCCTAACATTAATGTTATATATTGAAACTATAATATAATTATTAATAATATTAATATTACCTAAGGTGACAAGAGTGGAGATGAATTCCACCCAATCAAAATATTGGCTCAAGTGACATTAATTTTTTTCTTCAAAAGGATAGAGGTGACATGAGTGAATGACTTTTCCACTTTGGTGAAAAGGAATGGCACTACCTAAGGCATGCACCTCAAGTGGATTAGCCACTCAACTTTTCCACCAACCAACTTCTTAATGGTTTGTCCACTTAAAACTCCACCTAGTTGGTTCAAATTGGTGGAAACACACAAAATCTCCTCCTATATTGAGATCTAGTGGAATCCTTTATTAGGCACACCATTGATTGACATTCACCATATTTCTAAACTCAAAAAGTGAGACCAATTGACCACTTGACCTCTAAATTTGAGTAGAGGTTTTACACCACACTATTCCATTTAGTGTTGTCATGTAAAAGATAAATTCAATCACTAACATATTGAAGCTCCACAAATATTATAAAATGGTCAATTCAAAATTTGGCTAACATTGGTATGGTTTCTTTTAATTGTTTGATGAATAATATTGGACCTTGCACTCTTTGTTTAGATGATGAATAGCAACAATTTTTTTTATCATTTTCGAAAATAACTGTAGAAACACTACTAGAATTTGATTAATCTATTTACACTTTACAACATGATTGGCACTAAGACATTACACAATCCATAATATGAACCTACAAAATTTTAAAATGCAGTCTTGGTCAATGGTATAATTTCCACAAAAAATACAGAAGAAGAAGAAAAAAATATATCAAGATTCACTATCTTCGATACAAAATTGTAACAAATTCAACTTTTTTCACTCTTATTATTTTAATAAGTGATAAATTACAAATTATTTTACTATTTTTTCTAATTAATTTTTATCAATTATTTCAATACTCATTCTCCCACCATCCCCAAAATGTGGAAACAAAATATTCCATACCAAAAACTTGTCCTTTTTGTCCTCACATCTCATCTCCCCTTTCCCTCATCCCAAAAACTTGGAGAAAGATTGGTTAACGATGGAAAACAATCGTCCTATCACCCACCATGTTGATTTGTAAAGATGAACTTATATTTTATGCATGCACCTCCTGAATGGATATTTTGGCTTGATCCAAGGAACACTATCACCACAATGCTGGAAATTGTTGTTCTAAAAAGAACCGGGTCAGTCTTGGCCACTTGGAGAAGAATCATGTATGTTTAGCTACTTCATTATTTCTAGAAAAATATCAGATAGTTCACATGGCTCTTATGTTCCATTAGATTACTTTCATGGGGACAATCTTAATTTGAGTTTATTCAAATCTTGCATGTGAGATCTACTACCATACCTTTAGCAATTTGACTACAATGTTAATACCTTTCTTTCAGTTTCCAGAATTTTGTTGATGGTGATGCATCTATTTCTAGAAATTTTGCTAATGACAATGTATCTATTTCTTTGATAAAGAAAGGTGTGTATATTTTCAGTAAAATTGGAAGACTACAAAATTCATCAATCAAGCATTATGCTTTGCAAACACAGCATAAGAGTGCCATAAAAGACAATAATTTAGTACATGAGGGAATTGATTTAAACAAAAACATAAAACATAATATCCAGATATGTTTTCTAATTCACTATTACATAACAAACATGGAGCGTTTGACATACAAAGCAACTAGGTATGATCATAATGAGAGCCCTTAACTTCATCCAATGTTCCTGTTTATGTTGCAAAGGTGCTTATCTGTGTAAGGTCATGGTGATGTACGCCCATAATTGTTCTAGACATTTTAACTGAGCCCACTCTTACTTGGTCCCCCTTAAACACCCTAATAACAACCTGCTCTCTGAGATTAAATATGATGCCTTGTGAAAAAATTATGTTGTTCCATAAATACAGGCGATGACAAATCAGTGGTGTAATTCTTATTTGGTGGTATTTAGATATCCTTGTCATTGCACCATACGATCCAGAATGGTGTGGGGTGCAACAGAGAGTGAGTTATCCATTTGTGGATATTTGATTCAAGTTGTGGAATACTTGATTTTCAGATTAAATATAGGAAGAAGGAAAATGGGAATCATAGTCTATTTCTTGGCGTTTCAGTAAATTATACAATGACAAAGCTTGAGATCTTGGAGATGAATTATACGAGCTTTTTGATCGTCAATTACACTAATTTAAAAGCCATGCCATGTAATGAAACATATGATGCCTATGTGTTGTTCAAATTGCTTGCAGATGGCCCCTTCACCATTTTGTCCTCCAATAAACTCATGCTCATTGGCTACAGAGAAAATGGTTCTTTCACACTTGACAAAACAATCAATAAAGCAGGAGGGTACTATAAATTTGCAGGCCTAATGTAATATAAGGCTTTTAACTGTGATAAGATTGAGAACTCCCTATGTGTTGGCTTTATGGCCACTTCTTTACTTATTTTTTAAGACCATCCAATTCATCTCATTCTCCAAATCAGGTCCACTCAGTATGTGTTCTTCTATAAAACCTTCTGCTTTGCTTATTGATATTGCCACCGTCAAATAAAGACTTTTCCTTTTTGAGAAATCTCACTATTATTTTGATAGTCCTTTCACTGTTTATTGTAACCTTTCTCTTTCTCATTAATAGGCTTCATTAATCCTCTTAATTGTTAATGATCCTTCTGGCGACTGTTGGTAGAGGTCATGTATACTTTGTGGATGCCCTGTAGCTCTATTAAAACCCTGTCAAACATACATGTGACTATGTGATGGTGTTATTGTTTTGAGCCATTGTCCATAGAATACTGTCATTACTCCATCTTTCACTTTTAAGTGCACGCTCATTGTATTTGTGTCGAACTGTGATCATTGACTGGTCTTTTTGAAGATGTCTGCTCCGAAGATTGAAAGAAGACAATAAAATATCAAGTTGGCACACGTCTCACCTAGTGTTTGAAATTGCATATAGCAAAATGAGAACCATATACTTAAAAGGGTTCATATAAAGGATACAAATAATATAGGAGGGGCATGGACCCCATTTAAGGTGATGAATTAATTAGTTATATCATTTTTGGTGTATTTTTTGTTGACCAGTTTCACCATATTCTGTTATAAATTTTTCATGGTAGCTTTATTGCAAGCTCCCTATTATATTGTGCCTCGTTCCTCTTATGGAAAAAATGTTTTGAATTGGAATTAGATCAATTTATAGCAGTTTTAGCTAAGACAATTGGTAGCACTCATTTCGGGAAGTGGTTCTCTTCATTCTTATTGCATCTAAGGAGTGATGCATTTATTTTAAAGGGGTATTTTATTAGGATTCAAGACTGTTCTGAAAGACATCCTTGGACCCTGAAGATTCATAGTTTTGAATTGTAACTTAATCACATGTTCATGATGTTGCTCTACATCTATAGGAAAGTATATTATATAAATAGGAATATGACCGAATCAGGTATTTAACACACTAAGGGTATAATAATGCATTTTGCATCTCTACTATCCTATAAGATTATAAATGATGTTACAAATTGTACATCTTAGGGATCAAAATTTTCAATTTTGTTGTAACATCTCTTTGTTGGGGATTAAGACAGGCCAATGTAGTTGAAAAAGTACAAATTGGATTTTTGAGTGGATGTCTGTGTTCATGTAGTCCAACAGTGGGGAAAAGCTTAAGAATAGGTTGTAGTTGCAGTATTTACAGTTGTGTGAGAAGAAGTGACTAAGATATGTGGAAACTTCAATTTGTTCTTTTCTTCAGTCCTGTACAGACCTGTAATTGTTGTATTTATACCTTATAGATAAACTTGAGGGAAAAAGGAATCAATTGACATTTAAGAATTCTGAAGGCCATCTGACATGTTTGGAAGTGATGGATGTTCACAAAACGAACTGTTATAAAAAAGTTAATTTCTTCATGATTAATCTTATGTTTGCTACTGGTGTGGATATCCCTCTTTTTGGGAGTTCATTGTGCCTATGCTCCTATGCACAATAAGTATAATTCTAAGGAATTTTGAAACTACAGATTTGTGGTTGCAGTACTGGGAGGTGGATGCAGGTGCAAGTCAAATGTATACATATCGAACTTGCTCAAGTTTATCAATGTGTTATCGTATGTCATCCCTTAGAACTGAACTTGAGAATGGTTATCCAAAGTATTTTATCAATGAGACATTGTTTAATGGGAATGCAAAAGGCGAGAAAAATGCAAGTCTATAAAGTATAATGGGAAATAGGTAATAGTCCTCACTGGATTTGAACTTAATGTTTCTGTCCACATTCTTCAATCATTTTTTTTTGAGGAAACTCCATCAACTAAGAAATATAAACTGACAAATATCTTTGCAGAACATTTGTGGATTGTTTTTATTTTACATGAATTCTGCGACTTAAGGAGTATGGATTGTTTGTTTCGTATGATTTTTAGGCTTTGGATATAGTGGAGAATAAAAGATGTGTCATATGATATATCTATAAAACTGAGTCTATTTACAAATTCCATGCCAATATGAAAAAGAACTTGCTAAATGTGAAAACAATCGGTCGGACAAATACTTTAAAATTGGAAAGGAGATGTGTAAATGCCACTCATCCTTATGCCGTTGCAATGATCCTAGGACCTTTAGACATCTTCTATAAGTTCATTATCCACTTGTTTTTGGAGTTACACAGGTCCAGCTAGCGGAACCTGCTCTGATACAATTTATTAGATTCAAGGTCAAATCTCAAAATCCTGAAGGGCGACTTTTGACCCAGAACATCTAAAATTATGAATTGTAAATTAATCATGTATTTGTGATGGAAATATACATGGAATTGGAATAAATATAAACAATTACAATTGGAAATTAGAATATTAATTAAATAAGTGCATAATAATGCAATCACATCTCTAATGTAGAGATGACCAAGTAGTGATAGTGAGTAGAAGTTTCAAAAAGAGGCGTTATTTCTGAAGGGTATATATAAACCCTATAAGCTGAAAGGGAATGCAATGAAAAAAGACAAAAATGTACCTTTTGTTTTTATAGTTGTTATTCAGAGAGAAGAGGATTTTGTTTACATGTAATAATCAGGAAGGCCATTGAGAATTTTCATAAATGATAGGTGCTTGGAAAGAGGGTTTTGCAAAATGGTTTGATTCTTCATGATTAGGCATATAATTCTGAAAATCTAAAAATTAAAAACATCATTCAACTTTTGAATAAAATACAATGTAACTTTGTTTTTTTTGAAATATAAACCATGCTCCTACTATTTTTGGAATTTATTATATATAATTTTAGGAATTTCCATCTATTCTTTGTCTATAAATTAAGTAGGTTGTAAGTTGTAACAAGAGCACAATTAACTGGAGTGAAACAACATCAAGTGATTTGGGTGGAGCACATGATAGGCTTGCACCACACACTTACCCTGCTATCATCTTGAATCCTTCCACTTGCCAGCCAGACTTATATTGAGCTCCAAGCGAGCTCAGTAAATTTCTTGTGAATCCCTCTCAATCTATTCTATTTTTTTTTCTACTAAGAAAATGCAACCATATCCACAGTGTATTCAAATACTTCCAGATATGGCTGTATCAATCCAATACATCCTGGATGTGACTCTATTTGGATATTATATTCCAGTTGTATTCATAATGGATACATTGGATACAGATATGGCATGGATGTGTCTGGTAATTTAGTCAATTTTCTACATCACATGCATAAATACATAAGAGAAAAAGGTACATAATTGATTAAATAATGTTGGAGCTTCATTGATAAGACATTTATGGAAGCAATTCACCTTTGGTTGACTGTTTTTGAAATTTGAATTATTGAAGTCCTAACAATTGAGGTTTAAAATGACGAATCCAAAGCTAAAACATTTAGCTTCTTTGAGTGCTTTAATTTTCTCTGCAATTTGTTTCGTTTCCTTTACTTTCACTTTTTACAGTTTAGGTTTTATGCTAATTTCATTTAGAAGACAAAAAAAAATACAAAGGAAAATATTTCAAATTAAATAAAACAAATTCTGTTTTAGTTTGCTTGAATTCTACTTTTCTTTGTTGGAGTCTATCTACATTTATCACTAGAGAAAAGTCTTTACAATTTTTTTGTGATTATGCAAATATAATGTAGATATTGCGGATTGGATTTATATTTTATATATGAATTTCTTTCATTATCTGTTTCAAAACTGAAAGAAGGAAAACAAGATTAGTTTTTATGTTTGTTTTATTTTTCAATTAGTAGATTTAATTTCTTGTTCAAGCATTTAGAAGTATACCTTTTTGCTTTAGTTGGATAAAGATGGCAAATAAATTGCAGATCAGTTACATTATGTAGTTATAATGTCAATCCTTCCAAAACAATTAGGTTAGGTATCACTTAGACTCTTGCTATACACACATCAAATAAGAATGAACATGGGCGGTTGGATTGTTAATCAATGCATGCCATATCTACACGTGGCCCTTTAATAGTGATATTGGAAATGCTTCATAGTGGTCTTGGTTTGATCCAAAAAAGCTGATATGAGTTGGACTTGCCATTATGCTAGGCACTGTTAAAAAAAGTGAAACATTAAAGACCTCAAGTTTACACAATCCTTGAAATTTGGGAGAGCTGTTTCTGAATCAGATTGTGTGGTAGTTTTTGCATCTAATCCAGAAACCACCGCACAATTCATGCAAAAACTACCACACAATCTAATCCATAAACAACTCTTCTAATGTGAAATATTATAAGTTAGTAAGTATTATTTGGTGTGATCTTATACATTCCTGAAGCTGCTATCTTTTCTATACTTTTGAGAGCACTAGGTTGTTATGCAGAGTATCTCATCTATTAACATATTTAAGCTTTACCCATAAAAACCCTTAGTTTTAAGGCATGAAACTCTTTTACAAAAGAAGACATGAATGCACAGTTTAACAAGCAAGAGTAATAATCCTATTCTACCACAAAACGTTACAGTATTGATGAATGAAAAGTCTGAAGATGTGGGAAGAATGAAACAAACCTGTGGCTGCATGTAGTAATATTAGCTTAAGTGATCTTCAACACATGGATCGATATGCTATTCCTCATGAGGTTATACCTGAGCAGTACTTTTACCTTCACTTGCAATTATTTATTTACAATTATTTAGACATGATGTCACTTCTAAGAGTCATAGTGAAAGTAAAAAATTGTGCAAATCAGCCCCAAGAAAACAGGTTTAAATATCTTTACTTACCAGCAAATAGTGTTTTTATATCTCCAAAAGGGATTGAATAAATGCATGGGGTCTAACGTTGTGGTTTAAAGAAGAATTCGCCAAGTAATTCCTAGCAATATCATTTTCTCTAGTATTTTAAAGAAGAATTCGCCAAGTAATTCCTAGCAATATCATTTTTTCTAGTATTGATTGCAATTACAGAATTCAAAAGCATCTGTTGTGCTAGATACCCGGAAACTCCTCCCACCATGTAAAATGCATCTCTGAACTCCTTTACTTCACACCCAAATGAAATAACATTTTGCACACAATCAAAAATTGGAAGTAAGCAAAGAGAGGAAATTATATGACTTCAATGTTAGTGTAGGTTTTTTATTTTCCTTATGTTAGGGGGGATTTATTTTTCTTACACATATATTATTTAAGCTTGCTTAGGTTAATGGGAGTGGTTTATATTTGGACACGTGGTGAAATACTTCAGCTACATGTGTAACTCTCCACCTCACATGGGTAGTTGAGTTTTACACCCTTTTTTGGCTTGTTGTGCCACCTCTGTTAACCACTATTTTGTCATTTCCTAAGTGGGTTGTGGGGTAGTTGGGTTTCTCACCCTCTTTTGGCCTTATGTGCCAACTTTCTCAACTCCTTTCCTGTTTTCTTGTAAGGAGGTTATGCCACATGTTTTGGTATTTACCAAGAAGGTAAAACCTCCCACTTTTTATGGGGAATAGGATATAATGCACCCCTTAGACGTATATGCTTATATTTTTCTATATAATAAGTACTATACTCTCACCTTCACAAATTCAGTGATTGCTCGGTGAGTCTTCTCCAAATTTCTCTTTTGTCTCTATTTTCTCTCTCATATCAGAATTATCTTCATTTAGCTATTTTGATTTTCAATCATCTGTTGCTTGGAGAGTTGCATGTGATCTACGACCGACATCAGATCCTGGCCCGGTTCTCGCTTCTCGCAAAATCTAACATGGTATTAGAGTTGTGTTGTCTGGTATAACTCATTGTTTTTATTTATTTATTTGAGAGATTTGACACTTTTAGATAGCTAATATTTTCCCTAAAAACCAAGTATGCTCTCTCCCGCATTCTCGTGTGACCTGGAGAATCAGAATAGTTTAAAGGAAAATAGCTTCTAGTTAAATCTGGTTTATATGTATGTGTTCTTGTAAGATCTGGGTGATTGCAGCTTTTTGGTAATATTGGAAGCTTAATAAGTATTTCCAGAGTGTCCAAAAGGCTTGAGAAAGTCAAAAGTGACTTTTACTTCACCAAAACCAAAGTTTGAAGGACAGAGTAAAAAAATCGGAGTAAAATCTTTTTACTGGAGCTATTTTCATTTCGACTTTAGTGTTCCAACTTTTGTTCATTTTCAAGAAAAATGATTTGTGGGTTTTCTTTCCAACACCAATTTTTTTTTGGCTTTTTGATGGTGTTCCCAAAAAGATAATAGTTTTTTCATAAATCGAGCTTGAACAGGGCCTAAGCCATTTTTCTAGCATGCAAATTCAACAACCTTTCGTACAAATTGCATAACTTTTGCCTCGGGTGTCAGATTTTTGCAAACGAATACTTGATGGAAAGATGGAAATGAGAAATATCCATTATTGTAGGTCTAATTGAAAAATTCTTTCCTTTTCTGTCATATATTTCAGGTTGTATCAAGTGCTTCTTTTCTCTTTAACTAATCATATCTTTCCCTCACAACTCTGTTTTTCAAAAGCTAATAGTTGTTGGAAAGGTATTGAGATGTATTGAGCAACTATAAGGCTAATTTTTTTCAGATATTGTCTCAAATTATTTGTATTGTAAATTTCAATTTTTTGGCCATTGGAGCCTTAAAAGAATTGTAATCTGATAAAAAACCTTGTAAACACACTAATTATAAAGTGCCAACCTTGTAATATTTGGGGGGGGGGGGGTGATTTTTGAGACTAGTGGAAAGGGGGGTGTCTCTTTATATCATTTGTGTAATCATGAACTGAGATAAATTTTCTTTCATGGGTGGGCTAGTCATGTCTCTTGATAACTATTTTCATCCTTATGTTGTTAAGCTAACTTCAAAGAACTATTTGTCTTGGAAACAAGGGATACAAAATCATTGCATTGAACAGGATCTACTACCCTATCTCCTTGGACTTGTTCTTGAGCCAAATGACTATGAACAAAAGAATGCTTGGTTTAACAATAATGACATGGTCTATGGACTCATATGTCTTACTATTTTTGAGGATACTCTACATCACATAGAGCACACTGAGTGCCATTTCACAACTTGGACCATCATCCAACGATTGTATGGAGACATTGGATCTTCATTTGAAAGTGATGTTTCCTTGGATAACCATGCTCTTGTGGATGATTTTGAGACTTATATTGCCCCATCTTGTATGGATATATTATCCTATGATGATCAGTTTGTTGATAACCAATCTACGCTTGTTGCTTCTTCAAAATCTCCCAGTGATTCTTTGCAGGAAGACATTCACAGTCTTTCAGATAGTGCTTTGTGGGATGACTTCATGATAAGAATTTCAGACTTGTTTATAGAGTCTCATATTGGAGATTTGGGAGATACTATTGATTGCATACATCTTCTCTTTGATGAGGATGACTCTTCTTCAGTTGTTGTGGAGGAACCCTTGGATCCTCTTGTTCACTCTCCACGTTCATCACAGTTTGACATTAGTGTGGATACTTTTGTAAAACATTTAGAGGACACATCTACATTTAGAGGAGGTATATTTGTCTTTGGATTATGTTCTACATCAGTCTCTAGAAGATTCTGGATTATCATTCTCAGTAGTGTGGCCTAGAACACCTAGTTTGATCATGACAACTTTTAACATCAACATGGAGACCACTAAGTAGAGATCAAAGACATCATATGCTTTTCATATTCTTCCTATATATTCCTTGAAATAATGGGAAGATATCATGCATACACATTTGGTTTTTTTTCTTCCTAGAGGGAGGAACATTATTAGACGATTGTGGACCATCATCTACATCCAGTTTTGAGCATCTATCGGCAACATGTGTCTACTTCAGGAGGGGCTTCTTAGTCCTTCATTCTTTCTCTCTCTATTTAAGTGGGGCTATTCCTCTTATGGGGGGGCTTCTTCTTTTGGAGGGAATATCTATGTACATGGGTACCTAACATGGCCTCATTTGTCAGGACCCATCTTTTCACCCACCTAAGCTACGCTTAAGGGGGGTGTTAGTGTAGGTTTTTTATTTTCCTTATGCTAGGGGGTATTTATTTTTCCTACACATATATTATATAAGCTTTCTTAGGTTAATAGGAGTGGTTTATATGAGGACACGTGGCGAAATACTTGAGCTACATGTGTAACTCTCCACCTCACATGGGTAGTTGAGTTATACACCCTCTTTTGGCTTGTTGTGCCACCTCTCATAACCACTATTTTGTCATTTCCTAAGTGGGTTATGGGGTAGTTGGGTTTCTCACTCTCTTTTGGCCTTATGTGCCAACTTTCTGAATTCCTTTCTTGTCTTCTTGTAAGGAGGTTATGCCACATGTTTTGGCATTTACCAAGAAGGTAAAGCCTCCCACTTTTTATGGGGAATAGGAGTTAATGCACCCCTTGGATGCATATGCTTATATTTTTCTATATAATAAGCACTATACTCTCACCTTTACAAGTTCAGTGATTGCTCGGTGAGAGTCTTCTCCAAAATTCTTTTTTGTCTCTATTTTTTCTCTCATATCAGAATTATCTTCATTCAACTATTTTGATCTTCGATCATCTGTTACTTGGGGAGTTGCATGTGATCTACGATTGACATCAGATCCTGGCTCAGTTCTCGCTTCTCGCAGAATCTAACATTCAAACTAGAAATATCAAATCAAATGATGGATGAATCAGAGCAATAGTCAGTTTGAATACAGTGGTCAATTTAGTGATAGTTTAGATAAGTACTTTGTGGAATTTTACTTGTGTTTAAGTGTTATGGCTTCATGAAGAAGCTGTAAGCCAACTACTTACAGCTGAAGCACAACCCACATGCTAGTTTTTAGTAATTATTAACCATATAGCACAAGCAGTTCAAAGAAGCATTATTTAAGGTTCCACAACACAAAGAAGGCGAGCTTAGTAATCACATAAGTTTCAAACTTCTAACACCAAGAGAAAATAACCATTTTAAAAAATTTCTTCTTTTTGCAGTCGTCTGTGTCAATGGCTCTTGCAAAAGTTTTTAAAGAAACAAGTATCAACAAGACCCAATTAAAGAAATGTAAATCTTTCAGTAGCTTCAAATTCTCGGATATACCCATAAAACTTTCAACTCCCATATCATAAAAAAATGAAAAATGAGAAATCCTAACCAGAAGAAGGCATACCTGGATACGTTCGCCAAAATAGAGGATCCAGAGAATTTCTTGGACAATCATAAGCATGCCCAACCCACCAATGTTGAGGGGTTGGATAACCTCTGCAAGCAATAAGAAATGCCCCTCCATCTAGGAGCAATAGGATTATGGAAGAGAAAATAGAGGATCGTCACCAGAAAATAGAGGATAAGGATTAGATTTAGGATTCAATCAAAACTAAATCATTAACCAGACATGCCAAAAAATTTCCCCGCCATTCTTCCCTTTGCCACCTAGTGAAAAATGCATGTCATTTTGTCTTTATTTTTTATTTAACATAACTAAAAAAGTTTTAATTTTAAATTTAAGATAATTATATTTATAATTAAAATATTTACAATAAAGTATTAATTTTTCTTTAAAAAAAAGGTATATATATATATATATATATATATATGATGTTGTAATTTAGAAGCAAACAATCTACATGAAATCATCCCTTTTCCAAAACATACAAATAAAAAGTGATGAAAAACCACAAAAAGTTATTAGTAGATCTTAACAAAAAAAAAATGGAGCCTAATACTATAATTTAAGCTCTCAAGCATCATCACTATTTTGTTCAAAGCTTGTGGCTAAAATAACTCACAAAGACTTATAAGCAAATATTCAAGGGATTAAATAACTATGTTAATCAAAATTAAAGATATATATATATTGGTAATATGATTTCAAATCTTAGTATCCTCATCAATCATCCTATTTGTACAATGCTCCGCATTAACCGAAATCATTTTCTTATCGATGCAAATGTCATATGTGGACATGTGTGCTTGCATTGCTAAAGAAAATGACTTCATTCGTCTGATCTTATGGATATCCTAGCTATATTCTTTGAAACTCACTTGAAAGGGGTGACCAATATAGGGGGTGGATCATACACATGGATTGACCATATGTTACTAATTATTTAGTTGTGTTTCTTACCTAATGACCAAATTAGTCATTTATAGTTGTGTTTTTTTACCTGATGACCAAATTAGTCATTTATTTAGTCATTTATAATTGTGTTTTCTTACCCGATGACCAAATTAGTCATTAATTTAGTCATTTATAGTTGTGTTGCCAAAAATGACTAAAAATTGGTTATTTTTAATTATCGTGACTAAAATTTTTAGTCACCTGGTCATTTATTGGCCATATTTCTACTAGTGTACAAATGCAAGTTGCAACCAAAATTAAAATAAATTAATTTTAGTTTAAATAAATTCTTTTTTCCCTCACCCACTTGCAAAATGCTACATCTCCCACTTGCCTCCTAAACCTCTTCGAGAGCCTTCTAGATTCTTCTAATCATCCTAATTAGCCTAACTCATCTCTTAAACATTTGCACATTTCTTAAGAGAAGTCACTTCTCGAAAATGCCTCAAAGTCTTTGAAATGCATTAAAGGCTTTATGTCCTCAACAAGTTAACCTTCAAAGTCTTCCTAACCATTAATGGTTAACTCAACCATTCGCACATGGTTATAGACTTTCTCTCTAACTTAACCCTCATCTACCCCAAGGGTCTCATCAAGCACTTATGGTTTTGACCCTAGTTATCCTATTAACCATTGTACAAGAGTTTACCCCTTGGGTAAAAGCTTTATCCAATGGATAACTCTAACCTAACCTTAACCCTTACCTCCTAAGGTAACCTTCATGTCTTCTTAGGCATTTAATGCTTCTTGCATATCCTTTCAAGCTACCTCTTGTTGACAAGTGTCACCATTTCATTGGTGAAAATTATAAACATCGATTGAGTAACTTTCAATCCTAGCCCTTGTTGAGACTATTCAATCTCAACCCTCCATTGCCCTATTTTCCCTTTAAATTGAGATTTCATTATTCATTCTCCATATATCAAGTCTTTTGTGCATCAAACTTATAGTCTCATTTCATCAAGCATTGTTAACCTCTCTTTGATAATAGTAATTAGATCATTTAGTTTTACATATCATATTATCAATATCATGTTAGCTTCATCTATATGCTAGTTTAATGTCATTTTAATACCATTTTCATGTTAGTTTTAGCTTCATATCAATATCATGCACCACATCCTTATCTAGTTTCATATCTAGACCATTCACTAGGATCATAGTTGCATCCATTTTAATCTTAGAATCATCACATATCCCTCGTTCTTTTGGTAGTCATCCTATAAGTCAAGTGCTCTTCCAAGCTGAGAGCCACCTTGATTTGAAGGATCCTTGGAGGTAGAGAACAATGAGATGTGCTTAAGATGTTTGTTTCATTTGTTGTTCTAATGATTTTGATCTCTAACATAATGTCCCATTGGGGTGTTTGTGTTGTTTGCCTCTCTCATGTAGGTGTGACAATCTAAGCATATAGTATTAATATTAATTAATTAGGAAAATAAATGTAAAGTTCCAAACTTCATTAAATTAACTAAATCATTAATTAAATTGTCTATAAAATAAATCTTCCATTATTGAAGACTAATCCCCCTTGTATTAATACTAATTAGAAATATATATATATATAAAGTACCCACTAATAAATGTTCATAGAATATATATATATATATATATATATATGATTATCTAAAAAAGAAAATATAAACTTCATTTATTCTCTTATACCTTAACTCTCAACACCAAAATAAATTTCCTCTTATATAAAAATAACTCTAAATAAGCTATTATAAAATTCCTATTTTGAAATGGGGTTTCCCCCTTTTCTTTATTCTAATTTTAAATCCCCTCTTTCTTATTCTATTTCATAAAGAAATAACCCTATTTTTTTAATGATATATTATCTAACCCTTTTCTAGGGTTTCTAACTAAAATATTATATGAGATGGGAACAATCTCATTACCATCTCTTTTATCCTCTTAATTTTCCTTCCTCTGAACCCTAGTTTCGAGCTAGGGTTTCTATCTCTATATTTATTTTTAATCTTTTCTTTACTACCCAAACCCTAAGTTGGGTTTGGGTATTGTTCTTTGAAAATATCCATGGCAGGATTTTTGTGTGTGCAGGTATCAACATTCGCAGTGGACGGCGGCGCGTGGTTTAGAAGGGGTGGCAGGAGACTGAAAATGACAATGATGGAGGTGATAAGTAGGGGAGGTGGTCCGTGACCACCGGTGGGTCGCGACACATTGTGTGTGTCGCTCCCCATGAGGTTGGGGTCGAGCCTTCGACTCCCCCACCCCCGAGCCATTATCATTTTGTTTTATATTTATTAAAAAAAAAATACTTTTTTCAAACAATGTGATTGATATTATATATAAATATATATACATATATATATACACATATACATCTATATACATATACTATATATATATATATATATATATATATATATATATATATATATATATATATATATATATATATATATATATCTCTGTGTGTGTATACTTCCTGAGCAAAAGTATATTTATTTTCTTCAGTTTATTATATGGAATATCAACATTTAAATTTGGTTTAAAAGGTATATTATATATATACACCCAGAGCTGCACTCACTATTTTCGGTCAAGTATAATTTATTTAAACAACAACATTTTATTTACATGTTATATCTATATATATAGTGGCAAAATACATTCACTATGTAAACACAGTGTATATCCAGAACCAGTTTATTTACGACATTTAGTTCTTTTTTATTTATTTAACCAAAATATGTATTCATACAATTAATGAGCAAACACATGTTTAACAATGAAGTGCATTTGTTGTGTAATTTTTCATTCTATGATTTCTTACTTAACTAGAAGCAGCAAATAAAATGAGATAACATTGAATGTAATATAAATATTTCCCATTTTGTTTTTTGTTTAAAAAAACAAAATTGAAACTAATATCAGAAAACTAAAATCTTATTAATAGAAATATACTGAATCTAATCCTTTTTTTTTTCTTCTCTCTTTGCAAGAATAAATCTATAACTAGTTTCAGATTAATAACTAGTCCCACAACCCCAACAGAAACTTTACAACAAATATGAAATGGTGTTTGAATGCCTTTTTTTTTTATAAAAGAATCTTTGAATATTACATTCCTTTCCCCAACCATAGTATTACAACTAGGAACAAAAATACATCTTTAATTTCACATGTTATTGAATAAATTAACTAAAGAGAATAATACTCTTTTCTTTCTTTCTTTACATCATTATTGAAAATGACTAAATACAATAGGAAGATTTAAATTTGAAAATGACCAAAGGAGTTCTCTTTCAACACTCTTTAAACACCACTTTAGGAAGGTAGCTTTTCTCCATCCACTAAATAAGTTGCAGACGTGCAATTAGATGAAATCTTTGGTTGTGACCATGGAGGCTCACCTCCCAACCTAGGCCTACAAGAGGCCACCCCTGAGCTAGGAGAACCAAGGACCAAACATGTTACACACATACTCAAACACATACATACAAAACACAAATTTTACAAAGAAAACATTTCAACAATAACTCCCAACCCAAGGCTTGCACATAGTCACCAAGTAATTCAAAACAATGGGGTGAAGGTGGACCAAGTATCTAAAGGGAGAAACTGCAATAAAACCATTGATAACCAAATGCCTTCACAAGGATAATGAATCCATCTAATTGGTCTCTCACATAACCAAAACAATCCTTATGACCCCTAAAGGCTTTAATCCAAAACTCCCCTTATGACCCCCAATTTTATACAAAAAAATAATAGCAACAAGGATCCCATAATCCTTGTTCATCCCTCTCTTCCTACAAGAGAAACTCTACACCCTTAGAATGTCTTAAAACCCTCCACCCCAAGACTACTCTTCCCTCCCAAGGGGGAGTTTAGTCTTGACTCCCATGTACAACAACAAGAAATTACAAAGGAAAAACAACTAAAACAATTCCAAAAAACATAGTTTCAAGAACATAGATAACATATTCATTTATTAACAAATTCATATTTACCATTTCTCAACATGCAAGGAAACTAACTACTTGGAAGGATTGACACCAACCTTTACTCCTGCTATGGAATGTATGCTATAGAAGAGTTGCTTAGTTCCCTTACAATCCTCTTACTTAGGCAAATTTCTATTCTAAAATTTCAATTTCAATACTAAATAAATCTTGTCTCCAAGATTGGAGAATGGGTGATCAAAGTCCCAAGTTTGAAAATCTCCCCTATGTAGGCTCTCCTAACACTTTCCAACTTCCTTGGAAAGGATGTGAGTTCCCATAGGTTGGTCTTCTCAACCTCTTACATGATTCTACAAATGGAAACTGAAAAAGGTGGTTGCAAGATGGGGAAGTGCACCTAAACACCAAAAGGAAGGTTGTCTACCCAAGAGTCAATCTTCTAACAGTTCAATTTTCGTCCATCTTGGAAAACCAACTTTTGAAGTGACCCCAAAATCACATGCAAGTGGTCACATGGTTAAAAGTTCCCTTTACCCATAGGTATATCAAGTGGGCCTTTAAAAGTGACCTAAACCCAACAATAGGAGTTAGTTTGACCCTCCAAAAACCCACCTAAAATTTGTCTACGGGTCAAACTTGATTTGACCAAACTAAAGGCTCTCTAATCAAGTTATCTTTTGGGACCACAACAAGATATTTGAAAAATGCATTGGGTTTCACAATTTCCCTCCTAAGGACATGTCATATGCCAACTTACCACACATCACAAGTGTCAAATGACACCATAAAATACACATCACAAAATACACTTGGCATGTCCTTTTTAGGGAATAAATAAAATTAACAATTATAAATAGGAACATACACTCAAGCATCACTATTATGAAATTAAACATGCCACATATGAAGTATTGTCTCTCCAAATAGACAAACCTTGGCTTTACTATCACACATTGGTTTGACCTTAATTGGATATACTATCCAATTAACATTTTTCTTAGCAAATCCATATGCAATCAATTACTAAATTGCACCATCTTAGGAATCATATGTAGTGCCCCTGCCCTAATCAAAAACCTGGTTTGATCTTGGTTGACTTTTTAAGTGGCCTTCTTGGATGGTTGATGTACCATGTTGTAATTATGATTATTGTGTATGTCTATAAATGTTGTTTTCACATCAATTCTTATGTAAGATTATTTGTTCTTTTGATTTGTGTTATCAATCTCAGGCTAACACTTTCATTCAATAAATATGTATGCATGTGTGGCTCATGGTTGTAGGAGTTTGTAGGTACAGTACCGCATAGGTACGAGGTTCGTCTCCCCCTAGATTCACAGGTTTGAGTGTACCTTATTGGCCCTAAGGAATTGGATTAGGTAGTCATAAGACCCTCATTCTACTCTAGTCATGCTCAAGTGAGCGTCGTCAGTCGTTCGTCAGTTTCCCCCTTGGTTGGGTTTGTGGGTCGTGTAGTTGTTTGGCTTTCTTGTTTTGCATGTTGTGTGTGTAGTAAAATTGATTATTTAATCCCAAAATATTAATTGTATTAAATGTGTTTTTTACGCATTAGTAAATTAAGGGACTAAATTAAATAGGATCCCTTTGTGTGGTTAATCTATAATCAGATTGCTAAATTCATGTATGTAGAAGGATTGATTAAATGATTATTTTTAAATGATGAATTAATTAAGTATATGCATTTTGAAAAGAAAGGTTAAATAGTATTTGAAAATAGAAATATTTTACCCTCTTTGACATTTTGAAATAGAAATGTTAGTTTTAATTAAATTAAGAAAATCAATTTTAGAAGAAAAACAATTCTTGCAATTTTAAATTGTTTTGAAAATGATTTTTATTTGGAGGAAAATATTTTAAATCCAAAAAAATGATTTTTGGTCAAACAATTTCCCTTTTAACCTAGGTTTTGAAAATATTTTGGGGGAGTTATTTTTTGGAATGGAAATTTTGGGCATTTGTGGGAGAAGGATTTTCTTGAGCTTGTTGGTTGGGCTCTTCATCAAATCATTCCTAGGATTGCTGAATAAGGTTGGATTCTTGTTTATCTCTTTGGTTTTATTGTTTAAAAGAGATTATTTAGATTTAGAAGAAATCTGGTTGTGCTTGTTGAAAATCTCATATATTTTGTGGAATATGGAAGAGTTGTAGTTAAATCTCAAATTTAAACTCTCCTTGCTTCCATTCCCAATCTCCAAATCAAATTTTGGTTGCTCAAATAGTTTTCAAAATTAAAGATTGGGGTTGATTGTTCACAATAAATTTTTGTTTAAACTCCAAATGAATGCATTCATATTTAAGTATTAAATTGGGAAATTAGTTTGTGTTTGGCAAATTAGTTGGATGAATGTGTGTAAATTAATTCTATTTGCCCAAATATGGTATTTGGTTGGAGGAATTTGCCTAGTTTTATTTTTCTGGGACTGGTTATTCAGAAAAATTTAATATATGAAAACCATAGTTATTCTGAAAATTTGTTTTTGGGCTCAGTCTGAGACTGTGCATTAATTGGGGGGGTTTCTATTTTTAAAAGTTAATGAAGAAAATAATAAAAATAAATAAAAAATATTATCTTACCCCCCACGTGGAAGGGAAAACCCCACCACGTGGGATGATAGTAGTGCTACCAAGGGTAGCAAATTGCTACCATTTGGTAGCAGCGCTGCCCAAGGTAGCAACTTGCTACCATTTGGTAGCTGCCCCTGCTAAGCCCCTTTCTCCTTTTTTCGGTGGTGTAAAATTAGACCACCGTACAAATTGGTCCACGTCAACAACGTGGTTATTAAAAAAGAGAGAGGATATTTTACTATATAATTTTAATTTTAATTTAAAATATATTTATATTGATATTAAATTTGTATATTTTAAATATAGCTCGTAAAAGTAAAATAATTTATGTTTTTGGTAAATTTTGAAAGTGAAATTAATATATGTTATTTAGTAAATTTTAGATAAATGAAATAATAGATATATTATTTGGAAAATATTGGAAAAATAAATATTATTTTATATTTATTTGTTTTTTTTGGCAAGGTGGCAATGCCACTTGATATATTTTATTAATAATATATAATTTTTACAATATATTTAAAAACTGGTCTAAACTAATCTCCCAGAGAAAAGAACCAACAAGAAAAACTTTGGTCATTGCTCATCAACATGACTATAGAAGAGAAGTAGTGAGCAATCCTCTAGCCAAATCTAGTTACAAAATAGAGAACAACAAAGGAGCATGCAGGCTCATTTACAAATAGGAGCATGCAAGCTCATTTTACATAATAGGAGCATGCAATCTTATTTACAAAATAAGGACATGAAAATGAAATCACATAGGCTGCCCAATGAATGAAGAAGAGAGCTCCAAAAAGCAAGAGGACTAAACCAGCATTGAAGGACAGATCCATCTTCATGGGATATCTTGAAGGCCCTGCAACAAAGAACTCCTATAACCAAAATTGACATGCCCCTGCACCAAAAAACACCTGCAACCAAAATATATATATACTACAAAACACAGAGAATTTACAAGAAACACAAGGGTCTAAAACATAACTGACACCAACGACATGAGATTTGTGCTCCGCCATTATAGACAAATGCCAAAGGAGAAGAGGTGAATACGAAAAAATGCTAGAGAGAAATGAAGCCCAAAATTTTTATGTCGTAAATGAAAAGAAAGAGGAGATATATCATAAAAAATGTGACAAACCAAAAGAAGCGGCGTACATAGATAATCATGAAAACAATGCCACACCAAACTTTAAATGGCATATGAAGGACAAATTCCCATTGTGAAAATAAATATCTCTAGATTTCGCACCAGGAGAGAGTACCAAACACATGAACAACATCAGTAACAACCAACTCATCATTAATGAATGCCAAGTGATGATCGAGTAAAGCAAAGTACCTCAAATCAAAACCAAATGGAATTATGAAAAGGAATACCTCACCAAGATGAGAGAATATCAACTCGTATAAACGAGCAATCATATAATAAGAAAGATTAAATACTCGACTCTCTATAGGCTATACTTAATAGGTTTGGGAAGCTCATCAAATCACACCCCAATCAAGAGGAATCAATAACAGTTTTGTCACAACCCATATTAGTGAGGCAATCTGCCAATACATTACCTTCACGATAAACACATGAGATGATGAGGTGCTCAAATGTATCAAGAGGAGTCCATATTTGTTCAATAATATACCGGAAATGCCAATTATCAGCTTTTCTTGCCTTGCAAGCATTAATGACAATAGCTGAATCACCTTCAATATGAAGGTATTTGAAATTCAAATCCTTAGCCATAACAAGACCTTCTAAAAGAGAACAAGCCTCAACCATATTATTTGTGCCAGAAGAAATTGGCATAGCTTTTAATGCTAATAAAGAACCCAAATGATCACGAAAAACTATCCCTATTCCTGAATCACTAGGATTTCCACGAGAGGATCCATCAAAATTCAATTTACAAAAAGGGGTATTAGGAGGATGCCATTTTATATAATTTGTCTATAGGTGTTTTCCGAATCCTTGGAAAGGCGGGTGATACAAGAATAATGATACTTTTCCCAGAAGAAATCATAAAATTGTCCCAGGAAGAGAACTCTAAATTCATATTAAAATATTTCTGAACATGAGCATTAACTTGCTCAATAATACTTCTTTCCAAAATCCCAAGAACAATAGATAAATCCGATGAGTCAAATCTAAAAATGCGCTTGTTTCCTTCCCACCAAATGGCCCATATGATTGAAGAGGGAATTATAAACCAAAAATAAGAAAATAGAGAAGATGAATACAAAACTGGCCAAGACTGAAACATGTCCCATAAAGATAAAGGCAAAGGGAATGAGAGAGATAACTTTTGGAGGACAAAATGCTAACAACTACTCGCAAACTCACAATGAAGAAAAAGATGATTGGCATCTTCAAGACCTTTACCACATAAGACACAAGAAAAGGAGGTTGCAATATTAAATTTGACTAAACAATCACTAGTCAAAATTCTATTTTGTAGCGCGAGCCAGGAAAAAACACCAGCTTTAGGTAATACCGAATTATTCCAATAGAACAAAAAGGCACGATGAGGATCATTTTGATTGGCCATTTGTTGAATAGAAAAATATCCTTCTTTAACAGAGTAGTTTCCCGATTTAGAAGGGCACCAAATAAGTTGATCTTTGATGTTAGAAAGGAAAGCCACTCGGTCTTGCAAAACAGATTTAAAATTTTGAATTTCCTACAAGGACAATGGAAGAGTAGAGGGATACTTCCATGAGACCTTGTGAGAAAATAGATCAACACTATCTACATAATCAACCAATCTAACTCCCCATGATTGAGAAAGAACAACTGAAACAGAAGCAAGACAATCATGCTGCAAAAGAGGGGGAAAGCCATTCTAGGAGTCTTTCCAAAGAAGAATATCCTCCCCGAATGGACCTGCCAGGAGAGAAAATTAGAGACCACTTCCCTACATGAGATCATAAAGTTCCAAATAGCAGACTCCTTTATTTGTTAATTCTTGGAAATTAAATAATATCTTAGTTGGAAATTTCTGCGATTAAATAATATGGCATTGGGGAATTTGAAGATGGATAGATAGAGATAGAAAATTGATGACATTTTCTCTTAACAAAATATGGATATTAGATGAGAAAATTCATTTATCATGTTTTGTTTTTATTTATTGGATTATAGGCACGATTATATGATTGCTATTTTTGGTATTGAAATTGTTATGTAATGGTGCTTTTGTCTAAAACTGTATATGGAAAATTAGATCAATTAGAAAACTTGATTGATTTGTATTTTTAAACAATATGGAAAAAGGTTGTCTTTTCAAATTTCTGTCTATGCATGTTTAATTTTCTGTATTCGCATTTGATTAAGAAATGGCAAGTCCTTGATTGTGATTGGTGGATATTGTCATATGTTTATTTGGGAACCTCCTTAGGTCCTTGATCTTGAGTTTTGGACTGTTTTCTTATGATTGTTTATATCTGGTCATGTCCTTTATGCAAGTGTTAGGTGTTGTTATGTGGTTGATTGTATTTGGTCATGTCTTTAGTCAGAGTACAGTCAGTCAGTGCACCTTGTATGAAGACTTGCTTGGCCATGTGGGTATCCCTACTGTATTGAACTCCGTATCCTTTTTCTGGTGTATTCCTTGGTTTAGGAGTTCATTTGATTATGGTCTAGTGTCATATGGGAGAGTGGCTTTCGAGTGGGGGCCATGCCCAAAGTGGCCACAAGGTAACCCATCGAAAGTGTGTCTAAATAAGTTATAACCTAATAGCATATTAGAGAGTTTAGTTAATGAAACACTAAGTAAGATAATTGTGCCTCACGCATGGGAGGAGGGCTAGTACAGACTCAGAATGCAGTGAGAAGGCCTGAAATGGCAAACCAACAACCTTGTCTTCACAAAAGGATGTGTTAGGTCCACATGAGACTTGGATGGGATGGAGATTTGGGAAAGGTTGTCAGGGTAACCCAGTAGATGGGGTTGGAACCTATGGAGGCCTGCCAAGGTAACCATACCAAGTTATGTGATGACACTTGTCCCTTATGTTCGCTAGTGTGCAGTTTGTGTTGTCTTTGCTAGGAGCATTGTTGTGGAGTCGTATCTGGTTTTTTATGCCTTTGGGAGTACCTAATATTCATGTTAGACCATGAGTTTCTTATTATGGGTTGCAAGGACTTAGTTTCACAGGTGCTCTATTTGTTCTTTTGAGATTGCTTCTTATCATGTTTCAGATGGATCCTTTTTCTTTTTTTTCTGGGATCATTCATGTATCTATTGGACTGATGTGGTCGTATGTATTATTGGTTTATGTACACCTTGATGGCAGGATATAAATGATGTGAACCTTTTGTATTCTTTACCCTTTTATTTATCAGAGGGATCTTGCAGTTGAGTAGACCCAAAGATGTATCCCACTAGGGGTAAACTCCGATATCAATTTGGTATTATGTGGTGTTTGTGTTCTTTTGTTTCCTTTTTATTTAGCATGTATGGATGGCATTATGGTTAAAATGTATAATGTGGATCAGATGATGTTAATCTTAAATGCATGTATGTAGTTATCTTATTAAATGTAGTTATTTGGATCATGAAGAATGTAGGTTAGTATAATGGAAAGTATTCATTAGTTTTTAATGCAATTAAAGTATGTAAGGAAATTAGATGCATGATATATGTTTTATTGTAAGATTGAACGTAATGTATGGTTAAATTGTAATTGATGAACTTAATCATATTATCTATATTTTTAACCTACCGAATGAATTTGTCTTTTGTTTAAAGTATTATCATGTCATTAAGTTAATCAACTTAATTTGATTAATTAGTGTGAGTTGAGTTAAGTGTTGAATCAAGTAATCACGTTGGGAAACTCTTTAGGTGTTAGTTAAGTCTTCTGTTGTGTAATATGAACTTAATGATAATTCAATGTATCTTTATTTAGTTTTAGCTTTAAAAATAAAAATTAAAAAAAATTTGCACTTCATTCTTGTGTTTTAGCTTTATCCCTTTGGGGTTTCCTGGCGGGGCATTACATTTCGTATGAAAGCCAGGTTTGCAAACACTAGGATCTTTGGTGTCTCTTGTTCCCTTAGTTGGTGTGAGGTGTATAGACCTTACGTTGTATGCTTTCCCTCCTATTGTATGCTTGTGATTGAGGCATAAGATCTTGAAGATATTAAGGACTCGTGCTATATTCTTTTTGCGTATTCTTTCGAGCAAACCTTAATTATGTGTAACATGTGTGTTTACACCTTGCTTTCACCTTCCCGATGTTGGTGCTTTTGAGTGAATATATGTGCTTTGTTTTCTTATTAGATATCTTGGTCTATGATTACTCTTATTTTGAGAGAGAGTTGTATGTACCTCCCTTTTTTATCATTGTACTCTTTAGACTAACCCATTGGGTTGGTCAGTGCTTGTTTTGAATCTGATAGTATGAAATGTTCTTGTATTAAGATTATGATGTAGCTTAGTGTTTTTAACTTGAAGGACTTGTATGGTAGATGTTGAATGCTTATGATGTAGCAAATTCAATGTTTATCATCCTTCCTTCTCTTTCTCTCTAGAAATTAAAATGTTTGTTATATGTTTATTTATCACTTATGTAAGTTTTCTAATTGCAAGAGAAAGGTTGTGACTTCTTGAACCCTTGTGTGATCCTAATGATTCTATTGTGTATTTAGATAATATGAGGGCTATGGGTTTAAAATATCATGATGGTTATTGGGAGGAAATTGCATGTTTTCATAAAGAAATTCACCATGTGTGTTGTAAGAGTAACATAATGGAATTTCTATCTTAGGTAATGTGTGATTTTGTACGAATAGCAAATATGTGAAACTGTCTTGTTTGTAATAAGATGTATGAAAGGGATCACGTTATAGTGGCTAGGAGTGTAATTATGTGTTTTCATGAAAGATTTCATTATGTGTTTCATGTATACACCTAAAAATGATCTGAAGATAGTTAATTAAATAAGCAATTATTTAATTAATCCCCCTTCCTAATTTAATTGAATTCATTAGGCAACTTGATTAAATTCTCCCTTTCATCTACTTATTAATAAATCTAAGGATTTATTTAATAAGTTCATTTCAATAGTCCCCTTTGGTTAATTAATTCAAATTAATTAATCCTCCCCCCATCTTCAATCAATTCTTCTAATCCTCTAATTAATTAAAACAAAACAATTTATGGGTTGTTGAGAATTAATTAGTCTTTTCCTATTATTTGAATTTTTAAATTTAAATTACCCACATGCCTCCTAACTTCTAACCACCTAACCTAGCCATCCCTCTAACATAACCCATTCCACCTAACCCTATCCTATCTTGCACATTCTAACCTCTTTATCCTAACCTCCTATGGTGTGGATATTCTCCCCTTCAGACACATGACACTTTGGCCACATGCCTCCTCTCTTGGACACTTGCCATTTTATGAGCAAGGCTCCTTGACACTTGTCACCACAGAGATGACAAGTGTCTCTTCCTCCAGCCTCTTCTCCAACCTCCAATTTCACCCTTGATATCTTCAGACTTAATCTTGACCATTGATTCCTACCACCTCACCCTTGGCCTTGGAAATCCTATAAATATCCCCCATTTTGGAGCAATAAGGATATCCTCTCATTTTCATCTTATGCATTGTTATTATAGGCATATCATTTAAGAATTATTGTTATAGGAAATTGCATTCTCTTAATTTGATCATTTTCTAGCATAATTGTTGAATCATGTAGCTTAATCAATCTCTTTTCTAGCTTAATTATGCATATCATTAGCTTAATTAGTCTCTTGGATCAATCTAGCATAATCAATCTCATCTTTTCATATCATTATCATTTCAAATCCTCCGTCTAGGTGTAGTCAAGTCACTGGGATTGCTTATCCAGATCTGAGAGCAAATCCATACTCACATCTCTTAGGAGGCGATAGGTTGCTTTGTCATGGTTCATCTTTATTTGATTTTAATCTGATAACCATGCTTGTAATGATCTATTGAGTGTTTTGTGTTGCAGTTGTAGGTATCACACTTCATAGGCATGACATTTTGGTGTCCATTGTGGGGTCAAAAATCTCATTTTTGACCTCTTAGCATCATCAAATTTCAATTTATCAAGCTTCTGGCCCCGTCTGATTCAAAATTTCGTATGAGTTCCCTTTTTGCCTCATACTAGTTCCTTTGTGTCCTCATACGAGCAGAGAGAATTATCGTATGATCAGGTAAGAATTGTCGTATGAAATTATGTTTATGTGTTTTCAAAACAAATTACATTCTAAGGTTTTCATGCTTCAATTTAGTTATTACAAATGCTAACCCTGGTTTGTTTGTGAGTTTTTCGGCAACCTAACTAGTTTTTGCAGGATGATTGTCAAAGATTACACTTGTCAAAGCTTCATTTCATCCAAACATCATGACTACTAATGTGTCTATTTTGCAGGTTGCCTAGGAGGACTCAACCAAACTTTATGTCTTCTTTAAACTTTCTAGGCACACTTATTTTTGCTAAAGGGAATGAAAAATCATGTATTATGTGTTTTGATGATAGGCGAGTATGCTCTCACCTTTCTTAGGTGATCAAAAAGCTAGACTCATCTTTTGATTTCAATAGTGCATATCTTTAGTGGGCCTGCCCTCCCGAGGAGCTAATAACTCTAAGCCATTAAGGCCGATGAGAGGGGAATGACCCAAGTGGGAACGAATAATGCCAAGTACTCCAAACCACTATAAAATAAACGCGATTTGATGAAAATCAAGTCAACGACAGTGCTCGGGAATATCTCTCCTTTGTACCTTTGGGTATATCAAATCTTGGTATTCAAGGTTGGGAGACCTCTTAATTGAGTTTATACCCTGACGCACTGAACGGATCCCTTACTAGTTCCAATTAAATTAGAAGCTACCCGATTCACCTTAGAAAGCGGGATAATCTTTGTGCAAGAGAGATAGTAACTCTCCCAAGACACTTGCCATATCATGCCCCCATTAGCGTTTGGAGTTGGATAATACGATGTTGAGAATCCATTGCGTGAGACTCAGTGGCTGTATTCTGATTAGCTATTGGGTGTGTACCTAAGCTTGCAAGAAAAGGTTTTCTCTCTCAGCCAACTTCCCTAGGTAGTGTAATGTGCCTGAGGTCACTTATCATATTGTGTGTTTGTTGTGTCTTCATACCTAAAACAACAAATCAAACCTTTAAAACTGGAAAACAGAAGCAAAACATCAATCTTCATTAATCAAAATTCTACCAAACAAACATTTTTGTCTCTGTTATGCTCTTTTGTACAAGTTTGTTATTTTGTTGTATGAGTCATCTACTTTGTCGTATGGTCTAGTGAGAATTGTCGTACGAGCCTGTTTAGCAAAATTTTTTATGTCATCTTTCATCGTCCGGTCCAATGAGAATTTTTGTACAAGCCAGGTTGGTAGAGAATTTTGTGCCATCATTTGTCGTCTGGTTCTGTGAGAAAGCTCGTATGAGTTTATGTCTTCTGTTGTGCAAAATTTCTTGTTTGTCATATGAGCCTTTCTAAATTATCGTTCGGGGTTGTGTAATCTGTCATACGAATTTATGTCTCTGTCTATCCAGAACTATCTTCTTGCATGTCTTTTTCAGATCTGTCATATTTGCTTTGTCAGTTTACAGTGAGCATAAACACCTGTCATCTATCATTATATGCTTAGATTGTCTCCTTTATTCTCTTGGTCAAGTTATCATCTATCAAATTGGATGCTAGAAATAGACACCTCAAGATTTTCAAGTATTCACATTCAACAAGTTCAAGATCTAAACATCTCAAAGTGCATCATCACCCTCTTTGATAAACTGATCACTCAAAACATAGTTTCTCATAAGGATCTATCATCATTTATCACAAAACTACAACATTTGGTCAGGATAACCTTGTTCCACATCGTAGGATATATCATTCCTATTGGACTTGGTTTTATCAAATCATCATCATTGCACTCCAAAACCGAAGATTGAAAAACTTGCAAACTTTTAAAAACTTGAATCATCTTTTCGTGTCATATCACTCTATCACATTGACAGTTGATAACTTATCAAAACAACTTTTGGACAATCAAATCCTAGCGCAATATCTAACATATGTGTATGCCCATTTTAACCAGGGCTCGGAGATGAAATATTGCAGAAACAGAAAGAGAAACATAGGAAATATTTGAAAATCATAGCAACATGGAATACCAAAGAAAAGTACAAGAAGAAAACATGACAAGCCAACATATCAAAGCAATCAAACAAGTCTAAAATCAAAATCCAACTATGTCAAAATCTCACAAGAATTCAAATACATCTCCGAAGAAATGTGGCTCTTTTATGCAACTCTTAAAGAGACCCCTAAGGGATTTTGCTAAAGAAGATCAAAATCATGCACCTATGTCTTGCAATGGTTCATCCCCCCATAAGCAAATTGACTCTCCAATGGCATCTATTCCTACACCTCTTGAAAACTTGCAAGAGTCTTCCATAGTGTCCTCACCAAACAATATACCCATCAAACCTATTTCAGAGGATCCTATTCAAAGCTCATCTCCTTCATATCCAAGCATTGATTCCTTGCAACATCCCCATAATTCTTCCTTGCAAATTGAAGTCCTCATTCATAGAACATTTGTTAAACGTGTCCTAATAGATGGGGGAGCTGACTTAAACATTTGCTCTTTGAGTCTTGTCCATGCCCTAGGTTATTCTGAAGATGCAGTTGATCCCCTTAAAAATATCACCATCAAAACATATGATGAAGAAGAGCATTCCTCTAAAGGAATTGTGATATTACCCATCAGAGTGGGACCTATGCAGAAAGACACATCATGCCAAGTTCTAGACTTGGACTTACCATACAACATACTCTTGGGAAGACCCTGGATACATGACATGCAGGGTATTCCATCAACATGTCATCAGTGCCTAAAATTTCCATATAATGGACAAGAAATTATGATCTCAATAGACTCAAATCCATTGCAGTGTTGTAGTAATCTGAAATCAGCTCAAGAGGTCATTGTTTCACATAACACAAAGGCAAAATCTTCAAGCACACAATCCAAGGAACAATCATTTGCATCAATTTTGTCAAACATGGAAAAACAAATGCAGCTTAGAGATCAAGGGAACAAAGAATATTCACTATCATGGAAAAACAAACAAGAGCAACTTGAAATTGAAAGGGAAGAAGCAGATGCAGATGTCAATCTAGTTCACATGTATGCAGGAAAAATGTTAGGAACTAGCCCACTTGAATCAGAATCACATTTGGCTAACTTGGACTTAATCAAGGACGATCAGGAGCTCCTTGTGTGAGGTCATTCTGACAAGAGTATCGTTCTAGACATGGAAGTACATATTGAAAGCCTTGACATCTCTATAACGACCCCTAATATCTTTGAAACTATCCAACATGAGGATCCTTTATCCTTAATCCCTCTAGAACCTATGGACTAGGAAAATGAAGAGCATACTACCATTGATACCTTTCCTAATGACCATGCCATATCCTTATATCTTAATGAAATTGAACCAACAACAACTTTCACTAGGGATTTTGCTAACGTATCTTCGAGTCAAGTGGGTGACAAATCTCCTAGTCGCAAAAGTGAAAATAAAGAGAACAATATCAGGTATAATGCTGAAAACCATTTATTGGCAACATTAGACTAGGAAAAAGTAAAAATAAAGGACACATCTAATGGTGAAAACCTCCTCGAGGCGCCGAAGGATGGGATATTTGACACCTTAGCTGAATTTTATCAAGAGAGGTCATTTATCCTAATAGAACCAGTAGAGGCAGTTATCATTGGCACAACTGATCTATATCCAACAACTTCTCTATCAGAACTACCAAGGCAAAAATATTTGGAACTCTTCAAAAGAAAGCAAATCAAAAGATGGTAAAATACAGACATTTCAGGTTTTGATCCATATCTTACAATACATCACCCAAATATTAGTCCAGGAGCAAGCATCAATAATGGAACACAACATGGATCAGGAGTAGGCATTCTATTCAACACACCACAAGGTCATACAATTCCAAAACTATACAAATTAAGCTTTCCATGCACCAACAATACAACAAAATATGAAGCTTTGGTACAGACATCAAAATGGCTATAGAATGGAACATTACACAACTTCAAGTCTTTGGAGACTATCAGCTCGTCATCAATCAAATCAATGACGATTATCAAACAAAGGACGAAAAGTTAATGCCTTATAAAAAGATGGTTGATGATATAAAGAAATAGTTTGTAGAAATAACTTTTCAGTAGATTCCAAGTAATGACAACAAAGCAATAGATGCCATGGCTACACTTACTTCTCTCCTTTAGACACAGGAAAATCAACAGTGTTATGAATTCCTGGTGGAAGAGTTGTTTTACCCTGCTCATAATTGTCTTGATTCCTAAACTATCTGTCACGTTGTTGCGCATGATTCCTCCCACTATGGACAAACTTATACATACCTGAAAGATAAATTCCTCCCTCCTGACTTATCAAAAAATCAAAAGAGAAACTTTATTCGCCAATCCTCCCATTATACTCTCATCGTGGATACCCTATTTAAACGAGGTCTAGACGGTACTCTTTTAAGATGTCTCAAACAAGAAGAATCTGAGAAGGTCTTACATGAAGTCCATAATGGCATTTGTGGCCCTCATTCAAGTGGTCTTACCTTTCGAAAAAACTCATACACTTGGGCTATTATTGGCCAACTATGGAACGAGATTCTTTTCAGATAGCTAGAACATGCAAACAATGTCAGATCCATGGGAATTTGATTCATGCACCAGCACAAGAACTTCATGCTTTGGCAACATCTTGGCCTTTCTGCCAATGGGGTCTTGATCTAGTAGGAAAGATAAATCCTTCTTCATCTAATGGTCACAAATTCATCCTTGTAACTACATAATATTTCACAAAATGGATTGAGACAATACCTGTCACAAATATCATAGGAAAACAAATTGCTACATTTATCTTGAACTATATCATCTGTCGCTATGGAATACCCATGACCATTATCACTAATAACAGGTGATCATTCAAGAATTAGGATGTACAAGAGCTATGTGAGAAATTCAATATCCAACACAGATTTTCCACACCCTACTACCCACAAGGGAATGGGAAATCAGAAGCATCAAACAAAACTATTCTAAAAATCCTCAAAAAGATAGTGAATGATACTAGTAAAGATTGGCATATTCAATTGAACCCTTCTCTATGGGCCTACCGTACTAGTATCCACATGCCAACAGGTGCCACACCTTTCTCTCTTGTTTATGGATCAGAAACAATACTGCCAATAGAAGTAGAGATACCTTCTCTATGAGTATCATTAATACGTCTTATCCCAGATGAAGAACAATGAGTATCTAGATTGCAGGAGTTAGAATTGATCCATGAACGAAGACAAAATGCCTTTGATCATTTAAAGGTATATCAACAAAGAATGTGTCGAAGTTATAATCATAGGGTCAAACCACAAGTATTTCAAGTTGGGGAAGTAGTACTAAAGGAAAATCCATGAAACCAGGTAGATCAAGAAAAGAAAGGAAAGTTTGAACCAAACTGGTTAGGTCCATTTGTGGCCACAATAGTATTTGGGTTAGAAGCATATCATCTATCAACACAGGATGAATATCAGCTCGATGAACCCATCAATAGCATGCATCTGAAGAAATTTTATGTCTGAAGAAGAAGAAAAATCCAAAAACAGTGAAAAAGCAAAAAATCCAAAAACAGTGAAAAAGCAAAAAAATCCCAAAAAAGTGAAAAAGCAAAAAAATCCAAAAATAGTGAAATAGCAGAAAATACAAAAAAAAAAGGTGAAAAAGAAAAAAAGAAAAAAATCAAATATGAGAAAAGTGCAATAAAAACAGATGGTGAAAACTTGGCAAATAGGCGCTTTCTGTCTGCTAGCTCTTCCATCTATTAGGTCATGCATCCTTCCGCTTGCATTTCATTTTCATTCAATGTTCATATCCATAATAAAGCCTTGTACATATGCAGGCATCCCGGATGGCTTCTCGCCATGGTCTGGATCATTGGGTATATCATACTGAATTTGTTTCTAGGCTTGGGGCAAAATCTTGCACTTAGCTGGGGGCAAAATTTTTGATCATTTTGAGCTTAATCAAACATGTAGAACAACAGTTAGGCAACCCTTATCAAGCAAAAAATGAGACACATCCAACGTTGAACATGAGATCAAATTGTCAACCATCAAACTATCACAAAGACAGTCTAAGCACATCACACACTTTTCAATGGATAATATGTTTTGGATAATGATTTTAGCATGATTGTTCAACTTTTCTATCTTGATTTTCGCTATCATGATTTTTGAGTAACTCCAGGATGTCTCTGACTAGAGGAACAAGGAAGGAACATGATATTTTTCTTGTCTGCTGTCTGTAAACTAATCATTAATATGTGCAAATTTGTCTTGGGACATGATCATCAGAGTATCATTGAAGACATTTCCGATTTGCTTATTGAAACGATTAATACTGCCTGTTTTACGTAAGCAACACTCAGGTAATCTTGGTTCAATTATACCTCGATGCTTGTGCTAACTTGCCATATCAATATCCAGGAAAGTCATGCTCAGGTCATCATGGTTCAATTATACCATTAATTTTTGCACTTACTTCCCACATTTAAAAAGCTCAATGATGACAAAACGCAATAACCCAATGATTGGTCTAGTCATCGCATTGCATTTCATTTGTATTTAGTTTGCATTTAGTTTGCATGGGATCTCGCATGCTCATTCTATCCAAGGTTAAATCTATCACAAGAATCATCAAGGTATCATCATGAGTGTATACATAATCAGAATGATGACTCATCTCTCTCCAGATATTATCAACCCAACAAAAATCTTATATCCCCCCCTTAACAAAACCAACATCAGCATATCCGAATATTCCTGCAACTTGATTTCAACAAACTGTTAGTTCTTTATCTAATCAATCTTATCAATTCTATCAATCAATCGCATCTAAATCAATCCTATCATGTCTTATATAGGATGTATCTTTCCTGAAACCAGACATTTTGATCATGTCTTATACAGGATATATCATCCTAAAACCAGACGCTTTGATCATCTTTATCTTATACACGAGGTGTCATTCCTGAAACCAGACTGAATCTCGATCTTATCAATATAATCAATCAAGCTTTTTCAATAATCAAAAACCACATCACCGTGATCGTAGAACTCACATTTTCATCAACCACAATTGCAAAAATCAAATCACTTCTAATCGAGATATCAATTTTGCAAAGATCCAAACACTCTAAAGGTCAATTATCTCAATTGATCTCCCGAGGGGGCATCATCGTATCACAATTTATCAATCAATGTCTGGGGAATCCTATCGAACTAATAACATCATCAAAATGAGATTATTCTTTGAATCAACATGTCATCACACCTCGCTTCAAAGAGGGGCAAAATGTATACACCTAAAAATGGTATGAAGATAGTTAATTAAATAAGCAATTATTTAATTAATCCCCCTTCCTAATTTAATTGAATTCATTAGAAAATTTGATTAAGTTATCCCTTTCCTCTACTTATTAATAAATATAAGGATTTATTTAATAAGTTTATTTCAATAGTCCCCTATGATTAATTAATTCAAATTAATTAATCCTCCCCCATCTTCAATCAATTCTTCTAATCCTCTAATTAATTAAAACAAATCAATTTATGAGTTGTTGAGAATTAATTAGTCTTTTCCTATTATTTGAATTTTTAAATTCAAATTACCCACATGGCTCCTAACTTCTAACCACCTAACCTAACCATCCCTCTAACCTAACCCATTCCACCTAACCTTGGGTTTGCCTAACCCTATCCTATCTTGCACATTCTAACCTCTTTATCCTAACCTCCAATGGTGTGGATATTCTCCCCTTGAGACACATGGCACTTTGGCCACATGTCTCCTCTCTTGGACACTTGCCCTTTTATGAGAAAGGCTCCTTGACACTTGTCACCACAGAGATGACAAGTGTCTCTTCCTCCAGCCTCTTCTCCAACCTCCTCCAATTTCACCCTTGATATCTTCAGACTCAATCTTGACCGTTGATTCCTGCCACCTCACCCCCGGTCTTGGAAATCCTATAAATATCCCCCATTTTGAAGCAATAAAGATATCATCTCATTTTCATCTTATGCATTGTTATTATAGGCATATAATTTAAGCATTATTGTTATAGGCAATTGCATTAGCTTAATTTGATCATTTTTTAGCATAATTGTTGAATCATGTAGCTTAATCAATCTCTTTTCTAGCTTAATTGCATCATCATCATAGCTTAATCATGCATATCATTAGCTTAATTAGTCTCTTGGATCAATCTAGCATAATTAATCTCATCTTTGCATATGATTATCATTTTAAATCCTTCGTCTAGGTGTAGTCAAGTCAGTAGGATTTCTTATCCAGATCTGAGAGCAAATCCATACTCGCATCTCTTAGGAGGCGATAAGTCACTTTGTCATAGTTCATCTTTATTTGATTTTAATTTTCTAACCATGCTTGTAATGATCTATTTAGTGTTTTGTGTTGCAGCTGTAGGTATCACACTTCACAGGCATGACATTTCATAACACTGACTCAATTGAGGATCTATTTGAACAATACTTCATTGAACTTGCTTTTGGATATATATAATTGACTTAGTATGAATAGAAGGTGCAAATGAAAACCATGTCTGATGTGCATGCATATATATGTATTATTTAGTTGATAGCTCCTCTTCCACCTTCTTATCATACTTTTATTTTTGATGAAAGGTTGCAAATTATGATAAATTTCGTATTAATTAGGAGTAGTGAGTGTTCGTAAGAGGTCTTGCACAAACAAAAAGATTGTTTGTCTTGATTTCTATTGTTTGGAAAACTAGGACATTCTGTTGCAACCATAATATTTGGAAATGTCATGTTGGGCCAATTTGCATTCTTCTAAACGATAGTGATATGAAAACCGTTCAATTAAGATGATAGGCTTATAGTGAGAAATTTTAGCATGTTGTGTGATCTTGTTAATTTTGTGCATATGTATGAAATGGGTTGACTATCAAACTCTCTTTCCCTTCTCTTTACCCATATTTTAAGATTTTTAGAAATGCTACTAAAGAATGCATTGATTTAAATAAAATGTATATAAAGCATATGGAATTTTATTTTTTTGCATTTTGGCTTTATATTGAAAGATGAAAGTCTTAAGCTTCAGAAAGAAAACTTGCATGGTTAGTAATGTGAATATGAATGCTTAGTGGAATTAGTGGAAGATAGAGGAATGATGTTACTTCCTTATGTAATTCTAAATTGTAAAGAATTTCAGCACTTGTACCTTGAATAAATTCTATTCAGTTATTCATGTGGGAATCATTATTAAAACCTTCCTTGAGTAGATGATAGTGTATTGAAAACTACTCCCCATAAATATGAATAAACCAGTACTGGTGCTTTCATTTTGTATTGTAAGAAACCAATGCTTTCTATATGTGCCCATGGAATGGTGAAGTGATCAACCATGGAGGATATGTTTACTTATGAGTATGGGGACAACCATATTGTTTATGTGATGCTGCTTATTTGTTACCCTACTAAGTGCCAACCCGTGGGTTGTTGGTAATTCAGTATGTTAAGGGGTAGTTTTAGAAGTCACCATTCCTTGAATGGTATTTTTTGGCGTATGAGTAATGTCGATGCAAAGCGACTTTAGCTTCTCTATTTTGAGGAAAAATATAATTATATAATGAAACTGTATTAAAGGTGTACTCAATACTTTCCCTTTTTGATGAACCAATTTATAAGGTTTATGTGTGCCAGCCTATTCCCCTCTATTATTTGAGCATATTGTTGGCAGTTCTTGAGCATAGTGATGGTGTATCTTGGAGGATCTTTTGCCTTATCTTCATGAAAGGTATGTTATTTCCACATGAGCTGCCAGTTAACAGGCATTGGTAGACATGTGGGTGGACCCTAGCCATGTATACCTCTTGCTTACGACGAGTATCCTGAGAGGTACATCGCTATGCGGGGTGTGACATGCGCATGCCTTTTTTCGCGAGGTACACTACCATGCGGGATACATCCATTGTATGTCTTTTCCACTTGGAGTATTGCCATACCATGCTGAGACACGATGTAGAATGTAGTAGGCATTACCATGGGGTCTACCGGCTTGTTTAGGGTAGAGCCATGTCACGTGACGATGTGATGCAGGGTGATGTTGAGATGCACACTGCCATGCCATTAGGATGTGTGACTAGGCCACACCATATGATGAGCTACCGCGATAGCTAGACGATTGTTCTCTCCTTCCTCGTTGGTGGCTAGATGCTAGTCACATAGTGATGTTATGTGCAATTATGATATTCTTATTTATTTCTTTGTGGACCAGCAATTTATTCTATTTTGACTTTGAAGGTTTAGCCACGATCTTGCGATCTTTTGCTTACTTGATTTGGTGTTGCAATTCCAGAATTTCCTTGCCTTACTATTGGAATTGATGATCTATTATCTTTATTCATCTATATTTTGGTGGCTAAACTGGTTTATCCTTATTGTTTTCGTATGTTGGTCTTGTGTTGAAATATGAATTCCTCTCCAAGGACATATGAGATGGTCTTGGTTGAGTGTATACGAGGAAGTAGACGTAGGGAACCTTGAGGATGGGGGTATGTGAGGCTATGATGTAGCTAGGATCCACTACCTACCTATGTGTGGTGATTATCTCTTGGAGGCTAATCACCTTACTCAACAAGGGATGGTCATGAGGGTCTTGTATGGAAGGTAGCACCGCTATGGTGTACCCTAGAACAATCAAGCCCTTGAGTGAGATGTTGGATATTTGTGATCATGTTATTTGTTTTCAGATCAGACATAGAGATGTTGATTGTGCATATTATTTATGACCGAGCATCAGACATTCTCACATGTGGCCTTTCGAGTTGTACATTCTAGTTATGTGGATGATTATTATGTGTAAGCATGGAGTAAAATGTGTTATTTTGTCACTATATTATGGGACATAGTCATTGGAAAGGTTTTTATATACCTAGCAAGTGTAAACAATTGTGTTCTATATGTTACTCTTATTTCATGAAAGTTAACTTGGTTGTAGAATTCAAAATTTGGAGCTAGTTCTATGCGATAAAATTTTATGAAAATGATGGATTGGTAAAAGAAATTGATCATGATGGCATGTTTTCTTGTCATATTTGGTAGATGAGTATGGTAATTGTTGTTTACCTCTTTTAATGCATTAATTTGGTGTGATGAAAGGAAGAAAATTCTTGTTTCACTGCTATGATTATAGATAGCTCCTAGAATGTTATTAAAAAAATGTATGGATTTAGATGTATCTTACCAATGGATAATGGCATTCGTAAAGGATTTAGCAGTAATGTTTTAATTATCTATGAAAAGATTCTTATGTGCAATTTGATATCTGTTAAATAAGTTTCAGGGCTATTGTGTGATGCATGTTTTCCTTCTAGCCTTACCACTTCCAGGAGTAAGTCGGAACCTAGGGGGGAGGATGTAGTACCTCTGCCTTAATCAGATTTTAAAACCTGGTTTGACCTTGGTTGACTTTTAAAGTGGCCTTCTTGGATGGTTGATGTACCATGTTGTAATGTTATAGTCAGATATTATGATTATTGTGTATGCTTGTAAATGTTGTTTTCGCATCGATTCTTATGTAATATTATTTGTTCTTCTGATTCGTGTTATCAATCTCGGGCTAACACTTTCATTCAATATATATGTATGCATGTGTGGTTCATAGTTGTAGGAGTTTGCAGGTATAGTACTGCATAGGTATGAGGTTTGTCTCCACCTGGATTCGCAGGTTTGAGTGTACCTTATCGGCCCTAAGGAATTGGATTAGGTAGTCATAAGACCCTCATTCTACCCTAGTCGTGCTCAAGTGAGCGTCTTCAGTCCTCCGTCAGTTTCCCCCTTGGTTGGGTTTGTAAGTGGTGTAGTTGTTTGGCTTTCTTGGGTTGCGTGTTGTGCGTGTGGTAAAATTGATTATTTAATTCCAAGTATTTAATTATATTAAATGTGTTTTTTACGCATTAGTAAATTAAGGGACTAAATTAAATAGGATCCCTTTGTGTGGTTAATTTATAATCAGATTGCTAAATTCATGTTTGTAGCAAGATTGATTAAATGATTATTTTTAAATGATGAATTAATTAAGTATATGCATTTTGAAAAGAAAGGTTAAATAGTATTTGAAAATAGAAATAGTTTACCCTCTTTGGCATTTTGAAATAGAAATGTTAGTTTTAATTAAATTAAGAAAACCAATTTTAGAAGAAGAGGCAAGTTTTGCATATTTAAATTGTTTTAAAATGATTTTTATTTGGAGGAAAATATTTTAAATCCAAAAAAATAAATTTTGGTCAAACAATTTCCCTTTTCACCTAGGTTTTGAAAATATTTTGGGTGAGTTAATTTTTGGAATGGAAATTTTGAGCATTTGTGGTAGAAGGATTTTCTTGAGCTTGCTGGTTGGGCTCTTCATCAAATCATTCCCGGGATTGCTGAATAAGGTTGGATTCTTGTTTATCTCTTTGGTTTTATTGTTTAAAAGAGATTATTTAGATTTAGAAGAAATTTGGTTGTGCTTGTTGAAAATCTCATATATTTTGTGGAATATGGAAGAGTTGTAGTTAAATCTCAAATTTAAACTCTCCTTGCTTCCATTCCCAACCTCTAGATCAAATTTTGGTTGCTCAAATTGATTTCAAAATTAAAGATTGGGGTTGGCTGTTCACAATAAAATTTTGTTTAAACTCCAAATGAATGCATTCACATTCAAGTGTTAAACTAGGAAATTAGTTTGTGTTTGACAAATTAGTTGGATGAATGTGTGTAAATTAATTCTATTTGCCCAAATATGGTATTTGGTTGGAGGAATTTGCCCAGTTTTATCTTTTTGGGACTAGTTATTCAGAAAATTTTAATATATGAAAACCATGGTTATTCATGGTTATTCTGGAAATTTGTTTTTGGGCTCAGTCTGAGACTGTGCATTAATTGGGGGGGGGGGGGGGAGTTCTATTAAAAGTTAATGAAGAAAATAATTTAAAAAAATAAAATATTATCTTACCCCCCACGTGGCAGGGAAAACTCCTCCACGTGGGATGGTAGCAGTGCTACCACTCTACCATATGGTAGCAGTGCTACCACTCAAGGTAGCGACCTGCTACCATTTGGTAGCAGCCCCCGCTAAGCCCCTTTCTCCTTTTTTTCGGTGGTATAAAATTAGACCACCGTACAAATTGGTCCATGTCAACAACGTGATTATTAAAAAAAAAAGGATATTTTAATATATAATTTTAATTTTAATTTTAAATATATTAAATTTGTATATTTTAAATATAGCTCGTAAAAGTAAAATAATTTATGTTTTTGGTAAATTTTGAAAGTGAAATTAATATATGTTATTTAGTAAATTTTAGATAAATGAAATAATAGATATATTATTTGGAAAATATTGGAAAAATAAATATTATCTTATTTGTTAATTCTTGGAAATTAAATAATATCTTAGTTTGAAATTTCTTAGATTAAATAATATGGCATTGGGAAATTTGAAGATGGATAGATAGAGTTAGAAAAGTGATGACATTTTCTCTTAACGAAATATGGATATTAGATGAGAAAATTCATTTATAATGTTTTGTTTTTTATGTGTTGGATTATAGGCACGATCATATGATTGCTATTTTTGGTATTGAAATTGTTATGTAATGGTGATTTTGTCTAAAATTGTATATGGAAAATTAGATCAATTAGAAAACTTGATCGATCTATATTTTTAAACAATATGGAAAAATGTTGTCTTTTCAGATTTATGTCTATGCATGTTTAATTTTCTATATTCGCATTTGATTAAGAAATGGCAAGTCCTTGATTGTGATTGGTGGATATTGTCATATGTTTATTTTGGAACCTACTTAGGTCCTTGATCTCGAGTTTTGGACTATTTTCTTGTGATTGTTTGTATCTGGTCATGTCCTTTATGCGAGTGTTGGGTGTTGTTATGTGCTTGACTGTAGCTGGTCATGTCTCTAGTCAGAGTACCGTTAGTCAGTGCACCTCGTATGAAGACTTGTTTGGCCAAGTGGGTATCTCTATCGTATTGAACTCTGTATGCTTTTCCTGGTATATTCCTTGGTTTAGGAGTTTGTTTGATTATGGTCTAGTGTCATATGGGAGAGTGGCTTTCGAGTGGGGGCTGCATCCAAAGTGGTTGCAGGGTAACCCATCAAAAGTGTGTCTAAATAAGTGATAACCTAATAGCATATTAGAGAGTTTAGTTAATGAAACACTAAGTAAGATAATTGTGCCTCACACATGGGAGGAGGGCTAGTACAAACTCGAAATGCAGTGAGAAGGCCTGAAATGGCAAACCAACAACCTTGTCTTCATGAAAGGATGTGTTGGGTCCACAGGAGACTTGGATGGGTTGGAGGTTCAGGAAAGGTTGCTAGGGTAACCCAATAGATGGGGCCAGAACCTATGGAGGCCTGCCAAGGTAACCATACCAAGTTATGTGATGACACTTGTCCCTTATGTTTGCTAGTGTGCAGTTTGTGTTGTCTTTGCTAGGAGTACTATTATGGAGTCATATCTGGTTGTTTATGCTTTCGGGAGTACTTGATATTCATGTTAGATCATGGGTTTCTTATGATGGGTTGCAAGGACTTAGTTTCACAGGTGCTCTAGTTGTTCTTTTGAGATTGCTTCTTATCATGTTTCAAATGGATCCTTTTTCTTTTTTTCCGGTATCATTCATGTATCTATTGGACTGGTATGGTCATATGTATTATTGGTTTATGTACGCCTTGATGGCAGGATATAAATGTTGTGAACCTTTTCTATTCTTTACCCTTTTATTTATTAGAGGGGTCTTGCAATTGAGTAGACCCAAAGATGTAGCCCACTAGGGGTGAACTCCAATATCAATTTGGTGTTATGTGGTGTTTGTGTTCTTTGTTTCCTTTTTATTTAGCATGTATGGATGGAATTATGGTTAAAATGTATAATGTGGATTAGATGATGTTAATCTTAAATGCATGTATGTAGTTATCTTATTAAATGCAATTATTTGGATCATGAAGAATGTAGGTTAGTATAATGGAAAGTATTCATTAGTTTTTAATGCAATTAAAGTATGTAAGGAAATTAGATGCATGACATATGTTGTATTGTAATATTGAACATAATGTATGGTTAAATTGTAATGGATGAAATTAATCATGTTATCTATATTTTTAACCCACCGAACGAATTTATCCTTTGTTTAAAGTATTATCATGTCATTAAGTTAATCAACTTAATTGGATTAATTAGCGTGAATTGAGTTAAGTGTTGAATCAAGTAATCACGTTGGGAAACTCTTTAGGTGTTAGTTAAGTCTTTCATTGTGTAATTTGAACTTAATGATAATTCAATGTATCATTATTCTATTTTAACTTTATATATATATATATATATATATATATATATTTGCACTCTATTTTTGTGTTCTAGCTTTATCCCTTCGGGGTTTCCTGGTGTGACATTACATCATATAAATCAACTCTCCATAAGACATGCATAAATGTATCATGGCATCATCAATCTAAGTACTGAAATCAATCATAATGTGGAATACATCTTATCCACTAGTCCCATCAAGGTCATATGTCAAAAGGCCTCATGACCATGATGTATCAAGGCTCTATCTTGAAAGATAAGTCCATAACAAAAATAAAAGATATTCTTATGACGAGTTTGGGATAGGACCCCAAACCCCTAATAGATATAAGATGCATAAGCCAATTTTATCTAATCATTCACAAGGAGGTCCACATTCACTAATTTACTTGGCTAACATAGTCCGTCATATTGAATCAAAGCATCTTTACATAGTGTTCCAAACATCCATGCAAGTTGTTAATAAGGTCAACCATGGTCAAACTAGGTTAACCAGAGTTTGATCGGGGAGGGGTACTATAGATGCTCTATTCAAAGCTTATTGAACTTGAAAAAAAAATTAATCTGACTTCCGATATGAGCAAATCATGTAATGCAGATGGGAGAAATGACTTGGGTTGCCATCAATGACAACTCTTGATAACCTGTGTAGTGTCTCTTGCCAATAGATGTTATGTTCTTAGTGTTATTATAAGTAATGGAATTGAGATATCCTAGGGAAAGTTAATTGATGAGTTGCATTTATTTCCGATTGCATATTGTGCTCTTATGATTATGCTCAAAATGAATATGTGCATATTTAGTAAATGGATGTTAAATGAATACATGTATTTATTTATTTATGTTGCATAGCTAATGATGTAAATTTTTTTTTTCTCTATTCGCATGTTAGTTAGTTATATTTCTCTACAAATTTTGGCGGGCATTACATGCTTTTCTTTTATGCATGTTTTTGTGAAGTTTTATTTAGGTGATAAATAAGTTTCATTTATAATATTTGGTTGAGAATTTTATGTTGGACTTTTCTTTTCAAAAAAAAATTGGGAGAAGAATTATTACTACAATTTGTGGAGAGATTTGAAGGAGATTTTTGGTATTGTGAATTCAGACAAGGGTTTGAAGTGTTTCAGTGTTGATTGAAGGATTGTTTTTTTGAGTTTTTATTGAAGTTTAAATTTGATTGCTTTTGGGATGATTGCTGGAATTTTTTGTTGATTGTAAGAGGATTCTTATTTGAGAGATTATCTTGTAAATTCTCTCTCTTTCTCTATCTTTCTTGGCAGATTTCCAAGTAGGTTCCTATCTCCCAATTTTTCTTTTAGTTTTAATTAAAGTTTTAATTCTAATTGATTATAAGGGGGGGATTTGAGAATGTTGTTTTATTATTTTTGTAGATTGAAATCAATTATGTGTTTGTATTTTTGGAAGATTGTTGTATGCTTGAATCAGGTGTGGGAATTGAATGTTAATTTTTTCTTAATGTTTAGTTGAAAACCCTGTATAATTCTCTATGTTTGGTTTTATTGTGTTTCTGGGATGTAATCAGGCCCTTTTCAAATGTGTCTTTTTCAAAATTCAATTTAGGATCCTTATTTCACTTATACACACTCAGAGCCTCAATTGTACACACTCAGATCTTCAATTGCATAGCTTCGAGCTTCAATTGCATACATCTAGAGGCCCAATTGTGCAACTATGATGATCATCTATGCAAGCTTTTTGGGTTTGTCTTAGTTTGTAATTTTGACTCTCGGTGAGTCCCAGAGGCTATAAGTCACTGTGTATCCTATCAATTTTTATTTTTGTATCTGATTGGAATTATCTTGGTTGGATTGGTGCTCATATACCCTTTTTTGGTTTGTCTTATGAGAAGGAGTAGTGATTTAGTTTCATGACTTGACCTTGTGATTGGTCCTTGTTTGGAAGTCCTATTTGTAGATAGTGTAATCTATTCATGTATATTGATTGTTGATGTCCCTATTTGTATATAATATATTTCATGATGCTTATTCTGAGTCATAGAAGATAGCTTATCTAGGTTCATTAAAGGGGAGTGGTTCTCTATGGGGATTGGGGCCCTAAGTTGGTGCCAGGGCAACTCATAGGAGAGTAGACTAATAAGTGATAACATTAATAATAAAACTTTGGGTTGGGTTTTACATACTAATAAGATAATTTTTGGTGCCCCACTCATGGCCTCATGTGTTTGTATAGACAGAGGATGAGTTTGGGAAGGCCTGCTCATTTGAAGAGATATTTGGAGTTGACGTGATTGTGCAATACCTTGTCTTCAAGAAAGGATTGTACAGTATTGTATGGGTTCTCCATGGAGGCTGAGGTATAGAGTTAGGAAAGGGTCAAACTACCAAGGTAACTCATAAGAGGCTATGTGATGACACTCTCTCCTTATGTATCCAAGTATCTTATCAATGTGTCAATTTTTCATATGGAAGTCTCTAGGAAGTCTTTTGAATTTCATTTGGATGTTTCTTTGGTTATTATACTTACATCCTTATCTTGTGTATCTTTGTTGTGGTTTATGTTCAACTCTTTTATCCCGAGCCTTCTTGGTTGTTGTTTAGGGCCTTGTGTCTATCTCCAACATGAGGGGTGGACCTTTGAGTTGCACATCGTCGGGTGGTAGTGTTTACCATCCATTGGGTGTTTTTGAGTTCTTTCTTGTGAGTAGTTGGATGGATCTTACCTTGTAGACTAGTGTTTTCACATTTAGATGCATATTGTTCTACCATTGAAATTTATTTGTTATGTATCTTCTAGAAGTGATGTAAAAGTGCTAGAAATTAGGATATTAGGATACTAATAATTATAAACAAGATACTAAATAAATGAAATAAGAATCATACATGCATAAATATAGACATTACACAAGATATACACGGGGAAAACCCTCTTGGGTAAAAAACCCCATAAAGCATCATTTTATTAAAATACTTACGAATATAATCTATCATAAAATAGACTTGAACATGGGGATACTCCTCCAATACTTTCACATGGTCAATAATACCTCTTGTGCATAGTGGTACAAGTCACCATAAAGCTCCAAATTCACACACCTTTCAAATAAGAGAGAACCTCCTTAAATATAGGAGGAAGGCTGGCTTCACTAGTCACACCTTTTCAATAACCCCCACTCATAAATAATCGATAATCTAATAGTTATTAGATTATAATTGTTTCAAATGGGTTATGCTTATAAAGCGTATAATATATAAGGTTTTATAACCTTATATTAGAAAATTATATATAAATGTTATAAGGATGTGATCCCTAATAACATTATGTTCTAACACTCCCCCTTAATGTTAATAGGGGATCACATGTCAATTTCCATAAAATAAAAAATGAAGCACCCAAGTAGCGTAGATCTTCTTTGACAGTGATAAATAGGGACACAAATATATGCCAACATGAAGATCATGCATTCTGGACTACATGAAAGTCATCTTGTCATAATTTATAATCCCAGTGTTTTGAAAATGATGCTATGAGGTCTTAAACAATTAAATTGGAGCCACGGTCTCCTCAAATTAGCCTCTCCCCAGGTTCATTACATAGTGCCCGTAGGACTTAATACAATTCTTTTACAAGTGGAAGATTTACAAGTAGAAGAATTTACAATATGCTCATAGGACTTAAGCACAAATGTGCCTACAAGACTTACTAATGCCTACCTGCAGTAATTAAAACAAAAAAGGACTTACATATGCCTATGTGCAGGCTTAAAGGACTTACTAATGCCTATATAGGTCTTATTTCACACCTATTAGGACATATGCCTACCCATAGTATTTAAAAACTAGGATTTAGCCACTAGGTGGTGTCATTGACATGCACACTCCCCCTCAATGGAATCACCTAAGGCCAAGAGTTATTTGAATTTGGAGCATATAATGCATAAAGGTCTTATGCCTATTAGGTCTTACATCTAGGATTTAGCCATTAGGTGGTGTCATGTACACTCCCCCTTAATGACATCACCTAAAACCAATCACTGCACAAAGGATTTCAAAGTGATGGATAAAATTCCAATATATAGCATGTGCCCATGATCTTCAAGATGTCTTTATTATAGAATGATTTCATTTGAGTGAGGTGTCCATGATATTCAAGGTGCCTTTATTATAGAATGCTTTCACTTGAGTGAGGTGCCCATGATCATCTTCAAGGTTCATTTTGATCTTTAGAAATGATATTTTCTACGAGTAAAGTAACTTCAAGTAAGATGATACTTTTACATGTACCCAAATGGAACTCTTCCATAAATCTTCAAGGCCATATTGATTCTTCAGGAGCTACTTTCATATTTTGCCCATTTGATTCAAAGGCACATAGAAGATAGTCTTCTTCTCAAAGTATTGCACCATCCATGTAATAGCACTTGCACCATATGTTTTGAAGACATAACCTCGCCATAGAAGAAACAATATAGTTAGTATCATAGTAAACAATTAAACTTGATTTTTGGTACAAAGAAAGAACACAATATTATGCATTTGTCATTTGCCAAAGATCATATAATATTCCTCATAAATATAAAATATATTCCAATGATTGGTAGCAAGGAGATCAACGTGTATTTTCATGAGAATAGGAATGAATAATTAGTTGTCTTTTTCAAAATACAAAATAGACATGCTACTACATATAGTAATGATCCATAAAAAATAAGACAATGGGCGAGCTATCCTTTCTAGGTTTGCTCCCCAAACAGTTTATAAGGGTGATAGCCACCCATTATAAATAATATGATTGAAAAAATAGATAAAAAACAATAGATATCTTTGATCTCCAAAAAGAATTCTAATGATAAATTTTGAATTTACCTATGAAACTTTAATAGCCTTTATATTTCATAGATAAATATTTTATGCTCTATTTATGCATAAATAGATGATCATTATGATAGTTTGATAGCAAAGCATTTGTTCATCAAATATACTACATGTAGGAATATTATCAATATAATCCTCTAAAATATTATTTGGAGATAAATTATGATGTTCCTTCCCTTTGTCTCACTTAGTGCACTTATGAGTATTTTGTAATGCAACTTAGAGTACTATTATACCAATTAATTTGGGAGGACAACTTGAAAATAGTAATTGGGACTAGATGCACCAAACATATTATAACATTATATGGAAGGATCAACACCATCATTAGTTATGAGATGCTTTCTTCTTTTTTACGTCTCATCAACAAGTTATTTACAAGAAGATAGCATAAAAAGGGGGAAAAAAAGGGATATGGCTATATCCACCCATATTAAATGACTACAAATAATTTATTATAAAGCACCTTTATAAAGAAAATATGAAATATCAACACTTATAATGGCTGATCTAAGGAAGTACAAGTCTACACCATCTTTATAACATTGTGGAAGCAACCCTCTTAAAGATATTATTTTCAGATACATGTATGTTCAATAATGTGTTTGACAAAAAAAAAAAACTTGCTTAAATCTTAGACAATGAGATTTTCTTACATTGACCATTTTTAATCATAAGATTATTTGCATGTATGGGAGTGTGCAAGTTTGTGTGTAATGTTTCTATAGGGGGGATTGCTTACATACACGTGGATCTATGAAATTAATGACACTCTCCTGCCAATAATAGAAAGGTTGTGATTAACTTCTTTGAAAATCAACATGACACAACACTTGATATTATTTAATTAAAATTGATACTAAATAGATGAATGTGCCCATGTAATGGTATAGTTTCCAAAATATCTTATAGTAATGTGTGGAAGAAGAACCTCACATAGTAAGTACTCCAATAAGGTGATTTATGTTTCATTTTGACCTAGCATCATGGTTTAAAATTAAATAAAAAATGAAGATATATATTTTAAAAGGAGAGTTGTGAATATTTTGTGAAATAACTCTAGTATACAATGAGATGAAATTAGTGCAACTACATAATAAAATTATAGAAGATTTTGAATCACTTTGTAATGATTAGATGAAACAATGAATATGCCTATTAGAATGTATTTTTCTTAATCAATCATAAAAGGAGCCAATTTACAGTACAGGTTATTTGAGAATCTACACATAGTTAAGCAAATAATGCATAATCTAGTGAGTAGTCAAAAATAAATAAAAATACTAATTTTAAACAAGGAAAATGATCAAGGAAGTTTATATATATATATGATTATTGATTTTTAAGATTATTTAATTATTTTCCATATGAAAATGGAGGGTCCCAAAGGAATAATGTTTCTCACCCAGCATTTGAACTGGACAACTAGGCTTCATAGCAAATATGTGGCATAACAATGCAAGGGTGGCACCTACCTGTCACATGATGAAGGCGTAATGCATGACACAATGGAAAGTATGTGACATACTCATAAAGAGATGAATAAGTACATTATAGGTTGACACAGTCTCATGTTGACATGGCAATTTGGAATGCTTTCATCTCGTTGTTCGGTTCACCTAAATTCTGCACACTCAGTGAACCCATTGATTTGTTCAATGGAATATATCTGAAACAACTAAATGTAATTCTTTTACAGTATGCATATCTATTCAAACAACATCATATGAAGCAAACTCAAAATCAATGCACCGTGAACATTAAACTTCAGTAATTCACAAGGCACCATGAACATTAAAAATATCATGATCACACAAGAGAGGACGACATAAGAGAAAGTCTCATTGATGATGAATGGGGAAGATGGTCAATAAAAAAAATGGTAACACGTTGTTCTGGTCTTTTGCAATTGGCTTTGGTGGTGGACGATTTTGAACCTTTCCTTTTTTTGTTGTCATGGTCTTGAAGCTTCCTTTTCACATCTTATAAATTTGGATTAATGGACATAAATTAGTGTTTGAGCCCTTACAGTGGATGAAATGTGTGTATCATTAACCTTATTACTTGAGTTTCTTTTAAACTTAGTTTCTATAGTCATAACTTGATTTGGTACATTTTTGTATTCTGGTTGATTGGGCATTTGTGTTTAGGCACTGAATCAATACCATATTACATTTTTAGTTCTTGAGTTTTCACTTTGCAATCATTCACATATTACAGGCAATGACAATCAATTACTAATCTTTTGTAGTTTGGATGTGTGGAAAGAGAATGAGATGCTTGATGAGGAAGAGAAAGACAATGAAATATCGATCTATATTTGTTTGCCTACATTTGTGATACAAGTCGTTTTGTTTTTAAAAGTTATATGTTTTGACAAAGTGTTGTGTTCCTTTATACAACATAGGCAGGTAAGTATGCAAAAAGAGATAAATGAATGTGATTTCCTTTATACAACATAGGCAGGTAAGTATGCAAAAAGAGATAAATGAATGTGACTTCTTTTATTTAAAGGTTGCCCATCGAGATAAGAAGAAACATAATAATGACGAAGTATATATATGTAGATGTTCTAGTTCACATTTGTTCTCTGGTTTAAATTAAGGAGAACATATGAATGAAATATTTTTAAGCTAGTATGTATATAAATATAAGGATGGATCATGTAAATAAATAATATAAAAAGGGATTTAAGAATATGCCATAAATTTTTTTTATAAAGCATTTCAAATGTTAATTTCTTATGGTATAAATTGATATCTTTGTTTAAAGTTTTTCTAATATAATTCAATTATAATTTAAATGGATTATGAAATATAATACTAAAAGAAAAATAATCTATCACTTAACCATCAATTAGTTAGCAATGACAACTATATGCTATATTAGTTAGGGGGAAAAAATGGTATGAAAATCCTCTTAGATATTACCTTAAAAAAATGCTTGGAATTTCCTAACTTGACTTTTAATGAATTAATTATAAAAAAGAGTAGAAACTGTATACCAAAATTATTGTGCAAAGGACCTTGCACATGTTGATTGAGTGTAAAAAAGATCCCATCAAGTTATACATAACTTCTTGTATAACCTGTAAAAATGATTAGTATAGCCTAATAGGCTCTGATACCATGTTAGAAATTAGGATATTAGGATACTAATCATTATAAAGAAGACATAAAATAAATTAAATTAGAATCATGCATGCATAAATATAGACATTACACAAGATATACATGGGGAAAACCCTTTTGGGTTAAAAACCCCATAAAGCATCATTTTATTAAAACACTTACAAATATAGTCTATCATAAAATAGACCTGAACCCGGGGATACTCCTCAAATACTTCCACATGGCCAATAATGTTGGCATTTTGAGTTTGTTGGCATTTTGCATAGAGATTGCATTAATGATATGTTGTCATTGATGTCAATTGAACTGATAATGGTATTCATGTTATTGCTGATATTGTTGTTTTTGATATTGGCTAGTAACTGGTAAGAAGAGATTTGTGGAAGATGTTGTAAACCAATATGTTAAGTTTGTGAGTTGAACCGATAAAACGGTGTAAAGGGTTAAACCTTTCTATGCAATGTAACTGGTAAACCCTATCAGCTGTTAAACCCTAACTGATCAAGTTTGTTAGTTTATTATCTAATGAGTGGTAATGATGGAGACACGTGTGATCATTGTATGAGGATAAGTTCAAATTGTTTTGGTGCATTTGTTTATTGTCTAGGGAAGGAGCAAAGTGGATTGCATCTAATGCACAGCGTGTGATAAGTTACAAAGTCCGATGGAGCGGTGATCATGGAGCGGTTGGAATTTTCTTGAAGATTGTGAAGAGATTGTCATGATTTCTAACAATCAAGATTGTACCGACTTGTTTGTAATCTTGATGATGACAATTAGGTTTTTGTTGTGTTACTGACCTAATTGATTTGTATTTTAGGTCGATGAAGTTGCTTGTAAAAGTTATTGGAAAGATTGGCAGAAACTTGTTGAGTGTGTTGTTGCCTAACCAATGAATGGATCTACACTTTGAGTGAAGGCAGATTGAAGCTTAAAAGGATCTGATCAAGAAAATGTAGTACTATTCAGACAGATCAAGAAAACCTGTTGTTTTCTAACAATTACAATAGAAGTGAAATCCTTTAACCAGGTAAGCTCTAACAAGCTTGGTTACTCATTAAATCCTCTAACAAGGTGGTCCATTAGCTTGGATTCTTAAATCCTCCAGCGAGGCTACTCCTAACAAGGTATTGTGCTTTTCATCAAGGCATATTTGTAAATCCCTTAACCGGATGATTCTTAACCGAAATTAGTTCTTAACATGACTTATTGTAAAGCTTTAACAGGCTTGGATCCTAATAGGGCAAACTTCAGAAGAGTTCAGATAGCTATCCTTGTGAGTCTCATCTCACCATGGTTTTTACCTATTGGGGTTTTCCACGTATAAACATTTGTGTCAAGTGGTAAATTTTTTTGTGGTTATGATCTTATTTGTTGATTTTATTAACTTCTGATAAGGCATGATAACTAGAAGCATTGAGAGATGAATATGTTAAGTTATATTAATCATTGTTGATGTTTACAAAATTGAAGTTGTTTGCTGTTAAGTTGTCATAACAGTCAAACCGGTTGATGTCAAGTATTCTTATGAATATTGATCTTGAGTGAGATATGTTTACTTTATGTGATTGAATTTGAGTTTGGGAACTTTGTATCAGTTTTTTGGTATATTGATTCACCCCCCCCTCTCAGTATTCTAGCAGATACTTATTATTTCATCATACCATCAATTAGTATCAGAGCATCTCGGGTCCTCTTTAATCTAAAAGCTTAACTTGAGGAAAAGATCTTGTAGATCATGATGAAGAAAGAAGGTCTGAAATTCAACAAAGATAACTATAGAATATGGAGCGATATAATGAAGATTTACATTAAGAGTCTTGGTAGTTAGTATTGGGATCATATAAGAACTAAGTAAATTACACCTACTGGAATCCTGACTGATGATTAGAAGAAAGAACAACTAGAAAATCACCAAGCATTAGAGGCTATTATCAGTTCCCTGTCTGATGCTGAGATGTTCATGGTCTTGAAACTGCATATGAAGTGTGGCAAAAAATTGAAGAGATTTATGGTGGTGATGAACATGTTAAGATTGCCAAAGAGGAGAGTCTAAGAGGAAAGTTTGATGACATGAGAATGTCTGAAGGTGAGAATATCCAGCAGTATGGTCAAAGGATTAAAGAGATACTTGGTGAAATAAAGAGTGTAGGAGGGAAAGTGGAAGATGCCACAATAATCAGTAAGGTATTGAGAACCCTACTACTGGTCTATGCTATCTGAGTTACAACTATTCAGGAGCTGAAATCCATTGACAAGACTAAGGTAACTCTTGACTCTATTATTGGCAAACTTATTGCCTTTGAATTAAATGGCTATGATGGTAGTGTACAAAAATCAGAAGCTGCATTTAGAGCTTCTGTCTCTAACCCATCTATGAGAAGAAGTAGAGATACCAGCCATGGTTATGAATCTAGATCCAGCAGAGATGCTGATGATGAAGACATCTTAGTGGAACTTGAAGCATTGTTGGCAAAACGATTGCCTAGAGGCACTGGTAAATATAGAGGTAAGCTACCTTTAAAATGTTTTGCATGCAATAAGATTGGTCATATAGCAACTAATTGCCCTAATGGTGAAAATGAATAAAAGAGAGACAAATTTAAGAAGTATAAGGGTAAAGGCAAGAGAGATTGTCTTGTGGCTATTGATAGTAGTATTACTAATGAAGAATCTGATGATGATGCTAGTGAAGATATTGTGTTTGTAGCTATTAAGGAAGAAATATCAGATCAGAAGGCACTAGTATCCAGGATGGATAACTCTGATGATTGATCATTGATAGTGGTTGTTCACATCACATGATCGGTGATCGGAGAAAATTTATTTCCTTGAAGGAATTTGATGGCGGTGTTGTTAGATTTGGCAATGACTCGCCCTGTATGGTTAAAGGTAAGGGAGTTATTTCTCTTAATGGGAAGAGAAGTGCTGACGATGTCTATTGGGTTGAAGGCCTAAAACACAATATTTTGAGTGTGGCACAACTTATCGACAGAGGATACCCAATGGAGTTTAGAAATGGTATGTGCAAATTCTTTGACAACAAAGGTGAATTAATTGTAACCGGGAAACAGACCAGAGGTAATCTATTTCATCTTAAACCTAAAGTTAGAAACTGTTTGATTGCAAAAATAGATGATAGCTGACTTTGGCATAGGAGATTTTGCCATTTAAATTTTGACAATATTGTTAAAGTAAGCAAGTCTAAGACAGTAAGAGGTTTGCCTCAGCTAGACAAACCAGTTAATGCTCTTTGTAAAGAATGTCAGTTTGGAAAGACGACTTCTTCAACTTTCAAGAGCAATTCCTTCTCAGCAGAGCACTTGTTAGATTTGGTTCATATAGGTCTATGTGGACAAATAAGAACAAGAAGCATTCAAGGTGACAGATATTTCATGATCTTCACTGATGATTGTTCGAGGATGATGTGGATCACATTCTTGAAGGATAAGAATGAAGCTTTTGGTAAATTCAAGGCATTCAGGGCCTTAGCTGAGAAAGAGAGTGGTATAAAGATAAAATATCTCAGAATAGATCAAGGCAGTGAATTTACTTCTAAGGAACTCACTAAGTACTATGATGAGAATGGTATCAAGCGGTAACTTTCTGCACCAAGGACACCACAACAGAATGGTATAGCAGAGAGAAACCAATGGTCAGTGGTTGAAGCTGCTAGGACTATGTTGATACAAGGAGGTGTAGCAAAAATATTTTGGAAAGAAGCTGTAAGTATAGCTATCTACACAATGAACTAAGTTCTGGTGAAAAGAGGTAAGGACAAGACCCCTTATGAATACTAGTATGGGAGATCACCTGATGTTAGCTATTTTAAGATATTTGGAAACAAATGTTTTATTAAAAGAGGTGATTACATAAGCAATTTTGAAGCTAAGAGTGATGAAGGAATATTTCTTGGCTATTCCACCAGGCGTAAGGCCTATAAATGCTTCAACAATCGGACACAGAAAATTGTTGAGAGTGTTGAAGTTCGTGTAGATGAATGTCCTAAATTTTAAGAAGGAACTGGTTATGAGAAGAAGGATGAAGATCCTTGCATTTTTCTTTTGGAACTTGAAACTATTAATTCAAAAACCGGTAAAGAAAATCCTAATGTACTTGTTCAACCGGAACAAATAAATTCAGAAGAAGATGATAATGAAGAAGCTGAACTTGAAGAGAGTGATCATGTTATTCCTAGGTATGTGAGAGTAAATCATAGTCCTGGACAAATTATTGGGGATAAGGATGCTCGAGTACTAACTAGAAGGAGAATAAGAGAGAACTCTTGCATGATCTTCACCTTTGAACCTAGAAGTGCTAAGGAGGCATTTGGTAATGATCACTAGGTTAAAGATATGGAGGAGGAGTTGGATCAAATTGAGAAGAACAAAACTTGGACCCTGGTACCCCAATCGGTAAACAAGAATGTTATAGGTACTAAATGGGTGTTCAGAAACAAGTTAAATGAAGATGGTGTTGTAGTTCACAACAAGGCAAGATTAGTATGCAAAGGTTATGCGCAAGAAGAAGGAGAAGATTATGGAGAAAATTTTGCACCAGTAGAAAGACTGGAAGGTGTCAGAACTTTACTTGCATTTGCAACTCATAAGAAGTTCAAGGTATACCACATGGATGTTAAGTCTGCATTCTTGAATGGGATATTGGAAGAAGAGGTTTATATAGAGCAGCTTGATGGTTATGCATTGACATATAAGGAAGACATGGTATGAAAATTGCATAAAGCTTTGTATGGATTAAAGAAGGCACCCAGAGCATGGTATGAATGGCTCCATACTCATCTAATGAAGATAGGATTTGCTAGAACCAGTGATGACAACAACATTTATCTCAAGTCTGAAGTAGATGAAATACTAGTCAGTGAAGTATTTGTTGATGATATTATATTTTGAGGTAATGATGACATGAGTAATTGTTTTACAGATGAAATGATGAATGATTTTGAGATGTCATTAGTAGGGGAAATAAAAAATTTCATAGGCTTGCAAATACAACAAATGAAGAATGGTATTTTCATTACTCAATCCAAGTATGTGAAAGAGGTTTTGAAGGCTTTTGGTATGAGTGACTGTAAACTAGTTGGAACCCCAATGGTTACAGGTTGTAAGTTGTCCAAGGAAGATGCATCTAAGTCTATAGATGAAAAGGAATTTAAGTCAATGATTGAAAAATTACATTATGTTGTTCATAGTTGATTGGATATTGCCCATGCAGTTGGTATTGTTGCTAGATTTCAGAAGAATCCAAAGGAGGCACATCTGATGGCAACCAAAAGAATTTTTAGATATCTGAAAGGTACTGTTGACTATGGGTTATGATATACATATGGTAGAAATCTTGATTTGAAAGCATACACAAATGTTGATTGGGCAGGAAATATTGATGACTGGAAGAGTACTACTGGTGGAGCATTCTTTCTAGGAGGAAGGCTAGTTTCATGGAGTAGTAAAAAGCAGAGTTGTACTCCACAATCTACTGCTGAAGCTGAGTATGTAGCAACTTATATGAATTGCAGGCAAGCTATGTGGATGAGGCACATTTTGGAAGGTTTGAAGGTGAAAATCTCAGAACCAATAAAGATTTTGTGTGATAATACAAGTGCAATAAACATTTCTAAAAATCCTGTTTTGCACGCAAGGACTAAGCACATTGAATTGAAGCATCACTTCTTGAGGGAAAAAGTTCAAAGTAAAGATGTTATCTTGGAGCATGTTTCTACCAAGGAGTGGCTTGCAGATATCTTTACCAAACCTCTACCTAAGACCACTTTTGAGTATCTTAGAAGTCAATTGGGGGTTGTCCCTCTTCATGAAGTTAGTTGAGCATGATGTCGATTGCATCAGTCCTTGAATTACTTGTAGAACCTTACATGGATTGATGAAGAAGTGGATGTATTCCATAGGAGGAGCATCAAGTTGTAGTATGATGTTGATGCATAGTGAGAGCAAAATTACATGTTTTTACTTTCACTTTGGCATTGTTGTCAAAGGGGGAGAAGAATTATGTGTCTGATTAGGTGAACCAACGACAGGATGAAGACATACAGAGCAAGGTGAATACTTGGTAATGTAAACCAGGATTCCTATTCACCAAATCTCAACAGCAATCAGAGGCGTTGATATTTGTATTGCCATCAATGCCAAAGGGGGAGATTGTTGGCATTTTGCATAGAGATTGCATTAATGATATGTTGTCATTGATGTCAATTGAACCGTTAATGGTATTCATGTTATTGTTGATATTGTTGTTTTTGATATTGGCTAGTAACCGATAAGAAGAGATTTGTGGAAGATGTTGTAAACCAATATGTTAAGTTTGTGAGTTGAACTGGTAAAACAGTGTAAAGGGTTAAACCTTTCTATGCAATGTAACCAGTAAACCATATCAGCTGTTAAACCCTAACCGATCAAGTTTGTTGGTTTATTATTTGATGAGGGATAATGATGGAGACACGTGTGATCATTGTATGAGGATTATTTCAAATTATTTTGGCGCATTTGTTTATTGTCTAGGGAAGGAGAAAAGTGGATTGCATCTAATGCACAACGTGTGATGAGTTACAAAGTCCGATGGAGCGACGATCATGGAGTGGTTGGAATTTTGTTGAAGAATGTGAAGATATTGTCATGATTTCTAACGATCAAGATTGTACTGACTTGTTTGTAATCTCGATGATGAGAATTAGGTTTTTGTTGTGTTACCGACCTAATTGATTTATATTTAAGGCCAATAAAGTTGCTTGTAAAAGTTGTTGGAAAGATTGGCAGAAACCTGTTGAGTGTGTTGTTTCCTAACCAGTGAATGGATCTGCACTTTGAGTGAAGGAAGATTGAAGCTTAAAAGGATCTAATCAAGCAAATGTAGTGCTATTCAGATAGATCAAGAAAACCTGTTGTTTTCTAACAATTACAGCAGAAGAAATCCCTTCATCGGGTAAGCTCTAACAAGCTTGGTTACTCATTAAATCCTCTAACAAGATGGTCCATTAGCTTGGATTCTTAAATCCTCCAGTGAGGTTACTCCTAATAGGGTATTGTGCTTTTCATGGAGGCATATTTGTAAATCCCTTAACCGGGTGATTCCTAACCAGAATTAGTTTTTAACAAGACTTATTGTAAAGCTTTAACAGGCTTGGCTCCCAATAGGGAGAACTTTAGAAGAGTTCAGATAGTTATTCTTGTGAGTCTCATCTCACCATGGTTTTTACCTATTTGGGTTTTCCACGTATAAACATTTGTGTCAAGTGGTGAATGTTTTTGTGGCTATGATATTATTTGTTGATTCGATTAACTTGTGATAAGGCATGATAACTAGAAGCATTGAGAGATGAATATGTTAAGTTATGATTAAGCATTGTTGATGTTTACAAGATTGAAGTTATTGATTGTTAAGTTATCATAACAGTCGAATCGGTTGATGTCAAGTATTCTTATGAATATTGATCTTGATTGAGATATGTTTACTTTGTGTGATTGAATTTGAGTTTGGGAACTTTGTATCAGTTTTCAGTATATTGATTCACCCTCCCTCTCAGTATTCTACCAGGTACCTATTCTTTCATTGTAGCATCAAATAATACCTCTTGTGCATAGTGATACAACTCACCATAAAGCTCCAAATTCACACACCTCTGAAATAAGAGAGAACCTCCTTAAATATAGGAGGGGTGGCTTCACTAGTCAAACCTTTTCAATAACCCCCACTCATAAATAATCAATAATATAATAGCTATTAGATTATAATTATTTCAAATGGGATATGCTTATAAATCATATAATATATAAGGTTTTATAACCTTATATTAGAAAATTATATATAAATGTTGTAAGGATGTGATCCCTAATAACATCATGTTCTAACAAAAAGAATATGCAATTGTATATTTGTACTTGTAATTGGAAGGATATCTGTAATTGGATATTCAAAGTGGAAAGGAATTGTAATAGGACTATTGTATAGATGAATTTGTATTAGCAGATAAATTGTAAGTGAATGTATTCATATGGATTATATAAATGTTATTATTCTTGATCAAGGTTATCATAGGAATATCTCATTTGTTGCTTCAAAATAAACTTAGCATAGGTCTTTATATTATGACTAGCGATTAGAAGATTATTTGATTAAGTCAATGTATCATATTAAAGATGTTTATGTGATTTCAAATAATGTAATGTAATTAAGTAATCTTAATGTGATTAACTTAGTATCATATTTGATACATGTTAGTAAGTGTTTCTTAGTAGCAACATTAGGGAACCCTTATAGGATTGTTGTGCAATGTGATTAAGACTCCAGCTAAACTTTGTTATCATTCATCTATGTTATTTAATAAATTTACTTAGTGTTTCATTTAGTTAAAAATGGTTCATGTATTATGTTTCCTTTTAAATTTTTTTTATTTTCTAAGTGTTTTGGTTTATTAGTTGTTATTACTCTAGGGTTCCATGGCAAGACATTGCACATGATTGGAATGATAGTGATAGTGACAAAAACTTAAGGATCATGGGAAACTAGAAATAGTTTAGAATAGTAAATTGTTTTGATAGGAGGAAGTTGCAACACATTATTAATCATCAACCTCAATATTATAGTATGTAAAGTCTCAAAAAGAGGATTTAATTCTTTTTAAAAGTATTTGGATAAAGGGGCCACACCTAGTGTCATGGCTACCACTTGAGTGTTAATGTTGTCATTTATCTTAATGAAACCTTTGTTGGGTTTAAACTTCATAAATGATTGTTGGGCACTCTCATTCTTATTGACCATAGACATTGAAGAGGGTGATTTAAATTGACTCACTTGAAGATGATAATTATGAAACATTGTGTACAATTGCATAAAATAAGTAAAATAAAATAAAATAAAATTGAATGTTATCTCTAATATAATTTTATAAATTAGCAATAAAAATTCTTTGAACATCTTAATCAGGCACATGATAAGCAATTTGTGAATGTAAATGTTTATATCTACCAATAAAATCAATTACTTTTTTTCTAACTTGCTTTGAATAAATCAAATTAGTTAAAGTAATCTTAGGACCAATGTTATTTTGAATTTGTTGAATGAAAGTATTAGCCAATTGTTGAACACGAGTAATAGAGTAATGAGACAAAGAAAATACCATTGCAAGGTTTTATCTCTAAAGGTTTGTGTGAATAGATTCTCCACGAGTCTTTGATCATGATAGAAATCACTACACAAGGTTTGAAAAGTCTTCACATGAGTTTATGGGTCACATTTTTCATTAAATATCTCCAATTGGGGAATTTCCATATTCTGAAGAGGAACCACTTGAACAATCTCATTAGATAGTGGCCTCACTACATCAAATGTGGGAACATTGAATTTGGATTAAGTTAAAGAAGACAATTGGTGTTGTAAGGATGTAACAGTTTGAGCAAGGTTATTGATGGTTTCCTTAGTAGATGGATTGGAATTGGAAATATTAGATTGTGATGGAGGAGTAACATTGTTGTAAGTGGAGGTTGGGAATACGGAGGGGGAACATTATGATATATCGGTATGTGAGATGGTTGTGAAACAAATGCAAGACTCACACAAGGAGGTATATAAGAATATTGATTAATAGGATTACCCCCATGAATAACATGTGTATGATTAACATTTTGTGTCAAAGTAGTCATGATAGAAGATGTAAATGTAGGCACAATAGGCAAGGATGTAGGTATAGCAATGGAAAGATTAACTTGGCTAGTGGATTGAGAGTAACCAAGAACTTTAGCACAACTTTTTATTAGACTAAAATTAGTATCAACAATATGAGCAAGGACACCCAACAAATCCACACCCACCTTATCAGTTTGAACCATTCTTTTCAATCCTCCAATCAAGGGGATTCCCTCACTATCCGGACATTGTTGACCCTTCCATTGTTGAATATTTTCAAAATCATTATCAATCTTATCCAATTGGTAAATAGTAACCCTAGTTAGCGATTCATCCTCCTCATGAGAATTATGAGGTGAATGGGGCTATGTGACGTCATTTGTTGGATTAGAGAAAGCATGAATATTTACATGGAATAGGTTAGTCAACTAAGGTTCCATATCATTAGTGTTTATACCTTTGAAATCCTTATGCATATAACTTATTCTCATTGGAGTGTTGTACGTAGAGCTAAGGGTAACCAAACTCATGCACAAAGAGGGAAAATTGAAATAATGATTAAACTATGCAACTCATTTTTTGAATTGATTGTTTAATCAATGAATTAAACAATTTAAATTATGATATTGAACACTACATGCATCTAAATATAACTATAAAATGTCATAATAATTAGATCTAAAAATACAATTACAAAACTATAAATCCACAAGTCAATTTTAGAAAATAAATTAGGTTTTTTATGAAATTAACCTCTAAATTCATGTAATTCACTTGCATATATTATTTATGAGTGAAATTATTATTATTTAAGTGCATACAATTTAGATCTATGACAATTATTAAAAAATAAGCATGAATGAAGTCAAGTTCACAAAAATGTAATGATGTAAAATTAGAATTTTACCAATTAAGATAACAAAACCACTAATATTACTAAATGAATCATTATATTAAAGGGGGGGGGGGGGGTGGTAAATTCAATAGATCTAGACACAAGTCAATTAGGAAAAGGGTTGAAACAATAATTAAATTTATGAAATTTTTCTCCCCCTTTTGAGATGAAATTTAGATGTAAATTGTGAAGTTTAGGATAAAGAAATGTGTAATTGAAGTGAAATAGTAATAATAGAATGCTATAGATATTAGATAGAGCCACAAATAGGGATATAAGTAGAATGATAGGATCAAAACATGTTGCTAAAAGTTTAGGATGAATTGTCGAGATCATCGTGCTAGGTCATCTTGGTCTTTTAACTTTGAGATAGGTAAGCGATATCTATTCAGGATAAAGGAGATGAAATCGATTCACTATTGGAAGCTCAAGAATAATTTTTAGGGTCGTGGTGCTAGGTCACTCTGGTCTTATGCTTTTTGCACTGTCAAAATCTAAACTTGTTCATTATCATCAACTCTATCAAAAATCTTCGACTACAACTCCTGAATCACTTTCTTGCACACATATAGAGAAGATTAGGGTTTTTAGATAGGGGTTTTCCTTGGATCAAACCCCGATTTATAAATCAACCTTGAAATTGAAATGATAATTATAATGGTAATAGAATTGAATTGTAGCAAGATTTTTTTCTTTAGAGGGAAAGACTAGATTTTTAATGGATGGGTTGCAATTGAAATGCATACCTTGATGAAGCTTGCTTGAATCCTCACACAAGGGTTTTAGGATATCATGTAGAATATCTTCATGGAAGTTTGATCATGAATGTCATCTTGAAAGCTTGAACTTGAACAAACTTTGTATCTAATGCTTGACTAATGCTTGATTTCTTTCTCACTTGAATTGAAATGGAGATCATAGATCACATAGATAGCTTATACTTCTTAGACTTAGACTTAAAATGAGAGGGGTAGGCTTCCTTTTATACGTAATTATCTAAAAACTATTTGATTTTTTGGAGTAGGTTGACTTGAGATCTAAATTCCTGCTCACTTGATGTGACCATTGGGAGGACCAAATTTGGGTCCTGATTAAGAGGACTGAGGTGCTTTGACACCAGGGTCCTAAGCTAGGAACATGGTGCCCTAACGCTCTAGTCCTAAGAATTTGGACTCGGCTTTGGGGAAAAGACAAAAGAGAAGGAAAAAATGTAGGTTTTTGAAGGGTGTGAGTAGAATGAAAATAGACATTAAGTATCAAAAGATAGAACACCAAGGTGAGGTCTAGGTGAGGATGAAATTATATGCAGAAACAATTTACAATGCTACACAAGGTAATAAAAATAAATTAAAGAAAAATTTATATGCAAGTCTTTTTAAGGGCATCTTGCAAAACCTCTAAAATAGAAATCTTGTTTTTTTTATTTTCATGTTTTAATATATGGCCAAGGAAGGATACTACATTAAAATATTAGCAAAAAAATGAAAATGAATGTTTAGAACTAAAAAATAGGGTCTAACATTGGAGTTGTCATGAATTTATATTAAAATAAAAATAGAAATAATAATTGATTTCATGCATAAAAGTTTTTGATTAAGAAAAAAATAGGTTTTGAAGGGACTTCTAAACCCTGATTAGAAAGAGCTACAAATAGAAAACACATAGCCAACCAACATCTCAACCACAACAAATTTTTTTTAACCAAATGAGAGGCCTATAAAATGGTAAGACAACAAAAGAAAATAAAAAACCTAAAACAAATTCTTCAAGGATTCAAAAACTTTAGCTTTTATTTGATCTAGATTCTAATACAAGTTCCTAAAATATTATAGTTTGGACATTACCTACTCCCTAGTCTTCTTGAGATGCACACAGGTTTGAGATAATGGACTCCCAAGGTCATCCTTAGCCTATTTACCCTTCTCAGCCAAATCTAGATCAATTACAATATTGTCCTTAGACTTCAAAGCCAACATATTCTACCAGTAATTCACAAGGGTTTAAATCCCTTCTACGTTGGTGTGAATGATTTTATAGCTCATGTTAATTAGAGATTTCATGCATTAAAGTTATTCTAACCAAAATATTTATAATAGCATTACTTTGAATGATTTTATGAATTTTTTATACATGGCCTAGAAAAATTCTTAATTTATTACATCTAATTAGAAACTATATTTCCAACACCTATAGAAAGTTAACAATTTAATAAATTTTATAAAATTTATGGTCAGTTTTTAATTTTAAAGTGAGTTGGTTAGAACTTTAGCCTCTTCAACTTATCTATTGATCAGTAATGTGAATAGGGGCTAGATGCTCAAATTTTAAAATCATACTATAATATGGTAAAATCTATATAGTGTTAATGTATGACAATATAAATTTGTTTCGTTGTACACAATATTGTAACATTAAATCCTCAAGTGACTTATAAAATCACAAAAAAGATTGAAAGAAAAATATCAAGTGTTATCTGTTAGAGTTTATTTCTTAGTCCTTTTAAATGCAACTTTTATGTTAACTTTGAACAAGGAGGATTCTAAAAAATGTGATCCTTACAACCACCTAAAAATGCAAACAACTTTCTAAATAAACAATAGAAAAAAAATTGACACCTCACATTTAGTAAGTATATTAAATTATTCAAATGAAGTTCACTATAAAAATAAACATAAAATTTAAAAATATTAAAAATGAAATATTGAAAGAAGCAAACAAGTGAAGAAAAGTTCAATCAAATATTGCTAGAACATAATGATACTAGGAGTCACACCTTTATAACCTTTATATAGTGTTCTAGTATAAGGTTATAAAATCTTATATATTATATATTTTATTAAGCATATCTCATTTAAGACACATTAATGGGTTACCCAGGGCTAATTCTTTGTGCAGTGATCTTGATATTGTAGAGGTGAGTTGGTCAAAACCTTAGCGGGAATGGGTTAAGATTAATTTCGATGGGGCTTTGAGGGGGAATCTGAGCATCTCAGGAGCGGGGTGTGTGGCTTGTGATGATGAAGTGAAGGTTCTCTTCGAAGGTGCAAAAATATTACAAGATGGAACTAATAATGAAGCCGAGGTGCAAGCGGCTTTGCTAGATACTGATTTGGCAGTGAATATGAAGGCTTAGAAAGTACATTTGGAGGGGGGATTCCCAAGTGGTGGTTAATGCTCTTATGAAAGGAGACATCCCGTACTGGAAATTGAATAAGTTCATCACCATTATCTATGCGAAATTAAAACTTTTCCAAGACGTTTGTATTTCCCATGTAAGGAGAGTGGAAATATTGTTGCTGACAACTTGTCTAACGTGGCTTGTGAGCTATCCAAGGGTGAGGTGAGGTAGTGGGATGGTAACGATGGTAATCTAGTATGGAGTTAAGATGTCCTGCCAGGGACAATACCATCGCATACTTGATATGTGCGACATGTGACTTGCACCTAATTTTATGAGCTGAGTCTGGATCGTGCTTTGTGGGCAATTAATGTCGAATGCTTCTACAATGGCGGCGGTTGTGGTGCATGCCTCTTTAATAACTAAAAATGGAATGTATGCTCATTTAATGTGGTAGTTGAGCTTGTTTGGTGGGGGGGATTACAAATTTTCTGTAGAGATCGACTGTTTGGTGAGGCTTGCAATATGGAAGCTAATTTTACTCTCAAATCCTCTAAGTTGATGCTTGCGTTATGGGGTCATGTTCCTATGAAGAGGCTTGAAAACATGTTTTTGGCGAGAGACCCCCTGTTTCTGAAATCTATCCAACTAGTTCTTGGCAAAGAGGTGGCAGTCATTGGCCATAGATATTGTTTGAGGGTGGATATTTACTCTTTAATAATGTCTTGGGGTCTCGAATTGGGCTATCCATGCGAGGAGGCCAGAAAGGTGATGACGATGATAGTCTCGAGAGAATACCTTCTAAACATGGAGTCTTTGCTGGAGTGGGTAGTCCTGGGTTGGGGATTCAATGTTTCTAAAGGAATACCAGAAGAAAATGCAGAGCTCTGGGGTAGACACGTGAAGATTCCTTTCCTGCGACATCGTGAGGAGGTTAAAGCCAAATTTTGAGATGACGCAAGGAGAGGGTGGGAAGGACTAATGATTTATGGTCAAATAATGGAGTTGGAAGAAGTTACCAGGAAGGTAAGAGAGGAATCCAGAATGGTGGACGAGGTGCGGAGGAGGCAGCCAATTACTAGGCGACTTTCAATGGAGTTAGCAATGCAAAACGACCTGGGTAGCGATGTGGATGGCAAAATTAATAGGTTGGGGGATGCTTCGAGTGCATCGAAATTAGATGAAGAGTGAAAGATGAAACATGACGGATTAGGGTACCCCTTGGTACCAATTTTCCTTTCGTTATTGTTGATTTAGTTACTTTCTATTAATTCCATCTTGAACAGTTATGCCAATTTAAGTTTAGCTTGATGTAATTGACTTTTTTTCTACAGTAGATGTGGGGTAGGATTTTTAAGCTTATGGTTTGAAGAACAACATGTTGTTTGGTAGTGTGGTTTGGTGATCTGAGGGTGGTTTTTGGGTGGATGATGGTTTTCCTATTGTACTGTTTTAGCTAATCTTAATAAAATCATAAATATTACCGATAAAAAAAAGCATATCTCATTTAAAATATTTATATTCTAATGACTATTAGATTAATAATTTTTATGAATGGGGTTATTGAAAAGGTGTGACTATTACCTCTTTAGGTATTTTTCAACCACTCCTCCCATAATTAAAGAGGTTCTCTCCCATTTGAGAGTGTGTGAGTTTGAAGTTTTATAGTGATTTTTATCACTATGCATATAAGCTTTTATTGGCCATGTGGAAGTAAGGAGAATTATCTCTAGGTTCAATCTTATATTAATAGAAAATATGTTTTAAGTGTTAAATAAAATGATTCTTTATGGGGTTCTTTACCCAAAAGGGTTTTCTACATGTATTTATTGGGTAATGTGTTAAATATATTTTTATATAACTCATTTTATTTATTTTATATTTTATTTATAATTATTAGTATTCTAAGATCCTAATTTATAATACAATATTAAAGCAAGTTAGGCTATACTAATCATTTTTATATCTTATAGTAGAAGATAGTAGATCTTCAATGGGAAACCTATTATGCTCAATCTACATATGTGCAAGGTCACTTTTTAATACATTTGATGTTATTTTTATTATTTTATTATTTTAGGTTGTTGATGGTGTATATTGACTTATAATCCAAGGTCACTTTTTAATACATTTGATGTTATTTTTATTATTTTATTATTTTAGGTTGTTGATGGTGTATATTGACTTATAATCCAAATTTTCCTCCAATAAAACCACATGCATGACTATCTTCTTTTTTATCTTATTTAGAGCATACAAACCATTTTATAGGTAGATATTAAATGAGTTCTTTTTATTTATTGCTTATGATTCTTAATTTATACATCCAAACTAATACAATCTAATATTAATATTATTGGATTGATAGAAGTAACATAAGATAAACAATTCCTTTTTTTATATACATCATTTAATTATTTGTTTTGATTATCAACAAATGATAATAATATTGAATAAATTAATTATTAAAAAATAGTACAAATTAAACGAAATAGTTATTAAAAATTACAATTAATCTTATATTGATTTTAAACTTTTCATAATATTAAAATTTTGAATATAAATAAAATATCCATTAATCAAAATCTAAAACATTTAAAATTTGATGTAAAATTTTGTGAAAAAATAGATATATTATTACTTTAAATTGAATTATTTTTTACAAATTATATATATGTACAAGATCAAGTATGTATACTTATTTATACTATATCCAAGTAATTAAATTCCTTAGACATATAGGAAAGTAAAGGAAGATGCATGATCAATGGTTTGTACAATCATTCCTTTTAAGAATCCACTTATCCACAAAGTCAACATAACCAATGCACCTTTAGTTTAATGAGAAGTGAAATTCAGGGACCAAGAAAATTGTGAGACTATAGTAAACATCAAATACAAAATAAGACATTCAAACATTTCCTAGACATCTTGTGTGTCACATTGATAATGATGTGTGGAGCTAAACCATAACATTTATTGAGTTATTTCATATTTGAATTTTTGTTTTAATTCATAAAATTTCAAGATTCATAGAGTCTATATTGTTGGAATAAATATCTATCCATTGGCCAAATGAATAAATATTACAATAGGGGCATGCACATGTAGGAAGGCCAACAACCTAGAGCATGCTATTGATCACAAAAGGAGCCTCACTGACTACAAACACCAAATACTGGTTTACAAATAAAATTCTAAACTTAGAGAATGTATCTGCTATGCTAGATGAGTTCCAGTTTAAGCACTAACTTTACCGGTCTCCACTCTGTTGTCCTTTACCTGTAACTTGCTCTGCATCCCAAACCTTTAAACTAACAACCAAGATCGGCTACAAAATATTATATTTGCATACAATCGATCAAAATTGTTCCAACAATATCACATCACTATATCTTACATCATATGTATATCTCTCAATCTCATCTCATATCATATCTAAAATATCCTAACCAGACTGACTTAAATACCCTTTCCAAACATAAACATAAATGCGTTATGTCGGCTTACAATGATATTACAATTTATTTTCATGTTAGCCTAGACAAAAATAAATACATTAAACTTCATGACCGATGCCATTGATTGCGACAATGTAGACCTTCCGGATCAATCTCCTATGTCAGCCTCATGTATCAGTTCCTAGATTGTTAGTTTCCCTGGATGCTAGTTGTTGAATCATGAATACTGGTCAGTACCGGTTAAGTGTCAAACCCAAAATGATGTGTTGCCATCAATGACAATAAAAATAAACCAGATCAGTATCAATTGCCAACAATCTCCCCCTTTGGCATTGATGGCAACACTCATGTGAAAAATGAATCGGTGAAGTGTTGTCTCGGTTCCTCCCAAAAACTGATTACCAAAACCAACCTTGCTTCCCCTGAGCTATACATTACTTCTTATGTCCCTTGAAATTTTTCACAACAACTACTCTGCCTTTGACATCAATGACAAAGGCGGGGCAAAATAATGAAAGAATGAAATCAAAATGTGTTTACCAGATCTAGATGTACTTGCATATATCCAGGTAAGCACCCTTCAAAAATCCTAAGTAATTATCCCAACCAATTTCCAAAGTTCCCAAAATAGATACAAACCCATTAAGAATGTATGCATGTAGTTCTTCTTTTGTTAGATCCGCCGCTGTGGGTTTGTTCATCAATTCTAGACTTTACCGCTTATGAAGTAATAAAGTGTTCAAGTGGGGACTTACCAATCCTCTCAATTCCCTAGCTCGTTGGATTAATATGTCCATATCTTTCTCTGGGGCTGAATCTCAAATTCTGTAACCAAAATTTGACCATCAATGGCATTGTTGCATTAATTAAAAACTGCTCAGCTGCTCAATGTTCTTCTGCCACAAATCACCTTGTTAGACAAGGTCAATGACTGAGTACCATCAAAATTGTTAACTAGATGTTCCAACCGGGCCTTTTTCACTTTTGTTTTCACCTCCAGGTCAGTTTTAAGTTTTTTGGTGTTAGTACAAGACTTATATATACAACTGCACTGATTAAGAGCCTCATGAATCTTTGTAAGTTGCTATGTCATCTTGACCTTGTTTGATATGATCATATTATCACAGGTGACCTTCCTAGCCGCATTGTATCTCTCTATCAATTTTTGATTTGATATATGTTGAAGAGTTTGAAACTCTTTTTCAATATGTTTAGTCAAACTCTTAAGCTTACCAGAGGGGCTAGCTACCAGACTAGAGTATCCTGGAACTAGCTGCTGCGAAATCGGACTAGCCTGCTCAATGACCTGCTTGTCTTCTGATCCTTCCTTCCTCAACTTTTGAGCTACAATAAACATTAATTCAAAATTGTTTAGCTACTCAATGTTCTTCTGCCACAAATCACCTTGACTAGATGAGTCAAGTGCCAACAATGAGTGATTGGACTCTCCAACCTGCTGACTAGCACCTGTGGTTTCGCCACTTGGCACATTAACCATCTCAACCTTAGCCTCTTCACTATGTACATTTTTTGTTGGAGGTTCAACATCCTCAACCTATTTATTATTTGTATCAACATCAATAACCTCTACATCCAGAATGTTTTGTTCCAGTGTATCCTCCTTATCATGCACAACTTCAATGTTATCTACCGGTTTCTCTACATTGTGTACAAGTGATACTGTTGGAGAAATACCTCTGTTAGTTTCTATCCCAAGACCAGTGAATCCATACCCAATATAAATTTTCCCTTACCATCAACAAATATGTCTTCAATACCAGACTTAGGTGGAAATACCAGTGCAGTAAAGAAATCTAGTTTTTCTACAAAGAATTTTACCCATGCCTCGTGGGTCTCCTTAACTATTTCATTTACTCTACCTACCATGAGACTCACATGTCAGTGTCTACTCTGAAAAATTTTACTATTAGAATATTCAAGACACTGCTGCAACTCCTCATCAATTATGGCACCACAAATAGTTAATAACTCCTGCACCTTTATATTTTTATCCTCTTCAACTACAGATAATCTCCTAGCATCTAGCTTATTGTACAAATCTCCTATTATTTTATTTTTTAGTCTCAAGTAATACCTTCTTATATATATCTAAATATAGAAAAACTTCTTCCTGAATCTCCATTTGATCCTTATCATCCATATGTTCATAATAATGTTGCATATTACTCAAAATTCCATCTTTAGTTATTTGATCTATCAATTCAGCAACTGAGAGAGGGGGAGTGACTTCAATACTCTTACCAGATTCAAGAGCTATATATAATTTTGATTTCTTCTTCTTGCTAGGAGTGGAAGTAGATTCTTTAACCAGTTTCCTCTCCAAAATTTTCTTTGGGGCTACCGAAGGAGTGACCTTCACTTTATGTACCTTTCCTTCCATAGGCTTCTTCCTCTATGTCCTGATGTATGTTTGGGGAATCTTTGGGGGCACAACATCAATATTAGAACCAGATTCAATTGGTAAAATATAATTTTTTGGTTTCTTCCTCTTCAGTATACCCTTGCCGATTGTTTCTACTGGTGGAGTTTGAATTGCTACTAGAGATGACCCTTCTGCTAATCCAATGATCTGCTTGATTTTAGAGGACATCTTCTCCACAACTTCCCCAACCTTCTTGATTTTTCCTTCCCTCTTCTTCTAACTGAAACCTATCTAAAGTTTGGATTCCTTTTGCTTTGTTGTCCAAAATATTTTCTTAGTTTCATCAACCGGGGCATCAATAAGAGTCTTGGCATATAAGTCCAAGAACTCAACATCAACCTCATAACCCATATCAGTGATCTAGATCTTCCATGGTTGCACTTCTTCCATCAATGTTTCATCCTTCTTAACCATAAAGTAGAATTTTGTAGAGCACTTATCAACAATATGTTTAGGCACTCTCTCTCTTTTCTTCATAGCCTTCTAAAATGATTTGAAATAACACCATAGAATGGAGTCTCTCTCCTTGTCCTGTCCTAAACCTCTTATAGAATTCTTTGTTTTATTTTCTGTCGGCATATCAAATACCCAATGAGTTTTATCGGATCATGGTAACTCATTAAAAAATAAAAACATTAAGCAAACAACAAGATTGTCATACTGGAAAACACCTTTCTTTTTACCCTTAATCTTCCTTAGGTTTAAAATAAGATCTTCACACATCCATTGACAAAGAGAATACCTATCATTTCCTTTGACCATCTAATGAGCATAGTAAATGCATGAATTGGAAATAGAGTTCAATCGGTTTGATTGGGTTACCTTGTAACCGATGATCATGCTTGCAAATTGAACAACTTTGTCTCTGATAGTGCTTATCCTCATTGACCGGTTGTCAAAAGTTGCACCAGTTAACTTCTCAAACTCATTGTTAGTTATTTTATTCCTTCCAAGAGTCTGACCAGTTTGGGGCAAACTGGTGATTGCACGAATAGCCTCCTTGGTGATTTTGTAAGGTTGGTCCAACCATATGAATTCCTCATGGACATGACTTAGTACATACCAGATCATTTCATCTTCAAATTCTGGCATCTCCACAATGTCTATGAAACCCGGATCCTTCAAAAATTGAAATTCTAGTTTCATCAATCCCCTCCTATCTAGAATATTTTTCATGTACATTATTTTGATCTTAGTTGAACCTAAATCCTCTAGAGTGCAGTGGATATATGCACAAACATCTTCAACATACAAAACTCTGTCTAGAACCCTAGAAAATGCACCGACTGAATCATCAACCTTCACAATCTTAGGGCATTGCATGAAAATCGGGTGCAGATGATCCTTGATGTCAACAACAACAGGGGTAGCCACACCTATCGGAGCAAGAGTAGATCCAAAAGCCATTTCAAACAAAAGATAGTCCAGAAACTGATAAAATACCTCACAACCTTCTCCGGTGAAAGTTCTTGAAAATCCACACCAAATGCACTGGAATTTGCTTCAAAATGATTTTGATTTCCTTGAGTCATGTTAAACTCACTCTGATTCACTCTAATTTTCTCTGAATGCTATGCAATCAGAAATGAACCAACATTTCTCTTTTACTCTACAAAAACCCTAATTTCTCATTGACGTAAATGTGTGCCGGTATATCATATCGGATTCAAAATCCATGACTTCAGTGTCAGGAAAATTTTTGACTGACTTCTCCAATATCTGAAACAAGAATTCAAACCATTGCCAGGGGTAATGCAAGATCGATCATTAATTTGCCTTCCCCTAAGGCTAATGCCTTAGTTACCAGATGAGTTTCCTGTCAGTGTAGGAACATTCCGCTCTTCCAGTGGAGTAATTGAGTTGATTGTCTTTGCCGGTTGATCTTCAGATTTCCTAACCCATTTTTTCTCTCGCTCCTTTTAGATATCATCAACTTTTTGTTTTCCTTTTTCATCATTTCCTACCGGATTGTTCTTGCTTCCGTGGAATTTAGTAATATGTCCTATTTTGTTGCATGCATAGCAAGTGACATTATTTTTCTGAATTTCCTTATGGTATCCTTGATCATTCCTTGACCTACATTGATTATCTATAAGTGCAAACTTTCTACATTCATGACATCTTACATTCTCTCTACAATCTTCTATCCTATGACCATACTTCTTACAATTTGAACACTGACCAGGAACTACATTATTATCCTGATTTGCTCTATTTCTACAATTTCTTGCCATATGACCAAATTTATTGCAAACAAAACATCTACCATTGAATTTATGTGCATTGGGTTTCCTTACCGGTGGTTTCTGGTTGACAGGTGGATTCTCCTTCTGATCGATTATTTCAACTTCATTTGCAGTACCGAAGCTTTCTCCTTGCTCAAATCCAAGACCTCTAGTGTCTCCCTTGCACCTTCGATCCGTCAATAGTTCATAAATCTTTGTAGAACTGTCCTTGAACTTTTCTCTGTATTAATTTGTAGTATCCAAATCTCCTCTTAGGACTATTATCAATCTTTCCAACTCCAACTCATTATTCTGGGATTGTACCAGTTCAGTTCTCAACATAGCATTCAGCCTAAAGCATTCCCCAGATATATCTTTCAAAGATCTGCCAAGATTTTCTTCATTCTTTTTCCTGTCATCAATATCCTTAGGCATCCTCATAGTTAGGTCTTGCATTTCATTCTTCATGATAGTATTCTCCTGACTAGGATTTTGACATTGTTCTTTAAGGACATTCTTCTCTTCATCATCCCGATTTTGTAAAAGTTCCTCTCTTGTAGACTGAGCAGATGAAAACCTCTCCTGTAGGATAAGAATGAATTCCTTTGCAGAGTTCAAATCATCTTGCAATTTTAAAATTTTCATCCTTTTAGCATCATAGTCTTCAAGGGATACTTCAAGTTGTTTCTCCATACTCATCTCCATGGATTTAGGATTCAGGATCTACCTTAAGCTATTAGACTTACTCCAAGGCACCAAGCTCTGATACCAATTGTTGGAATCCAAGAACATTGAGAGAGGGGGGGGGGGGATGAATCAGTGTTCTATAGGTAAGATAAGTTTTAACCTTATTAACAAAGTGTTTCAGTAACCGGCAACCATAAAAGAATATAACAACAAGTATAAATAATACCACCACAAGGATATACACCATAACATAGAGATTTATATGTGGAAAACCTCAAAGAGGAAAAACCACGGTGGGATTGGTGACCCATAATATCTATCCACTGGCCAAATGAATAAATATTACAATAGGGGCCTGGACATGCAGGAAGGCCAATAGCCTAAAGCACACTGCTCATCACAAAAGGAGCCTCACTAACTACAAACACCAAATATTGGTTTACAAATAAAATTCTGAACTTAGAGAATGCATTTGCTATGCTGGATGAGTTCCAGTTCAAGCACTAACTATACCAATTTCTACTGTGTCCTCCTTTACTAGTAACTTGCTTTGCATCCCAAACCTTTAAACCAACAACCAAGACCGACTACATAATATTATATTTGCATATAGTCAATCAATATTGTTCACACAATATCAAATCACTATATCTTGCATCATATGCATATCTCTCAATCTCATCTCATATCATATCCAAAATATCCTAACCAGATTGACTTAAATACCCTTCCCAAACATAAACATAAATGCCTTATGTCGGCTTACAATGATATTACAATTTATTTACATGTCGGCCTAGACAAAAATAAATACATTAAACTTCATGATCGATGCCGCCGATTGCTATCGTGTAGACTTGGTGGATCAATCTCCTATGTCGGCCTCATGTACCAGTTCCTAGTTTGCTAGTTTTCTTGAATGTCGGTTGCCAAATCATGAATACGGTGAGTATTGGTTAAGTTTAAAACCTAAAATGATATGTGTTGCCATTAATGACAATACAACTAAACCGGATGAGAGTCAATTGCCAACATATATATAGTGTATGAATAAATATTCCCTCTATCCATCACATTCCTAAATTGAATAGATTATGAACATTCAAAATTGAGTTTTAAATATGTCAATTAGAATTGTATTTAGTGTCAATTTTGTGAGAGTATTTTATTCCAAGCAACTTGACCTTAGTTGGATTCAAAGTATCATGGGAGTTTGATGGTGTAGGTAGCTGGTTATTCAAAGTAACTGGCATAGCCTATAAGCTATTCTTTGTAAAAGCTAGTTGAAAATTCAATGATTAGTGAGCTAAATACTATTCAAGGGATAATTATAACAAATAAATAAAATTCATTTACATACCATATCCATGCAATTGAGAAGAGTACCATGTACAAATCTTAGATATGGTGAAGATGGAAAAGAAAGCTATAGACAAACACATTGTGCAATTGAATTTTAGCTGACTATGGATGCATTTATCCTTGATTGTAACATATATACGTACAATCCAATATCAACAAGAATAATACAATGGATAAAGTATATGTCCCTTATTAATGTTGGGATTAAGTTGTCTCAACCATTAATTCCTAATATTGTATATTTGATTTGAATTACTTATTTGGTGTGCATAATTGTTTATATCCTAGGTTATCAACTTCTTAAGGTGTCATTCATCTTGTGGGTCCTCTTTTTGAGGTGGGATCTTTGTTGGTGTAAATAGTTATTCATCTTGGATATTATTACACTATATTTAAGTTTACTTAGGTACATGCATTTCATAGTAGTTTGGGTATGAGACACTTGGGTGTTTGTGCCACATTGGGATAGTGTGTGTAGGATAATTTCCACCTTTTATGGTGTTGATCTTGTTGTTACACTCCACATTCAGTGGGTGATCCACCTCATGTGGAATATTATATTGTTTCTCCTACCTACCCACACCTATTTCCTACCTACCCTTGTTTCTTATTGAGCCACATGTCATGTTTGTTTTATCACATATCCCTAGCCTTGCCTATATAAGCATGCTCATCTACATTATTTGTACGGGCAATCAATTTATATCTTGTAATGATCTAGTTGATCATATTTTGCATCTTGATAGAATACAATTTATTCCTATCATCTATTTTGTCTCTCTTATTTGTGCTTTTCATTGCCTCTAGATCTTGGCAAAATCTCACATGGTATCAGAGCCATTAGAGTGTCATTGGTTTGCCAATTGAGAGAAATTTGATGCTATTTGGGGTTGTGTATTTTGGAGCTTTCTATTGCAAGTTATTATTGAAGCTTGATGGGTAAAATATGAGGTCAACATTGGATTGAGGAGGTCCAAGAAAGTCAGTATTGCCTTTTGTTTCATCCAAATTGGACTTCAAAGGCCAAATCTAGAGGCATTTGAAGTTTGAAGCCGCGACAAAATTTTTCCATAAATTATAATTTTGCAGGCAATTGTCAAATAGCAATTGTTGGCATTTGGCATTATAATAGACAATGGGAGATTGTTGGCATTTCAATAAGGATATTGAGAAGGTTGTTGATGATTATGGATATAACCGATTAAGGATGTTTAATGTCTTAATATTATTATTTTGTCATTGATGTCAAGAAATTGATTTTTCAATTCAGTATGATGTTACCATATCATGAGAAGTATGATTTGATGAGTATAAAGATATTAGTAAAAGACACAGAAATAATATGATGAAGAAGGGGATGAATAAGGTATTCAATGGGCAACTATTATCGAGTCAGACAATAATGAGATCATGATGTTTAGATTGTTTTAACATCATACATATGTTGTAAATTGTAAGGTTAATACTATACTATGTTACTGAGCAAAGAACCTAGTCGGTAAACCCTAAGGAACCTAGTCAGTAAACCCTAAGGTTATCGCTATCGGTTAATGAAGGCGGAATGTCTACCGAGTAAAGTTTAGTATTCACCGAGTTGTTACCGAGTTGTAACCGAGTTGTAACAGAATACATTAAATGGTTACATGCATTATTTAATGAAGGAAGCTGATGAGTTGGAACTAATTAAATGATTGGTATGCCGTGCATGAAGTTTGTTAATGAATCTATGGCAAAGGAAAATTGGCATGAAGATCTACAACATAGATTGAACCGCATTACCCTAGCACAAGTTCCAAGAAATGTATACAAGTTCCAAGGTAGGGTAAAACATTTTTCAGATCGAAGGATACATTGAACCTGGACAAGTTTGAAGATCTGATGGCTATGATTGATCATGGGAAGTGTGATCAAGGAGATTAAGCATTTGGCGAATTGTTTATAAATAGAGAACTATTGATAAACAATGCATGCGGGCAAATGTATGCACAAGGATGCTACATAGTGATTACTAAGCATAGAAGCTTGAAGATCTGTTTGAATAACAAAATATAGAAGCCCAATAGATGGACAAGATTAGTTCTATGTCTAGATTGTATTGAGCAAATAAGAATCTGCTTTAGCATTTTAGATGTGAAGTTGCAGATAGATTTTTAATACTGTTATTTTGTGAAAGTGACAGAAAATCTCTTAACCGAGTGGACTTAACAGTCTTATTTGTAAAACCCTCTAGCAAGGTGACATTCTAATTGAGTGTTCGAAATCCTTTAACAAGGTCACTTCTAACAAGGTGAAGATCCTAACAGATCTGAGGGAAATCCCCTAACCGGGTCACATCTAGCAATGTGTTTGTAATCTTTAACAGGATTTGCTTTTAACTGAGCATACTCTAGAAGAGTATATTTCGTAGTGGGTCCGAAATCCCACAGTGGTTTTTCCCTATTTCAGTTTCCACATTAAATCTGGTGTTATGAGTGATATGATGTTTATATGCTTTTGAGTTTGCATGTTTAGGAGTTTTGGTTATATTACTGAAGTATATGTTACCGAGGTTGAATCTGATGTTTTTATGGAAGATTAAGTTTGTATGATTCACCCCCCCCCTCTCATCTTGTTGGCTATTGGATCTGTAATTACATTAAGTATCAGAACTGTCAATTGGTATCAGAGCTTTGGACTCCAAAAGAAAAAGTTTAAAGGTACTTGAGGAAAAGATCCAAAGATGTATAAGAGGGATGCACCGAAGCTGAACAAGTCAAGTTTCTCTACATGGTAGAAAAGGATGAAGCTGCACCTATCAGGAATTGGAGAATATGCTGTATATTATCTAGAGAATGATTTCATCACACCAAGCACCTATCCATTGACTATGGAAGAAATAAAGGCAAAGCAAGAACGTATCCAAGCAATGATTGAAATAACATCTACATTGACCGACTCAGAGTTTAATGATCTAGAAGGTTGCAATGATGCAATGGCAATGTGGGACAAGCTCATATCTATATATGGCGGTGATGAACATGTTCAAAGAGAAAAAGTAGACAGTCTAAGAGGACAACTTGAATCTATGAGGATGAATGAAGGTGAGAACATAACCTAGTATGGTACAAGAGTAAAGGAGATCATCAATCAAATCAAAGGAGTAGGTGGAACTATTGAAGAAAAGGATATAACAAGTAAGTTGTTAAGAACCCTTCTACTAGCTTATGCAATCTGAGTCTCTCCAATCAATGAATTGAGGTCTATACCTAATATGCCAGTTTCTTTAGATGCTACTATTGGTAAGCTACATGCATTTGAGTTAAGTAACTTTGATAACAGTGGATCTTCGGTAAATAAAGTTGAATCTACATTTAGTTCTTTTCATCTTGATGAATCTAATGATTACAATAAAAGAAAGTACAAGTACTCTGAAGGAGATCACAGTGGAGCAAGTGAAAGATTTTGTAAGAACATGGAAGAAGTACACAAACTAGATGAGGAAATCAGAAAGCATGAAGAGTTTGAAGCACTATTAGCCAGAAGGTTACCGAGAGGCAAAGGTAAGTATAAAGGAAAACTACCTTTGAAATGTTTCAATTGTGATAAAATAGGACACATGACTTCTAACTGTGATGACAAAGATTCTAATGAAAAGAGAGATTACTGAGATGACAAACAGAAAGATAATCATTAAAAAGGACACCGAGACTTCAGAAGAAGAGATAGAAAGACATGCTTAATAGCCGATGAGGAATCCAACGATGATAAATCAGATGAAACTGATACAGAGGAAGTAGTTTATGTGGCTATCAAAGATGGATCAGATGAAGAAAGGTATGAAGAAAAAGCCCTAATATCTCACATAAATACTAATGATTCTTGGATCATAGATAGTGGATGCTCACATCATATGACAGGTGATAAACACAAGTTTGTTATGTTAGAAGATTATGATGGAGGCTATGTGTAGTCACATAAATCTGTCCACTTAATTAAATGAATATTTAGTATTTATTTGATTATTTAACCATCAATCAATAATTAATTAAATTAATATATTTAGTTAATTCATCTTAACCCTCTTTTCCTATTAATTAAATAAATTATTCAATTTATTTGATTTAATTCACTTAACCAAATTCAGACCATTAATTAAATAAATGGTCAAAATAGAACTCAAGAAACTCCTAGATGTTGGTTTCATTAGGCCAATTGATTATGCAAAATGGATCTCCAACATTGTGCCTATCGGCAAGCCAAAAGGGGGCATCTGCATTTGTACCGACTTCAGAGATCTTAATAAGGCATGTCCTAAGGATGACTTCCCCCTACCAAATATCGACATCATAGTGGATCTGATAGCAGGACATGCCATGCTTTCACTCATGGATGGCTTTTCAGGATACAATCAAATAAAGATCGCACCAGAGGACCAACATAAGACAACCTTCACATGTCCATGGGGCACATATTGCTGGAATGTAATGCCCTTCGGTCTAAAGAATGCAGGAGCAACCTATCAAAGAGCAATGTCCACCATCTTCCATGACATGATGCATACTATGATGGAAGATTATGTTGATGACTTACTAGCAAAATCACTCACCAGAGAAGGGCATCTCCACATCTTGGATAAAATCTTTGATAGACTGGAACAATACCATGTTTGACTCAACCCAAAGAAATGTGTCTTTGGAGTGACCTCCGGGAAGCTTCTAGGATACATTGTCTCAAGCAAAGGTATTGAGGTCGACCCAGCAAAGGTAAAAGAAATCATGGATATGCCACCACCAAAGAATATCAGTCAACTAAGGACATTACAAGGGCGACTTCAATCCATCCAAAGATTCATTGCACAATTGGCTAATAAGTGTCACCCATTCACACACCTACTACACAAGAACATCCGCTTTCAGTGGGATGCTCAATGCCAGCAAGCATTTCAGATTCTTAAAGACTATCTCATGAATCCACCCTTGCTGATGCTACTAGATCCAAGTAGATCGTTGTTACTCTATATCTCAGCAACAAGTACAACATTGGGTGTACTATTGGCACAACATAATGTAGAAGGAAAAGAGTGTACTATTTACTACATCTCTCGCACATTGGTGGGCTATGAACTCAATTACACACCTATTAAGTGAGCTTGCTTAGCAGTAATCTTAGCAGCCACTAAACTGAGGCACTATCTGTTAACACACAAAGTACAACTCATTGCAAAGATTGATCCACTCAAGTATTTACTTAGCAAAGCAACACTGATAGGCCACTTAGCCAAATGGGTGATGATTCTAAGTGAATTTGACATCGAATATGTAGATCGTAAAGCTACCAAAGGGCAGGTTATTGCAGATCAGTTGGCCGATGCACCCCTCATAGGCGATCATCCTCTCATTTCCAATTTTCCAGATGAAGAGATATTCATGATCACAACAACACAACCATGGAAACTATATTTTGATGGTTCATACACTAGGCATGGCTCGGGGGCAGGCATTATGTTTATCACACCTCAAGGTGATAGCATCCCAAAGTCTTACAGGCTCACATTTCCATGCACAAACAACATAGCAGAATATGAGGCCTTGATCACAGGACTTAGGCTAGCTATACAATGGAAATTACAAGAACTGCAAGTATATGGCGACTCACAACTGGTCATTCGACAAGCAACAGATGAATATCAAACCAAAGATGATAAACTCATGCCATATAAGCAAATGGTGGACACTCTAAAGACATCATTTACTACTATCACTTTTGAGCAGATACCAAGAGATCAGAATTGAGTTGCTGATGCTATGGCTACCATCACATCTCTCCTAGATCTTCCACATAATTCAACATGCTACGAGTTCTTGGTAGAATAGCTTTGGATTCCCGCTTATGATATCCCCGAATCCAAGATGATATGTCACCTTGTCGGTTCTGAATCCCCATGGTACGGTGAATTCTACACCTATCTCCGCGATCACACCCTTCCTCCCAACCAATCGAATAACCAACGTAAAACCTTCATTCACCAAACTGCTCGATATACCATTATTGCCGAAACCCTATACCGATGCAGTCTTGATGGTACTCTCCTTCGATGTCTGGAACAAGGTGAGATAACAAAGGCTTTGGAAGAAGTCCATGAAGGAATTTGTGGGACTCACTCAAGTGGTCCGTCACTAGCCAAGAAACTCCTGTGCAATGGATACTATTGGCCATCTATGGAAAAATATTCCTACTACTTTGTCAGAAAATGCAAGAAATGTCAAGTTCATGGTGACTTGATACATGCACTAGCATAGGAACTACAACCAATCACAACACCATGGCCTTTTTGTCAATGGGGCCTTGACCTTGTGGGTAAGATTCACCCATCTTCATCTAACGGCCATAAATTCATTATTACTGCCACCGAATATTTCACAAAGTGGATCGAAGCTGTTCCACTTACCCAAGTCACCGACAAGCAGATCGCCTCATTCATCCTCAACTACATCATCTGCCAGTATGGTGTGCCCATGTCCATCATCATAGATAATAGTCTACCTTTCAAAAATCAGGATGCCTGTGAACTTTGTAAGAAATTTCATATCCAACACCGCTTTTCTACTCCCTACTACCCACAAGGCAATGGTCAGGCCGAAGCATCCAATAAAAACATATTGAGGATCCTAAAGAAGATTGTCAATAATGTCGGCCGTGATTGGCATGTTCAACTGAATCCAACACTATGGGCATATCAAACTAGCATTCAAATCCCTACAGGTGCAACTCCTTATTCATTAGTCTATGGTGCAGAAGCTATCTTACCTATTGAGGTCGAGATACCATCATTACAGGTTCCCTTGCACAATCTCATTGATGATGAAACATACAGAGTATCTCGTCTTTAGGACTTAGAGTTACTAGATGAGAAGCGACAAGCTGCATACAATCACCTCAAAGCCTATCAGCAACGCATGAGTAGAAGCTACAATCACCAAGTTAGATCTCGTACATTTGAGGTAGGTGATCTTGTTCTTCGAGAGAATCCTCGCAACCAACCAAATAGAGAACATCAGGGCAAGTTTGAATCAAACTGGCTGGGCCCATATGTTGTCACTGCTGTATTCGGGTCCAGGGCATATCAGTTGGCTACATCAGAAGGAGAACCGCTCGCAAATCCAATCAACAACATGCACCTCAAACAGTTTTATACCTAAGCTGAACAAAGCATTAGGCTCCCCTGCATACCAGAAACATACCAAAAACATTCAGAAAAATGTCCTAAAGAAATACAAAAACATTCAAAAAGTAAAGAAAAATCATGCATCCAAATGGTGAACAACCACTCCAGTGGCACCTTGGGTAAGTGCGATGGTGAAAACCTGCAAACAGGCACCACTCGTAAAGACAATGGCTCCAGTATCTTTCAAGCTCGTTGTGATCACTTCATACATACATCCATCCATCCATCAACCATGGCTTGTTATAAATCTACAAATCCAAGAAAGTACTGCATGCATCCTACATTCCGGTTTTTTATAGTCATGTCTAAAAACTGGGGGCAATGCCTTTAACCTATTGATGGAAGTGGATTCTACATTGTCTTGTGATTCATTAAAGTTCTTCATTTAAAACTATCTCACAAAATCCAAAAAACATTCAAAACAATTCAAAATCCAAAAACATTCAAAACAATCACCAAATATAAAAAACATTGGAAATCAAATCAACAAAATCCAAAAACATCAGAAAACATCAAAAATCAATAAAAAACATGGCAACACATTGTACATACTCATCTGCGCAGATACCAAACAAACATTGTGATATACTCCACAAAATGACCACTTATCAATTGACCACACAATCAACATCAACACTCAAAACTATCTTCAACAAGGATGCATCCTTCCTTACCAAAACAAAGACAAGATGACATTTTCTTTGACAAGAAAATTCTGTTTACACTATCAAATACTTGGTTGATTTATGGGCTAGTTATTTATATCAGATTCCTATAGCATTGTTTGTGTATCTTCGATGCATTATTCCGATGAAGTTCTGGGGCATGTACTAATGATGTCTATGTGGGAAGTTCACCAAGCTACGTGATCTTATGCCAAATGCAGTCATAGATCATTACGGCTTGCTGACTACAGCGTATACCTCGACCATATGAGCATGAAACATTACCAAGGATCCTTATTCTTTACTCTTTATGTATATACTATTTGTTTGCAGGTACATTGCTCTTCCTTTGGTTCCTCCTACCTCATCCAATTTGGATAAAGGTTTTTATCTCTTAGTATGGTATGCACTTGTCTCAGGATATGATCAGCCTAAGATCAAGGAGGACAATCCAAGTCATGCATGAACAGAGATAATCTTTGTCTGTTTCGCAAGCAATACTCTGGTCAACTTGATCCATTATATCAAGTTGCTTGTATTAAGTAAGAAATACTCTGGTCATCTTGAATCTTTATGTCAAGTTGCTTGTATTTTCTTACAACATTTAAAAGCTCAATGATGAAAATAGAGCACTAGGGATCGTCATCTCATTTCATCTATATATATTGCATTTCGTTGCATTCCACCCATCCATACATTCATAATAGTTGCATATCATGCATACATAGTCATAATAATGCATACTCTATTTTACTCCTCTTCTTCCATAGGACTCGGTCCTAGTCCTCCATATCTTCTATCTAACATTGAATCCCCCTGCACCCTCCCTATCTTGATCATCAACATCATCATAATCCCTTCATCGCTTCCCATCCTCACTCATCCACAAAATTAAGCCAGTTACTCTGTCTACACAGATACATCGACTCCCACACACCTAGACTATCAACAGATACTTTGATCAAGTATCTTCGAGTCTCAATAGGTAATCGATCATGGTAATCCTAGACTACATTAGGCATTTATCATAATGACCTCGTCTCAACGGGGCTGCCATGATTCCCCACAACCATCCATCACACGCACACACTATCAATTGATCAACCAATCAAACACAATCCAACGGACAATTACATCAATTGCCTACGTCTCAACGAGTATTTTTCTTCATATACCTTGACTTCATCGAGCAATTATATCAATTGTCTAAGTCACATTAGGTCACTTTGATTCACTTACTCAGACTTTATCATGTCCAAGCGACCAACTGACATCAATTGTCACGCTTTGACTTGACTGGGGCAATTAAACCGATTGCACCAGATTGTCCAACCAATTTTGATCAATTGTATAGCATCAATCCAAACCCCACACTACATCTGCTATGTATCTCTTGCATGACCTCAGGGTACTTGCTGGCTTGTTGTTTCTTCATATTCACTCCATTTTCTCCCATTCTTTCATCATTAGTTCTAATTTCTTCTATTCTACATCCCCTCCACTTTTCATTCTTTTTCGAGAGATCGCCCGATTTTTCAAAAAAAATTCGGCCCATCTCTCGAGGGGGCATACCACCCATTAAATTTACATTTAATGGGGCATTTCTTCACACCTATTTTTCTTTCTTTGAAACGACAGGATAAATTGCACCATCTCAAAGAGGGGCAAATGTAGTCACATAAATCTGTCCACTTAATTAAATGAATATTTAATATTTATTTGATTATTTAACAATCAATCAATAATTAATTAAATTAATATATTTAATTAATTCATCTTAATCCTCTTTTCCTATTAATTAAATAAATTATTCAATTTATTTGATTTAATTCACTTAACCAAATTCAAACCATTAATTAAATAAATAAATCATATTTATTTAATTAAATCTTCTCTCACATTTAAATAAATTAATATTTATTTAAATTCCCCCCAAATCCCACCTCTCACATTTAAATAAATTAACATTTATTTAAATCACCTTTATCCTCCACCCACTTGCATTTTCCTACAAATGCAAGTTGCACAACTATTTTAAATAAATTATTTATTTAAAATCCTAGTTATCCTCACCCACTTGAAACTTAATGGCTTCCCTTAAAGTCTTCTTAAGACTTTAATGGTTTCCCTTAAAGTGTTCAAACTTAATGGCTTATTTCTAGAGTCTTCTTAAGCCTTTAATGGTTTCCCTTAAAGTCTTCAAACTTAATGGCTTCCCTTAAAGTCTTCTTAAGCCTTTAATGGTTTCCCTTAAAGTCTTCAAACTTAATGGCTTCCTTCTAGAGTCTTCTTAAGCCTTTAATGGTTTCCCTCAAAGTCTTCAAACATTTAATGTTTTATCTTTTTTTTCTCATTTAAATAAATTAATATTTATTTAAATATTTATCCAAATGCAACTTACACCATTTAATTGAAATAAATGATTTTATTTTAATTGAAAATACCAAAATTCCTCCCACTTGCATTTTCCTACAAAATCCACTAGCATGCTTAAACCCCTTCTAGATTCTTCTAAACCCTTCCTAATTAACCTAATCCATCCCCTAAATATTGTCACATTTCTAAGCAAATCGGAGTCACTTCTCAAAGACTCCAAAGTCTTTGAAAAACAATTAATGCTTTGTGTGTTCAACAAATTAACCTCTAAAGTCTTCCAAACCACTTATGGCTCTTACATGACCATTAATGGTTAATTCCACTTGCACCCATGGTTAAAGACTTTGACCCCTAACTTAACCCTCATGTAACCAATGTGTCTCTTCAAAACATTTATTTCTTTGACTAGGGTAACCATCATGTCCCCTCAAGCATTTAATGTTCCTTATCTCTCCTCTCAAGCCTCCTCATGGTGACACTTGTCAACATGGGATTGGGTTGAAAGTGCTCACATGGATTGAATACCATTCAATCCTGACCCTTGTTGAGATTACTCAATCTCAACCACCCATTGCTCCATTTTTCCTATAAATAGAGCCCATTTCTTCATAATCCAAATCCTAAAAACTTGTATGCATTTAACCTATAGGCATTTTAGAGAGCATTTAGCATAGCAAACTCATGTATTGTTATTTTGGTTAAAATAAATCATTTTAGCATCAATAACTTAATATTAGCTTTTCATTTTACATTTATAGCAAAATATTCAAATCTCAATCCTCCATAAGCATCCATAGTGCAAAAAACTACTGAGAGCTACACTATTTTGGAACTTGGAGAGGAGAGGAACAAAGGAGAAGAAGCTAAGAGCATGTTAGGAGGTATTTGGAGATGCCTCATCATATTTGCTTCTTTAGTTAAATATGCTTTCATGATTTTAGTGTCTCTTTTGATATGCCTGTTTAGATTAGTTTTTGATTGACTAACACTAACGAAATTCTTGTGTCTTGTGTTTTGTTATTATCTGCTAACCTTGTCCATTTTGCAGAGCATCACTATGTAATATTTGGTAATGATGCACCATGTCCAGTAAGAGGTAAAGGATCTATAACACTTCTTGATAATGTAAGATGCGATGATGTTTATTGGGTTGAAGGTTTGAAATACAATTTGTTGAGTGTAGCACAACTAAACAATACAGGTTACCAAATAGAATTTCATAAAGGAATTGTCAAAGTTCATGGCAAGCATGGAAAGTTAGCTGCTATCAGGACACAAACAAAAGGTAATACATTTCACCTTGACTCAACTTGGAACAAGTGTCTGTATGCAAAGATAGATGATACCTGGTTATGACATAAAAGGTTTTGTCATGTAAATTTTGATAATCTGATCAAAATAAGTAAGAAGCACCGAGTAAGAGGTCTATCGAGACTTGAAAAACCTGAGAATGCTATGTGCCAAGGATGTCAGATGAGTAAAATGACAAGATCAAGCTTTACAAGTAAGTCTTACACCTCTAAGGGAATTTTAGATCTTGTGCATACTGATCTTTGTGGTCTTATGAAAGTTCAAAGTTATTATGGTGACAAATATTTCATATTATTTGTGGATGATTACTCAAGGATGATGTCAGTAATGTTTTTAAAAGAAAAATCAGAAGCTTTTCAAATGTTTAAATGGTACAAGGCAAGAGTTGAAAATGAAACAGGAAGACAACTAAAATATCTTAGATCAGATAGAGGAGGAGAGTTCACATCTGATGAATTCAACTTATTCTGCAATGATCATGGTACTAAAAGACAAGTCTCTGCATCGAGAACTCCACAAAAAAATGGAATTGCTGAGAGAAGAAACAGATCTATTGTGGATTGTGCCAGAACCTTGATGATTGAAAAGAGAGCGCCACAAACATTTTGGAGGGAAGCAATAAGCACATTAGTTTACACCCTGAACCGAGTACAACTGAAAAAAGGTGCTTTGAAGACACCATATGAAATCTGGTATGACAAGAAACCTAATGTAAGTTATTTCAAAATCTTTGGAAGTAGATGCTATGTACACAAAGATGATAGACATGGCAAGTTTGATCAGAAAAGTGAAGAAGGAACATTTCTAGGTTATTCTTCTAGAAGCAAAGCATTTAAATGTCTGATCAAATCATCTAACAAAATAGTAGAAAGTGCAAATGTGAAAATTGATGAATTTGCAAAAAAGAAATGATGAAGGAAATTCCAAAGAACCAGAAGATTATGATGAATTTGTCTATGTTCAATCGACAAGTCCTACCGAGAAAATTGTTGAAGAAAATAAAGAGAATATCCACTTACCGATTGATGATGAAGATCATACAGAGCCTACCGAGCTTGTATTAGCCAAGTATGTTAGAAGACATCATGCACCAAGTCAGATTATAGGAGATAAGGATGATCCAGTGATGACAAGGAACAAACTGAGACATAACACATGTCTGATATCTGAATTTGAACCGAGAATAGTGAAAGAGGCATTTAATAGTGAAGATTGGATAAATGCTATGATAGAAGAGATTGATCAAATCAAGAAGAATGACACATGGACACTAATCCCAAGACCGAAGGACAAAAATGTAATCGATACAAAGTGGATTTTCAGAAACAAGCTAAATGAAAAAGGTGAGGTCATTCAAAATAAAGCAAGACTAGTATGCAAAGGTTATGTTCAAGAAGAAGGAATTGATTATGGTGAAACTTTTGCACCTGTGGCTAGACTTGAAGGAGTAAGAACATTGTTGGCATATGCTATTTCAAAAACTTCAAGGTATATCAAATGGATGTCAAATCTGCATTTCTGAATGGAATATTAGAAGAAGAAGTTTTTTTGAACAACTTGAAGGATTTGTTGAAGACAAGAGTAAAGATCAGGTATGTAAAGTGAACAAAGCATTATATGGTCTGAAACAAGCACCTAAAACATGGTATGAAAGATTGCACTCTTATTTGATTAAGATTAGTTTTATAAGGACAAGTGAGAACAACAATATGTACATGAAGAATGATGAAAATGGAATACCGATCTCAGTCATATTTGTTGATGATATTATATTTTGTGGAAATTACTCTTTATGCAAGAAATTTGGAAATGAAATGAGCAAAGAATTTGAGGTGTCATTAATCGGTGAGATAAAGTATTTTATAGGTTTACAAATACTGCAAATGAAAAATGAGATTTTCGTTACTTAATCCAAGTACATAAAGGAAATCTTGAAGAAATTTGGAATGGTGGATTCAAAACCAGTAATTACTCCTATGACTACCAATTGTAAACTATCAAAGAATGATGAATCTGCATCTATTGATGAGACACTTTACCAATCCATGATTGGAAAGCTACAATATGTTGTTCACAGTAGACCAGACATAACACATGCAGTAGGTATAGTTGCAAGATTCTCTGCAGATCCTAAGGAAACACACATGACAACAATCAAAAGAATTTTTAGATACTTGAAAGGCACTGACGATTATGGCTTAGTATATCAGAAAGGAAATGATTTCAATTAAAAATTTTATATTGATGTTGATTGGGCAGGCAACATTGATGACAGAAAAAGCACAAGTGGAGGAGCTTTCTTTTTAGGAGAAAGACTAGCGAGTTGGCTTAGCAAGAAACGAGGACGTGTTTCACAGTCAATAGTAGAAGCTGAATACATTGTTGTAGCATTGAATTGTACCAACATAGCATGGATCAAATAATTGTTGGAAGGTATAAATGAGAAAGTTACTGAGACAGTAACTATATTCTATGACAATACTAGTGCCATTAACATTTTGAAGAATCCTGTTATGCACTCTAAGACAAAGCACATCTCTATCAAATATCATTATCTTAGAGAAGAAGTTCAAGAGAAGAAAGTGGTGTTGAAGTATGTTATCACAAAGGAACAAATAGTAGACATCTTCACCAAGCCACTACCAAGGGACACTTTTGAGTATCTCAGAAGTATGTTAGGGGTCCTACCCCTATCTTCTACTCACTGACCGAGTTAGGTGAAAGCATCAATTCAATGAATCTATAGAATATCTTTTAAGAGTTGATGCTGATTTAAAAACTTTAGGATGTTTTTTAAAGGTGTGCAGGAAACAGTGCAGGATACAATACAAGAAACATGAATTGAAGACAAAATGCTCTGATCAAGACTAAGTTGACACACTACAATAGGAATTCACTTCATACAGGAAGAAATTATGTTTTAGTTCTTTAATTTGGCATTATTGTCAAAGGGGGATAAGACTGGAGAAGAAGACTGGAAAAGACTGAAAAAAACAGAAAAGAAAGACTAAGAAAAGAGGATAAGTCTAATGTATGGGGGAGAATTCTGATGACAGGAAGAGAGCATTTCAAAATCTCACAAACAACTCATAACAATCTGAATCAATTAGGTCAAATCAATTGGTTTTGCCATCAATGCCAAAGGGGGAGATTGTTGGCATTTGGCATTATAATAGACAATGGGAGATTGTTGGCATTTCAATAAGGATATTGAGAAGGTTGTTGATGATTATGGATATAACTGATTAAGGATGTTTACTATCTTAATATTATTATTTTGTCATTGATGTCAAGAAATTGATTTTCTAATTCAGTATGATGTTGCCATATCTTGAGAAGTATGATTTCATGAGTATAAAGATGTCGGTAAAGACACAAAAAGAATATGATGAATAAGGGGATGAATAAGGTATTCAATGGGCAACTATTAACGAGTCAGACAATAATGAGATCATGATGTTTAGATTGTTTTAACATCATACATATGTTATAAATTGTAAGGTTAATACTATACTATGTTACCGAGCAAAGAACCTAGTCGGTAAACTCTAAGGAACCTAGTCGGTTAACCCTAAGGTTATCGCTATCAGTTAATGAAGGCGGAATGTCTACCGAGTAAAGTTTAGTATTCACTGAGCTGTAATAGAATACATTAAATGGTTACATGCGTTATTTAATGAAGGAAGTTGATGAGCTGGAATTGATTAAATGATTGGTATGCCGTGCATGAAGTTTGTTAATGAATCTATGGCAAAGGAAAATTGACATGAAGATCTACAGTGCAGATTGAACTGCATTACCCTAGCATAAGTTCCAAGAAATGTATGCAAGTTCCAAGGCAGGGTAAAACATTTTTCAGATCGAAGGATACATTGAACCTGGACAGGTTTGAAGATCTGATGGCTATGATTGATCATGGGAAGTGTGATCAAGGAGATTAAGCATTTGGCGAATTGTTTATAAATAGAGAACTATTGATAAACAATGCATGCGGGCAAATGTATGCACAAGGATGCTACATAGTGATTACTAAGCATAGAAGCTTGAAGATCTGTTTGAATAACAAAATATAGAAGCCCAATAGATGGACAAGATTAGTTCTATGTCTAGATTGTATTGAGCAAATAAGAATCTGCTTTAGCATTTTAGATGTGAAGTTGCAGATAGATTTTTAATACTGTTATTTTGTGAAAGTGACAGAAAATCTCTTAACCGAGTGGACTTAACAGTCTTATTTGTAAAACCCTCTAGCAAGGTGACATTCTAATTGAGTGTTCGAAATCCTTTAACAAGGTCACTTCTAACAAGGTGAAGATCCTAACAGATCTGAGGGAAATCCCCTAACCGGGTCACATCTAGCAATGTGTTTGTAATCTTTAACATGATTTGATTTTATTTGAGCATACTCTAGAAGAGTATATTTCTTAGTGGGTCTGAAATCCCATAGTGGTTTTTCCCTATTTGGGTTTCCACGTTAAATCTAGTGTTATGAGTGATATGATGTTTATATGCTTTTGAGTTTGCATGTTTAGCAGTTTTGGTTATATTACTGAAGTATATGTTACCGAGGTTGAATCTGATGTTTTTATGGAAGATTAAGTTTGTATGATTCACCCCCCCCCCCCCTCTTATCTTGTTGGCTATTGGATCTGTACTTACATTAAGTATCAAAACTATCAGTGATATCTCACTCATCTGGACTCCTTTTTTCAAGAATTTTTTTTTTTGGGGGGTAGAATTTTGTGATCTATATAATGGTGCAAGATTTTTTGGATTTTCGAATATGGGTTTTTTGGAAATCATGAAATCCTGATTTTTACAACTTTGGAGGCTTCATTTGGGCTCATATGGGCTCCTTTTCAGGTGTCATTTTTTTTGAAAGTGCATATTTTTTCATCTACTTTCATAATCTGCCATTTGTTTGCAGTGATTTTAAGTAAAAATTGTACTTTCAGTATTTGGCCATTTTTGGCATATTTGGTACTTGCATTTTGCTTAGATCTCAATTTAGATCACTAGAAGTATTTGTTGAAGTCTCTTATATCTCATTTTGAGAAGTTGTAATCATTGAAATTAGAAGTCCACTTTGCTATTATTTGCAAATGCCAACTTGATCTTTTTATGGGGCGTCAGTTGTTCATTTATATTGCTTGGTGAAATTCCATTCGGAGGCATCTTCATCTGCAATATTCTACAGGGCTTCTTTGTTGATGGCATCATTTTCATGTTTCCACATTTGAATATTGTATCGTGATGTATGCTCTTTCTTGAGCAATGTTATACTCACACTATCATAAAGTGCCACACCTCTTTGTATCTTGTAATTTTTGAATATTTGATGTAATCCTCTTGTACACATAGATTAGGAATATCTTGTGAGACTTGGTGCATGACTCCAATTGAGGCTTAGATTGTACACATTTGTGCATGGCTCCCATGAGACTTGGATTGTACCAGTATTTATGTTATTTCTGAGTATCCAGATGATGGTCACAGCAGGTTGTCTCCATGCTTGATCTTCATTTTGTTGCAGCGAGTGATTCATCGTCATCGACATGGTACTTGGTTTTGTCACACTTTGACATTATTGGTGCACCATAGGCTCTCTTTCTTCCTTATGGGGAGGTATTTTGGTCAACATCTTGGACCATCCTTGCAGGAGATTCGACATTGAGGGGGTGCTTCATGGTCTCTTCTTCTCTCTTATGGGGGGGTGGGGACATCTGTTGTTCTTCTCATTCATCATTGAGATAATTGTGTGCTTTCATCATCTCTCTTTTGGGGGAGGGTTTTTTCCCATTGGGTTTTTCTCTGTTTCCTCGCTTTATGGGAGATTGTATTTGCATTTGTTTATGGGTACCTAACATGGCCTAGTAGCCAGGACCCATTTTGCATTGCTTAGTTGCATTGTACACTTTAGTGCATTCCTCTAAGTTTCACTTAAGGGGGGGTGTTAGTGTAAATAATTATTCATCTTGGATATTATTACACTATACTTAAGTTTACTTGGGTACATGCATTTCATATTAGTTTGGGTATGAGACACTTGGGTGTTTGTGCCACATTGGGATAGTGTTTGTAGGAGAATTTCTACCTTTTATGGTGTTGATCTTGTTGTTACACTCCATATTCAGTGGGTGATCCACCTCATGTGGAATATTATATTGTTTCTCCTAGCTACCCATTGATGAATACTAAGAGGGGGGGTGAATTAGTATGCCCAAAATCTTTGTACTAAAACACTTTGTCAGACTAACAGTAAACCAGAAAAATTGTTTAACAGACAAACCGGTTAGCACACATGCAAACCAAATAGAAAATAATGCATTCACCACAAAAGCACAAACACCATAACACAAGATATTTTGACGTGGAAACCCAAATGGGAGAAACCACGGTGAGATGGAACTCACAAGTAACTATCTGTAGAATAGGAACCAAACCAGTTAAGGTCATACAATGTTCTTTACCAGAACAGATCCTGTTAGGAATCTCAATCTCTGTTAGGAGATAAGTCCAATTAAAGACTACCTTGCTAGAGGATTTTAGATCCACTGATGCGAGCCACCTTGTTAGAGGATTTTACAAAAGGTTTTTGGGCCTACCAGGTTAAGGGCTTCAAACTTGTCGAAGATGTGAGTAATCAACAAGTGAGTGATCTAGCTAATAGCACAGATTGCTTGGTTAGATCCTTGATAGCTCACTCCTAATGCATTCCAGCTTTACTTCAGTCTTCTACACATTCATTCTCTCTCTAACTCATCAACCACCTTAAACCCTCGCAACCACCTAACACCCTAGACATGATGTCCTTATAAAGGAATCTGATTCCATGTCGGTCCAATAGGATTACAATACAATTTCCTAGGTTCAATTCATCTAGACATATTCTATAACATGACACAAAAAGCACCGTTGAAGTGTCGGCACCATCAAACATTCGGTGGATGGTAACTCATCACAAAATGTCGGCTGGTAACTCATCATAGAGTATTACTGGTTCATACAAAATACCAGTTTAAGCAAAATACCGATTGTCGGTTTGACAAAATGAAGACTGGGAAATATGTGTTCTGCCACTTTGATCCTTCATACCACTTGAGATCCTCTAACCGCTTGGGGTCAACATACCATTTCAGATCGGTAATCACTTTCTGCAAAACACTAATAGTCTAAGGACTATAATGCATCATACCGGTTGGAACATGTACCGGTTGAGATTTAACTTATATATACAAAAGTGATCTCAATGCAAGTGTGTGTCCATCAATGACAATCACAACATAATCATCAAAAATGCCAACAATCTCCCCCTTTGGCATTGATGGCAACACTTAGGAAATTTTGACATCTAAGTGTTTTACAACAAAAATATGCCAAAATCAAAATTACTCCCCCTAAGCATATACACTATCGCTTTTGTAGAAAATACAATGTATACTACTTGTTAACATAAATAACATGAAAGTATACATCAAAACATTCAAAATTTATACTTCTCCTCCTTTGCCAACAATGACAACAAAATATGATAGACTAACCCCTATTTCATTAGTATTAAAGGAATAAGAGTTTATGACAATAAGGAATAAAACTTGTCAAAAAATGATTTATGATGAATACTAAGAGGCGGGGGGTGAATTAGTATGCCAAAAATCTTTGCACTTAAACACTTTACAAGACTGACAGTAAACTGGTAAAACAATTCAGCAGACAAACCGGTTAGCACACATGCAAACCAAATAGAAAATAATGCATTCACCCACAAAAGCACAAACACCATAACACATGAGATTTTGATGTGGAAACCCAAATGGGAAAAACCACGGTGAGATGGATCTCACAAGTAACTATCTGCAGAATAGGAACCAGACCGGTTAAGGTCAAACCAGTTAAGGTCTTACAATGTTCTTTACCAGAACATATCCTGTTAGGAGATAAGTCTGATTAAAGACTACCTTGATAGAGAATTTTAGATCCACAGATGTGAACCACCTTGTTAGAGGATTTACAAAAGGCTTTTGGGCCTACCCAGTTAAGGGCTATAGACTTGTCAAAGCTGTGAGTAATCAACAAGTGTTTGATCTAGCTAATAGCACAAACTACTCGGTTATATCCTTGATAGCTCATTCCTAATGCATTCCATCATTACTTCAGTCTTCTACACATTCATATTCTCTCCAACTCCTCAACCACCTTAAACCCTAGCAACAACATAAACTTTTGCTATATCCACATCAACAACCTAAAACCCTAGACATGATGTCCTTATAAACGAATCTAATTTCATGTCAGTCCAATAGGATTACATTACAATTTCCTATGTTTAATGAACCTAGACATACTTGGTAACATGACACAAAAATCATTGTTAAGGTGTCGGCACCATCAAACAATTGGTGGATGGTAACTCATCACAAAATGCCGGTTGGTAACTCATCACAAAGTATTACCGGTTCATACAAAATGCCGGTTGCTGGTTTGACAAAAATGAAGACTGGTAAAAATGTGTTATGCCGCTTTAATCCCTCGTACTGCTTGGGATCCACGAACCTCTTGGGGTCAACATGCCGCTTCAGACCGGGAAACACATTCTGCAAAACACCAATAGTCTAAAGACTATAATACAACATACCGGTTGGAACAAATACCGGTTCTGCTCTAGCTCATACATATAAAGGGGATCTCAATGCAAGTGTGTGTCCATCAATGACAATCACAACATAAACATAAAAAATGCCAACAATCTCCTCCTTTGGCATTGATGGCAACACTTAGGAAAATAAAATTTTGACATCTAAGTGTTTTACAACAAAATCATGCCATTAGCAAAATTGCTTCCCCTAAGCATATACACTATCCCTTTGACAATACACTGTATAACAATTTTGCATATAGAGCATAAACATTGAGATTTTTAGAGAATATATCAAAATTTTGATTACCAGATACTTCTCCCCTATACTTCTCCAAATAGAATTCTTCTCCCCCTTTTCCAACAATGACAAAGTACAGCTGGACAACCTTGTTTTCATTTGATATTAAAATAATAAAAGTTTATGACAATAAGGAATAATACTTGTCAAAAATAGATTTAAAGTCTTGCAAGAATTGTTTCATTGATAAAGACCAGGACTCAAGTAGGGAGGTGGCTACTTCTTTCTCTGTCTGCATCTGGAAGACTTGTTCTTCCATGGCATCAATTGTGCTCATCTCTTGTGTTGTCGTTAAGGCATCTAGATTAAGATAGTACTTCTAAAGTATTTTCAGATGTGGGAGTAGAACCAGTTGTAGTTCCCACAAATCTCTAGATCGGGTGCTGATCTCTTGCTCCATTTTTGTTGACTGGATGTGAAACCGGTGAACGGTTTTCCCATAAGTTGTAAAGAAATCGTAAGGCAGCTTTAATATGCTCATGTAGGACTACAAGTCTGTTTGAAGATTTTGCTTCTGAGCTAGCACATCATCATAGAACAAATGGAGTTGGTAGATCTTGCTGAGTAGCAGATTCCCCTCATTCAGAGTGTCCTTTATATCCTTTTGTTCTTTTTGCAGTTCAGACCGAAGCTCATTCAACTTCTTTACTAGAGCTGTATTAAGAGCTTTTTGATGCTCTTTCTTGATATTTGCCTCTGTTGCCTCTTCTAGGCTCTACACCTGATCATCCACTACTGTATATAGGAGCTTAAGTTTAGCCAGTGATGATTCAGTGTTGGGAAGGTTAGTACCGAGTATCAAATTGGTAAGAGTGTCCACAGCCGCTTGAATTACATCCTGCTCCTTCTTCCTCCATATGTTTTCAAGTTGTTCTTGGGAAACTTTGATGCTTTGCATCAGCTCCATTTCACTTGCAGATTGGAGGTCGATAGGACTGGTGAGGTCAACTGGTTTGGCTTGACTACTAGTTGCCTTCGGAGTCTCCATTTGGGTGCTCTTTGCCACTTCTCCTTCCTTGTCCGCTTCAGCTTTCTTCTCCTCTGCTACTTTCTTTTTCTCCTCTTCTTTGTCCTCTTCAGCCTTTTTCTTCTTGGCTTCTATCCTCTTCTCCTCTACTTTTTCTTCCTCTGCCTTCTTCCTTTTTGCTTCCTTCCGCTTCTCCTCGTCTTTCTCTTCCTCTTCCTTCTTCTTTTTCTCTACTTCTATCCTCTTTTCTTCTTCCTTAACTTCCTCTTCCTTCTTCTTCCTCTCTACTTCCTTCTTCTTCTTCTCTTTCTTCTCTTCCTCTTCCTTCTTCTTCTTTTCCTCTTCTTGTTTCCTTTTCTTTTTATCATCTTCTTTTCTTTTCTCCTCTTCCTCTTTTCTCTTTTCCTCCTCTTTTCGCTTCTCCTCATTTTCATCCTTTTTCCTCTGCTCTACCTGTTCCTTTGCCACTTCCTGTCTATCCTTGGCTTTCTTATCAATCTATTTAGCCTGTTGCTCCTGTCCTATTGCCTTAGATGGTGTTTCCTGAGTAACATCCTCTATGTCCATAGCATCGACATCAATGGTATCGATTGGCTCAACAACCGGGTTTCCTTCATCATCAAATGCTTCATCCGGTTTTGTTATTACTGGTTCTTGATCAACCTTCTTGTTGGCTTTCGCCACTTTATGCATCTTCAGAGCTTCTAGAGAAAGGGTGTGTGTATTCTTGAGCACTTCTTTACCCTTCCCTTCAAGTAACAGGAGTCTTCTTCTTCTCATGAAGAAGAGGCCTTTGTATTTGTTCATCACTTTGAACAGTTCCAAGTTTGATACCTCAGGAAAATGTTCAGCAAAAACTTTTTCTCTTATTTCCTATTCTTGCTCTATGGCAATGCGCCATTTATTGTCTAATAATTTATAAAAAGAATCTGGTGTCTCAGATCTAATTTCTGAAGGCGATCGGTCATTAATACATAAATATTGAATTATTTCTTTTTCCATTGCTTCCTTTTCATCATCATTAAAGTCGTCAAAACAATCAATTAAATCATTCAATAATTTTCTCCTAATGTTTTTGATAGTTCTTTGACAATGTGTCAAATGTTTGTAGGAGGAGATATCAATATTTACCGGTACCAATGATGTCAGTTCATTCTTTGTCTTTTTCTTTGCTTGACGTGTCTTCTTTGGTTTTTCCTCAGACACAATTTCTTCTGAGTCTGGAGAGGCATTCCTTGTTTTCCTGTTTCTCTTGAAGACTTTAGTCGGTCCCGCTTTTGATTTCTTCTTGGCTAGTGACCGTTTGGTCACTTTAGGAGTTGCTACAGTAATCGGTGCTGATGCTGAAGGTACTGCTTTTGCCTTCTTCACTGCAGGTTCTTTTCCTTTCTTTGCTAGTGGTTCCTCAACTGGTGTTATCCTTTCTAGGTAGGTGTCGGTTCTCTTTGCCTTTGGATCAAGTGGTGAGGCAATAAGGGTAGAGGCATGCCCTTCCAGCATGTCATACATCACCTCATAACCCATTGGCTCCACTTCTTCCACTCTAGGCTCAACAGCCTCCATTATGCATTGGTCCATTTCTTGATGATGTCTCATGATATTCTCATTCTTTGGCTCATTTTCCATCTAAACTCATGAAAATACTTGTTCAGAACTTTAGGGTAACTGGTTCCAACTGCTTGAAGACTTTCCTTGATTTTCTTGGTTACCGGTTGGTCCGTAGACCATTGAATGTCTCCCACTCCTGGGAAGTATCCTTGAAAGTAAAAGAACAACCCAACCAATAGTTGTCCAAACTTGAATCTCAGTGCATTATCCTATTTGATCAACTTCAAATTTGATAGGAGTTGCCTTTGCATAGCGGTGCACAAGTCAAATGATGTGTCCTCCTTAATCATCTGGTAAGTGGCATTTACTGCTGCAACAGATATAGAGTTAATTCTACTAGCAGAGAATGTCCGGTAGCCTATCACCATGTAGGCATACTTAACCAAATCATCCTTGACTAAATTGATGGTCATACCTCGTGAGTCACTCACTGAACCGATGAGCTTGAACATTTCAGTTTTGCTTATTGTCCTTAGGGCTGGCACATCCCCTGTATTGCAGAAACTGGTGATGACATGAATTGCTTGTGGTGTTATATCATGCATTCTTTCCAGGTACATCTTGTCACCATGAACTTTGCTCAGAATGATCCTAATGTGATCATCTGTGAAATCCTCTAGGAAATAAACAACATTGTGGAGCTTCTTCTTCTCCAAGATACTATACTCCAGTTTGATCTTTTTATCTTGTCTACAGAACAAACCTAGCTGGGAGTTGATAGCTAGAGACCCTAGGTCTTCAATCTTGCAATCTATGTAATCATAAATCCCTTCTTCTACTATAACACCAGCCAGAACTTGTGACAGGGCATTATACTTAGACTTACATTGAATAAAACTTGCAGACTCGACATATGCACTAGAACTGGTATGAGATGCAGAAGCCATGATATAAACGTAAAAAAAACTGAGAAATACCTTTTGAAACATGTGAATTTAGGGCTTTTAGATTCTCCTTCACTTCACACTCCGTCGGTTGTAGAATCACCGCTTTGCGTTCTTCACTTGGCCGCTTGCAATTTGAATTTGAATCTCCTTCGCGGTTTCTCAATTTCTCAAAATCTCAGCACAAATCACCTTTTCTTCGCTCTTCTCTTTGAAAAACTTTTCTTCGCTCAAACTGATAGTGAGAAATGACTTGGAAAATGCCTTTAAGTATATTTCTCACCTACCGCCATTAATGCTCCTCCATTAGGGCGTAAACCCTAATTTTCCTTTTACCATTTCCAGTCTTCCGCCAACTGATAGGTATCACATGTTGGTTAAGGTCTTTTACTGGTGTAAACTGAGGGTTTGAAACATTTCGCCATTTTCTCCCCCTAAGCTTTTCTGAAGCTTAGTTTGCCAGTTTCGTGATTTCCACACTTGGTGTAGAAACCGGTTCCTCTTGTAACACCGCCGGTTTCTTCTTCCAGGTTTTGTTCATGTCTACTTGAACAGTGTCAAAATCAATGTTTCCTTTTGAAGTGATCAGTATATCATCAGATATGTTCTTTCTTGATCTATAGAATCTGGCAATGTGACCCGGTTTGTTGCAGTGATAGCAGACCAATCCAGGTGCTCTCGAAGGTCCATTATTCATGTTTCCATTCTTCCTTCTGCATGTTGCAGCAGTGTGACCATGACCATGACAAACCATGCAGTTTGCTCTCCATCTGGTTGCCGCTTGATAGCCACCACTTCTTGGTTGATGATTGAAGGCATTAAACCGATTGTGATTCCGGTTCACAAAAGGTTTAGGACCAACTCCTTGGGTCCTTTGAGGATATCTTCTAGTGTTATTCATAACATACCTACATTCAGATGCTCTATGCCCATACTTGTTGCATGCATAACAGTTACCATCAAATCTATAGGATCTAGGCTTATCATTTAGGAAATAAGGAAAATTGTTGTAAGCCTTACTCCTACACATATTTGCAATATGTCCTTCTTTAGGACAGTTAAAGAAAATAGGTTTAAACTTTTTCTTACCTTTATCCTTTAATGTCGGTTGTTTCTTTGATGTTTCAGCATTTGTACCAGAGGTCTCACCTTCCTCATGATCAGAATAACCAAGTCTATTGGTATTCTTAACTGGTTTGGTAGATTCAAGCTTTTTCTCTAGCTTGACAGTACTCTTGTTGAACTTAGTGAGTATTTCCTTTGACTCAGAGAGTTCTTTGGAAATAACAGCATTTGTTTCCAACAGGTTTTCATTCTCAGAGATGGCAATGTTCAATTCTCCTTGCATGTCTTCCTTTTCCACTTTTCTTGCATGGAGTTGAGCAGTTAGGGCACCGATCTCTTGTTTTAGCTTGGAGATCTCACGATCTCTTTCTTTCACTAGATCTTTAGCTTTCCTTCGGTTCTCAAGCTCTTGACACATCCAGATAGTCAATCCTTCCAACTCCTTTCTCAAGTTGGAGTTTGATTCATTCAACTTATTTATTTTTGCAATTAGGGCTTCCATGTCTGCTTCATCTGAAGAACTATTTTCAGATAGCTCCATCATCTTTTCAGCATGTTCTCTCCTTTTTGCTTGAGATGTCTTGTATTTGACCATAAGATCATCACAGGCTTGCTCAGACTGAGTGAGTCGATGAGTAAGTTCCCTTATAGAGTATTCCCCCATATCTCTTTCCAAGTGGTTAAACTTATAGAAAGGTAGGCTCTGATACCAATTGATGAATACTAAGAGGGGGGGTGAATTAGTATGGCAAAAATCTTTGCACTTAAACACTTTACAAGACTGACAGTAAACCGGTAAAACAGTTTAGCAGACAAACTGATTAGCACATATGCAAGCCAAATAGCAAATAATGCATTCACCCACAAAAGCACAAACACCATAACACATGAGATTTTGATGTGGAAACCCAAATGGGAAAAACCATGGTGAGATGGAACTCACAAGTAACTATCTGGAGAATAGGAACCAGACCGGTTAAGGTCTTACAATGTTCTTTACCAGAACAGATCCTGCTAGAAATCTCAATCTCTGTTAGGAGATAAGTCCAATTAAAGACTACCTTGCTAGAGGATTTTAGATCCACAGATGTGAACCACCTTGTCAGAGGATTTACAAAAGGCTTTTGGGCCTACCCAGTTAAGCGCTACAGACCTATCAAAGATGTGAGTAATCAACAAGTGTTTGATCTAGCTAATAGCACAGACTGCTCGGTTAGATCCTTGATAGCTCATTCCTAATGCATTCCAGCATTACTTCAGCCTTCTACACATTCATATTATCTCCAACTCCTCAACCACCTTAAACCCTAGCAACAACATAAACTTTCACTATATACACATCAACAACCTAAAACCCTAGACATGATGTCCTTATAAAGGAATCTGATTTCATGTCGGTCCAATAGGATTACATTAAAATTTCCTAGGTTCAATGAACCTGGACATACTTGGTAACACGACACAAAAAGCACCGTTAAGGTGTTGGCACCGTCAAACAATCGATGGATGGTAACTCATCACAAAATGCTGGTTGGTAACTTATCACAGAGTATTACTGGTTCATACAAAATGTCAATTGTCGGTTTGACAAAAATGAAGATTGGTAAAAATGTGTTATGCTACTTTAATCTCTCGTACCGCTTGGGATCCATGAACCGCTTGGGGTCAACATACCGCTTTAGATAGGGAAACACATTTTGCAAAACACCAATAGTCTAAAGACTATAATACAAGATACCAGTTGGAACAAATACCGGTTGTGCTCTAGCTCATACATATAAAGGGGATCTCAATGCAAGTGTGTGTCCATCAATGACAATCACAACATAAACATAAAAAATGCCAACAATTTAAAGTCCTGCAAAAATTGTTTCATAGATAAGGACTCAAGTAGGGAGGTAGCCAGTTCCTTCTCTGTCTGCATCTGGGAGACCTATTCTTCCATGGTGTCTATTGTGCTCATCTCCCGAGTCACTGTTAAAGCATCTAGATTGAGATAACATTTCTGAAGGATCTGTAGGCTAGGGAGTAGAACTAGTTGGAGTTCCTGCAAATCTTGAGTCCGGTTGCTTATTTCCAACTCTATTTTGGTAGACTGGATATGAAACCGGTGAACAGTTTGCCCATAAGCTGTAAAAGAGTCATACGACAGCTTGAAGGTACTCATATATAATTGCAAGTCAGTTTGTAGCTTTTGCTTCTGTACAAGCACATCATCATAGAAGAGATGGGGTTGGCAAATCTTACTAAGTAGTAGATTCTCCTCATCCAGAGCATTCCTTATATCTTTTTGTGCTTTTTGCAGTTCGGACCGGAGCTCATTAAGCTTCTTCACTAGGGCAATGTTGAGAGCCTTTTGATGCTCTTTCTTGGCATTTGCCTTTGCTACCTCTTCTAGGCTCTGCAATTGATCATCCACTATGGTGCTTCGGAGCTTCAATTGTGCCAATGATGAGTCAGTACTAGGGAGGTTTGTGCCGGGTAACAAACTGGTTAGAGTGTCCACCACAACTTGGATCACATCTTCCTCCTTCTTCCTCCTTAACACCTCAAGGCATTCTTGAGCAGCCTTAATGCTCTATAGTAGCTCCATTTTTCTTGTAGACTAGAGGTCAATAGGACTAGTGAGGTCAGCCGGTTTGGCTTGACTACTGGTTGCCTTTGGAGTCTCCATCTGTGTGCTCTTTGCCGCTTCTGCTTCCTTGTCCTCCTCTTCCTTCTTCTTCTCTGCTTCTTTTCTCTTCTTCTCTTCCTTTCTCTTCTCCTCTTCCTTTTCTTCCTCTTCCTTCTTCTTTTCTGCTTCCTTTCTCTTCTCCTCTTCTTTTTATTTCTCTTCCTTCTTCTTCTCTATTTCCTTTCTCTTCTCCTCTTCTTTTCTCTTCTCCTCTTCCTTTCTTTTCTTCTCATCCTCTTTTCTCTTTTCTTCTTGTTTCCATTTTTCCTCATCTTCTTCCTTTTTCTTCTTTTCTTCCTTATCCTCTTCTTTCTTCTTCTTTGCATCTTCTTGTTTCTTTTTCTCTTCATCCTCTTCTCTTCTTTTCTTCTCATCTTCTTTTCTCTTTTCCTCCTGTTTCTATTTCTCCTCATCTTCTTCCTTTTTCTTGTTCTTTGCCTATTGCTTTGCTACCTCTTCCTGTTTGTCCTCTGCTTGCTTTTCAACCTGTTAAACTTTCTTGTCTTGTCCTGTTGCTTCAGATGGTGTGTCCTATGCAACATCTTCTACATCTAGAGCATCGACATCAATAGTGTCTGTAGGTTCAACAACCAATTTTCCTTCAGTATCAAACACTTCATCTGGTTTTGTTATTGCCAGTTCTTGCTTAGCCTTCTTGTTGGCTTCAACCACTTGATGCATCTTAAGAGCTTCTAGAGCAAGTGTGTGTATTCTTGAGCACTTCTTGACCCTTTCCTTCTAGTAACAAGAGTCTTCTTCTTCTCATGAAGAAGAGGCCTTTGTATTTATTCATAACTTCAAATAGTTCTGAATTTGATATATCAAGAAAATGCTAAGAAAAAACTTTCTCTCTCATTTCCTGTTCCTTTTCTATGGCAATGTGCCATTTATTGTGTAAGAAATTATACAAAGAATCCAGTGTCTCAGATCTAATTTCTGAAGGTGACCGATCATTAACACATAAGTACTTAATTATTTCTTGTTCAACTGCTTCTTTTTCATCATCATTGAATCATCAAAACAATCAATCAAATTATTCAACACTTTTCTCCTAATATTTTTGATAGTTCTTTGACAATGTGTCAAAGGTTTGTAGGAGGAAATGTCAATATTTACTGATGTTGATGATGCCCATTCATTCTTTGTCTTTTTCTTTGCTTGTCTTGTTTTCTTAGGTTTTTCCTCAGACATAGTTTCTTGTGAGTCCGGTGAGTTATTCCTTGTCTTCCTCTTTCTTTTGAAGACTTTGGCAGGTGTTGCTACCGGTTTCTTCTTTGCAGGTGACTGCTTGGTCACTTTGGGACTGGCTGCAGTAACCGGTGCCGATGCCGAAGGCACTGCCTTTCCTTTCTTTTCAGGAGGCTCTCTAACCAATGCAACCCTTTCCAGATAGGTGCTAGTTCTTTTTTCCTTAGGATCAAGAGGTGAGGTGATTAGGGTAGAAAAATACCCGTCCAACATATCATACATCACCTCATAGCCCATAGGCTCTACTTCTTCCTGTCTGGGCTCAACGGCCTCCATTATGCAATCATCCACATTGATGATAAAGCAGATATCCTCTTCATATTTCTTGACAATATCACTAGATATCCTCATCCTCAGACTCATCTTGCTTCTGAATTTCCTTCACGGTTTCTAAATTTATCTGAATCGTAGCACAAATCACTTTTTTGTCACTCTGCACTTGATAACCTTCTTCGCTAAGAAAAAAGATAGTGAGAAATGATTTGAAAATTCCTTTTAAGCATATTCCTCACCAACTGTAATTAATGCTTCACCATTAGGGTGTAAACCCTAATTTGCCTTTTACCATTTCTAGTCTTCCGCCAAATGACAGGTATCGCATACCAGTTAAGGTCTTTTACCGGTGTAAACCAGGGGTTTGAAGCATTTTGCCATTTTCTCCCCCTAAGCTTTTCTGATGCTTAGTTTGCCAATTCCATTATTTCCACACTAGGTACAGAAACCGGTTCTTCTTGTAACACCGCTGGTTTCTTCTTCCAGGTTTTGTTCATATCTGCTTGAAAAGTGTCAATATCAATCTTTCCTTCTGGGGTGACCGATATGTCATCCGATATGTTCTTTCTCGATCTGTAGAATCTGGCAATGTGACCTGATTTGTTGCAATGATAGTAGACCATTCTAGGTGCTCTCCAAGGTCCATTGTTCATGTTGATATTCTTCCTCCTGCATGTTGCAGTAGTGTGACCATGATCATGACAGATCAAACAGTTTGCTCTCCATCCGGTTGTTGCTTGATAGCCACCACTTCTTCACTGATGATTGAAGGCATTAAACCAGTTGTGATTCTAGTTCACAAAGGGTTCAGGACCTACTCCTTGAGTCCTTTGAGGATATCTTCCAGTGTTGTTCATAACGGACTTGCATTTAGATGCTATATGCCCAAACTTGTTGCATGCATAACAGTTACCATTGAATTTATAGGATCTAGGCTTATCATTTAAAAAATACGGAAAATTATTGTAAGCCTTACTCCTACACACATTGGCAGTATGTCCTTCTTTAAGATAGTTAAAGCAAACAGGTTTAAACTTTTGCTTACCTTTATCCTTTGATGCCGGTTGTTTCTTTGATGCTTCAACATTTGTACTAGAGGTCTCACCTTCCTCATGACCAGAATAACCAAGTCCATCAGTATTCTTGACAGGTTTGGTAGATTCAAGCTTTTGCTCTAGCTTGACAGTACTCTTGTTGAACTTAGCAAGTATTTCCTTTGACTCAGAGAGTTTTTTGGAAATAGCAGCATTTGTTTCCATCAGGTTTTCATTTTTAGAGATGGCAATGTTCAGTTCTCCTTGCATGTCTTCCTTTTCCACTTTTCTCACATGGAGTTGAGCAGTTAGGGCACTGATCTCTTACTTCAGCTTGGAGTTTTCATGATCTTTGTCTTTGACCAGATCTTAAGCTTTCCTTCAGTTCTCAAGCTCTTGACACATTCGAATAGTTAGTCCTTCCAATTCTTTTCTCAAGTTGGAATCGGATTCATTCAAATTTTCTACTTCTTGAATCAGGGCTTCTATGTCTGCTTCATTCGAAGAACTATTTTTAGATAGCTCCATCAATTTTTTAGCATGTTCTCTCCTCTTTTCTTGAGATTCCTTATATTTGACCATAAGATCATCATAGGCTTGCTCAAACTGAGTGAGCCGATGAGTAAGTTCCCTCGATGTGTATTCCCCCATATCTCTTTCCAAGTGGTTAAACTTATAGAAAGGTTGGCTCTGATACCAATTGATGAATACTAAGAGGGGGGTGAATTAGTATGCCAAAAATATTTGTACTTAAACACTTTGCTAGACTAACAGTAAACCAAAAAAATAGTTTAGCAGACAAACTAGTTAGCACACATGCAAACCAAATAGCAAATAATGCATTCACCCACAGAAGCACAAACACCATAACACAAGATATTTTGATGTGGAAACCCAAATGGGAAAAACCACAGTGAGATGAAACTCACAAGTAACTATCTACAGAATAGGAACCCGACCGGTTAAGGTCATACAATGTTCTTTACCAGAACAGATCCTGTTAGGAATCTCAATCTCTGTTAGGAGATAAGTCCGATTAAAGACTACCTTGCTAGAGGATTTTAGATCCACTTATGTGAACCACCTTGTTAGAGGATTTTACAAAAGGCTTTTGGGCCTACCCGGTGAAGGGCTTCAGACGTGTCAAAGATGTGATTAATCAACAAGTGAGTGATCTAGCTAATAGCACAAATTGCTTGGTTAGATCCTTGATTGCTCATTCCTAATGCATTCCAGCTTTACTTCAGTCTTCTACACATTCATACTCTCTCTAACTCATCAACCACCTTAAACCCTCGCAACCACCTAACACCCTAGACATGATGTCCTTATAAAGGAATCTAATTCCATGTCGGTCCAATAGGATTACAATACAATTTCCTAGGTTCAATGCATCTAGACATATTCTATAACATGACACAAAAAGCACTGTTGAAGTGTCGGCACCATCAAAAATTTGGTGGATGGTAACTCATCACAAAATGTCGGCTGGTAACTCATCACAGAGTATTACTGGTTCATACAAAATACCGGTTTAAGTAAAATACCGGTTGTCGATTTGACAAAATGAAGACTGGGAAATATGTGTTCTGCCACTTTGATCCTTCGTACCACTTGAGATCCTCTAACCGCTTGGGGTCAACATACCGCTTTAGATCGGTAATCACTTTCTGCAAAACACCAATAGTCTAAGGACTATAATGCATCATACCGGTTGGAACAAGTACCGGTTGAGCTTTAACTTATACATACAAAAGTGATCTCAATGCAAGTGTGTGTCCATCAATGACAATCACAATATAATCATAAAAAATGCCAACACCCACACCTATTTCCTACCCACCCTTATTTCTTATTGAGCCACATGTCATGTTTGTGTGCTCACATATCCCTAGCCTTGCCTATATAAGCAAGCTCATCTACATTATTTGTACGGGCAATCAATTTATATTTTGTAATGATCCAGTTGATCATATTTTGCATCTTGATAGAATACAGTTTATTCTTATCATCTATTTTGTCTCTCTTATTTGTGCTTTCCATTGCCTCTAGATCTTGGCAAAATCTCACAATCTTGCATGGAAGGTGACAAGATAACATAAACCTTATTTTTGAGGATGTTGGTGCTCACTTGGAAGATTCTATTTTCAGAAATATTTTGAGATATATTTCTATTCTAAATTGGAAATTATCTTGGCAATATCTTATGATGAATAAATATTCTTGTTTTGCAATTTCTATTACATATTGGAGTTGTATTCTACTAGCTAACATTTCTCATGCATTTAGGTGTGTGGAATGTAGAGTTGACATAGTAGGCTAAGTATTTTGTTGAGTTAACAAGTGGTGATTTGATGCATTGTCATTTCACTAAGTCATATGACAAAATGCCATATTGGACTCTTGTTTTCTTCTAGGCATTAGAGTTAGTTTTGGGCATGTATGGCATCCATTGTTTATGTTGAAGTGTTTATAAATAAGTGGTTTCTTAGCTCTTTTGGTATGACAAGTTGTAGAGTTTTAGAGATGTCATTATGTTGCAGGAATTATCCAAGAATCACATGATAATGTGAAGATTGTTGAAGGTAACAACTTTGAGATTGTATTGTAGCTATTGTTGTTACTAATTTATATAGTTGATCTAAGTGTTGGGAGTGTGGGTTTTTTATTAAAAGGGTTTTCCCGCGTATATTTTGTGTTATGAGTTTATTTTGTGTTGAATATCTATTTATGTTTGTTTGAATGTGTAACTGAACTATTATTGTTAAACGGTCTAGAAATTTTTGCATTCAATCTCTTATATATATATATATATTAGTGTAGGAAGTTTTATTCCATCACCTACTTTTCTTTTTGTTGGTACTAGATATTGATCACATTTGATAACAATTTAATAGTTGGGTGGGTTTTTGAACTAATATAAGTTTCAATAGGAGTTAAATTATAGAAGTATTGTTCTTGATAAAATATGGAAAAAACATATGATTGAAATGAAGAACAAATATTTTGGTGAGCCATTAGTTTTACTTTTTGTAGCACATGCATCAAACTATGTGTGGTTAATTGGTTCATAGGAATATTCTCACATGACCTTGAATAGAGATTGGTTCCACACCTATTTCCACCAAGAGAATTTGTTCCACACCTATTTCCACCAAGAGAATTTGTTCCACACCTATTTCCACCAAGGAACCTCCATTCCTCCAAACATTTTTCTATCAAGATCCACATACCCCGTGAGAATAGAGTACTTACCAGATGAATCACTACCCCAAGCTAGGACATCATGCCCAACCAAGGTATTGCATTCATGAAAATTAAGAATCTAAGATAATTCTTTTCTATCCTCCTCTGATCGACTTGGCAACCATTCACTAGAGTGATTCCATCTTTAACTAGTATCTTGACCTAAAATTATGAGCCACCTTATAATGTGCAACCTTAGCTCAGCTAGCCTCAGTAAAAAATATCACAAAGTGGCTAGAGATGCAGATACATAGTTAGGATAGGAGGATTACTATCCCAAGAATCCAACCAACAGGGGCCTTAAAAATGAATCATAGATCCCAAAAATATTATTCTTAATCAACGAAGCCCCCATATTCAAAGTTTGCTAGATCATAGAGTCACTTCCCTCCAAAGGGTATCGAGGAATATCCAAAAAGTTAACACCTTTAAGATACTTATGGGTGAGAATACATGCCCAAATTTGATGGTAACTAGTATACCTACACCAACATTACTTGGCAGCTAGAAATTGTCCATTCAAAATAGCAAAATGAGGACCAAGGCCCCCTCCTTCCTCCACCTGCACAAGGAATCTCACTTGACTAAGATCCACTTAACATACTACAAATTATCACTCCAACAAAACTATTGTGAGAGAGAATCAAATTACCTAGGGATATACATAGGAGCCACCTGAATAAAACACCTGTAAATAGGAAGAACTTGAATGACATATTGAAAAAGAGTAACTCTAGCAGTAATGGATAACCAATGCTAAGTCCAATGAGTAACCTTACAATGCAACTTATCAAGCAAGTTCTGCCAAGATCTGAGTTTTTTTTTTATATTCACTATCGTGGAATTTGGAGGTGTCCTTGCCGAAGCAAGACTAATCCCCCAGTGTGTACAACCCACTCACAAGGTAGCAACACACACAGAGTTAACACAGCCGGGGACTCGAACTCAAGACCATGGGGAGCATACCCACGCCTTAAGTTGCGATCCACGACCGGGTGAGCTAGGGCCGAAGCCCTCAAGATCTGAGTTGCCTACCAATAGTAAGAGGAATACCCAGATAGATAAAGTGAAGAGATCCAATCTAAAACCACAAAATATGAGTAATCCTCCTCTAGATAGCTTTAGGGGTATTAAAAAATAAGATAGTCTTGACTTAAGTTCTCATTGAATTTTTGGCCCAAAGTAACAAGATAAATATCTGATGATTGTCTAAAATATTTAGGTTGAGCAATCCCCATAAGAGAATTGTCATCAACAAAATTAAGATGAGAGAGCCTTAGAAATCCATTCCCCCAACTCCAACCATGAATCAAGCCTTGGGAAACCTAAGCCTTAAGAAATCTACCAAGACTCTCAGCCATAATAATGAACAAATAGGGGGAAGGAAGATCACCTTGGCGAAGGCCCCTAGAAGCCCCAAAATGTTTGAAAGGTTCATCATTCATAATAACAAAGAAAGATGAAGAGGTAAAACAACTCATTATCCAACTAACCCACTTTGGATGATAACCAAAGGCTAGGAGAACTTTTTGCAAAAAAACCCAGTTAACCCTTTCATAGGCTTTGCCCATATCTAATTTGATGAACATAGATTTCTCCTTTGGAATTTGCTAGATAGATTGTATGACTTCTAAGGAAAGCACAACCCAATCCAAAATTTGTCTACCAGCCACAAATCCCCTATTGGCAACAAGGAAAACTAAGAGGGGGGGTGAATCAGTTTTCACTAGTTTAAACAAATTTAACACAATCTCAAATCCCAATCAACAACAACAAGAGTAAAGATAAACACATTAATAGAAACACACACACAACACCAAGATTTTGATGTGGAGAACCCAGTTAAGGGAAAAACCATGGTGGGAACCTACCCACAATAAGATGATACTCTGTAGTAGTATGTGTAAATATTACAATGGGGAATGCACATGCATTTAGGCACACTTCCTAGAGCTCACTACTCAAAATACAATGACCCAAAAGGCTCCAAACATCAAGGAAGGTTCACTACCTTACAATAATGATCAGACTACAATCCAGATTGCAAGAACTACAAAAATAACATTTTCTTATGCTTGATGATAGTTATGGTTAAGCACATTTGTCTGCCCTACAACAATCTCCACTCAATACACCACATTGAAGGATAAATTCGCTTATGTGCACATACATCAATATCTTATAATGTAGACACCACGATGACACCAAAGTTACATGAATCTAACACCTATTTATACAATTCATCAACCTTGACTACAAGGTCAACCAAACCCTCAACCCTCGATTAGAAAATTACATCTCATGATACATAAATCAACCATGGGACCAATACAAGGTCATAAACAACATAAAATTAACCTAAACCAAATCTTTAAACATTAATCATCACCAGAAATCTCACCAAGATTAACCGCAACACGCTACACCATTAGAAATACCGCATAACACGAAGAATATCACCAGATCAACAAAATCACCAATACCGCGTACCAAGATCAATGTAGACCAACAAAACAAATAGGAAATGATCAAGAGACACCAAGAAACACATTAGAACCTTCCACAATAGTTGCACAAACACCACTTATTCAAATCTTCATCAATCAACATGCCAACACTCAAGAGAACTTAACAACAACAATTCAGACTAGAAAGATAGCTTGCAGAGCCCCAAATCATGAACATTCCAAACACTCTCCCAAAATTGCAGCCAATTTTATATAATCATACCGGATCACAACAGATCAAATATCAAACTCTGCCAACCACTGAACATAAGGACTAAACTTCAAACCGAATCAAATAATATGATCAAGTAAAATTTTGGATTAATGAAATCAATAAGGAATGAAATATTTTAGCATCCCAAATAGTTAAACCAACCAAATCAACTCAATGCAAACACCAAAACATTAAACAACTCTTTGCAACACCAAAACATAGGAATATGTTGACATCAATGACAACAACATATCCTAGCAGTAACAATATCCCCCTTTGGCATTGATGGCAACATACAAATGTGAAAAACAATCAATGAAAAGGAATGAATCAACACCAGAAACCCGCAACAAAACTCCCCTAAGATCATGCACACAAAGCTCCAAAGATAAAGCAGTTTTTCACATGCCTCTCTCCCCCTTTGACAACAATGCCAAAGACATAATACAGATCAAAATCACACACTGACTACTCTGGGTGAGTAGCAACACCGAATCATCAACCCAGATAAAGAAATAAGGCTTTGAAATCCACTGGATTGATGCAACTCTATGCATCTACTTCCCAACAGGAGGGGCAAAGACCCCTAACTTGTCTCTCAAATATACAAATGTATCTGCAGGAAAAGGCTTAGTGAAAGTATCCTCAATCTAATCATTTATAGATACATATTCAAATCTAACCTCTTCATTACTGACTTTGTCCCTCAAGAAATGATACTTAATTGACACGTGCTTTGTTTTAGAATGCAGTACCAAATTCTTTGAAATATTGATAGCACTTGAATTATCACAATAAATAATACTAGGCTCATCATAAATTACTCTAATATCCTTCAACATCGACTTCATCTAAATTACCAGAGTATAGTTACTAGCACCAAGAATGTATTTAGCTTCAGCTGTAGATAGAGATACAACATCTTGCTTCTTACTGGACCATGAAACCAACTTCTTTTCCAAAATGAATGCTCCACCAAAGGTACTCTTCCGGTCATCAACATCACCTACCTAATCAACATCAGTATAGGCACATAGAAGGATATCATCATTCTTCGGATACCACAAACCATAGTCAGTAGTCCCCTTCAAGTATCTAAAAATCCTTTTCACAACAATAACATGAGTTTCTTTAGGATCAACTTGAAATATAGCACAAAGACAAACATCGTGCATAATATTTGGTCTGGTCTAAGTTAATTACAACAATCCACCAACCATAGATCTATACAAAGTCTAATTAATTTTTTGAGATTCATCATTCTTAGACAATTTGCATCCAATCATCATAGGAGTTCCAATGGGTTTAGAATCATTTAACCCAAACTTCTTCAATAATTCCTTCACATACTTAGATTGAGAAATGAGGACACCTTTACCGGTTTGAGTAATTTGTAGTCCTAAGAAGAATTTCATTTCACCTATCATAGATATATCAAATTCCTTTTGCATATCATAAACAAAATTCATACTTGAAACATCATCTCCTCAAAAAATGATATCATCAAAAAAGACTTCAACAATCAAAATGTTATCATTATCAACCTTAAAGTATAAATTACTATCAACAGTACCTTTGCAAAATCCCAACTTCAACAAATATGTGTCCAACCTAGCATACCAAGCTCTAGGGAATTTCTTAAGTCCATACAGATCTTTCGTCAACTTTCATACCATATCACCTTCATATGATAAAGAAAATACATCTGGTTGCTCAATGTAGACTTCTTCTTCAAGATCACCATTCAAAACGGCTGACTTGACATCCATCTAATATACCTTGAAATTCTTATAAGTAGCATATGCAAACAACAATCTAACAACTTCAATTCTAGCTACTAGAGCAAAAGTCTCCTCATAATCAATACCTTCCATCCGAGAACACCCTTTACATACCAATCTTGCTTTGTTTTAGGCAACTTCACAACTTCATTCAGTTTATTCCAGAACACTCATTAAATACCAATCACATTCTTGTCTTTAGGCCTCAGAACAAGATCCCATGTGTTGTTCTTCTCAATCTAATTCAGCTCTTCTTCTATTTCTTTTATCCAATTCTCATCTTTACATGCTTCTGCAACATCTTTAGGCTCAAACTTTGAAATCAAACATATCTCTTTAGTATCAATCCTTTTCCTAGTCATCACACCTTTTTTTATCACCAATAATCTAATTTTCAGAATGATTCAATCTTACATACCTCAGAGTGTTTTGATTATTTTAATTCTTAGGCTCTTGCACTTCTTCATTGACCACAACAATATCTAGATTACCTATCTCTACCAGATCAATCTGCTTCAAGATTTTAGTCTGCACAGGCTTAGGAATAACATCTTAATCAAAATCATAACTGCATGCTCTGATCTTCTTTCCAAGATATTCATCCACTTTCACATTTTCACTCTCCACTACCTTCTTAAGTCCCTTTTTGTAACACCGGTAGTCCTTTTCAAGTAGTAGAATATCCCAAGAAGATTCCTTCATCACATCTTGCATCAAAATTTCCTATATCCTCATCTCTCTTGATATAATATTTACTTCCAAAAACTCTGAAATATCTAACTTTAGGAACATGACCAAACCATAGCTCATAAGGAGTCTTACTGGATTCACCTTTAACATGCACCCGGTTGAATGTGTAAACAATAGTGCTAACAACTTCTCTCCAAAATGTTTGTACAACATTCCCTTCAATCAGCATAGTCCTGGGAGCATCCAAGATAGTTTTGTTCCTTCTTTCAACAACTCCATTCTGCTGAGGGGTTCTAGGAGCATATAATTGTCTTCTAATTCCATTCCTCTCACATAATGTATCAAATTATCCTGATGTTAAATTCTCATCCTCTGTCAAATCTCAAGCACTTTAGCTTCAATTCAGTCTTAGTCTCCACTCTATCTTTGAATATCTTGAATTTCTTGAGTGCTTCTAATTTATCCCTTAGAAAGGTTACCCACATCATCCTAGAATAATCATCAATCAACAACATGAAATATTTGTCACCTTGCATGCTTATCACTCTTGTAGAACCACATAATTCAGTATGCACTAGATCTAACAATCCACTAGATGAATACAACTTACTCTTAAGTGTAGTTCTTATTTACTTTCCCATTTGACATTCTTTACATACCAGATTAGCAGGCTTCACAATCTTAGGCAAATCTCTAATAGATTGAATAGAAATTATCCTTACGATGCAATAAAAATTAACATGACACATCCTCCTATGCCACAACCAACTTTCATCAACATGAGAAATCAAACAACTTTTCTCACCAGCATTCAAGTGAAAGATATTATCATTAGTCTTAGTTCCTGATGCAATCTCTACACCTAAGGCATTTAGGATTCTTGAATTATAAATCATATCCCTTGTCAACCATCTGTCCAACAATCAAAATATTATGCTTCAAACCTTCAACATACAAGACATCATCAGTATTATGCTTACCATTAAAAGATATAGAACCTCTACCATGGATCACACAAGCTTTATCATCTCCAAATCTCACTATTCCACCATCATACCTTTCCATACTCACAAATTTTATTTTATCACCCGTCATATGATGTGAATAACCGTTGTCAACTACAAATTCATCTTTCACTTCAATCTTAGCAGCCAAAGATTTCTCCTCAATTTTGTAGCTAGTAGGATTCACTCGTACTAGATCATCTTCCTTGATAGCAATAAATACAAACTCATCTTTAGAATTATGATTCTCCATCTGTCACAACTTCATCAGTAGCATAATAACATCTCTTCTTAATTTTGAACTTCTAGTAGGGCTTATAGGGCTTATCATGCTTCTCATATCTATCATACTTATTAGATCTATCTTTCCTTTCAAATTTATCATGCTTATAATATCTAGACATTCTCTTAGAGAACTTAGAAGCAAAATTTCTTATCTTATTACAAGAAAAACATTTCAAAGGTAACTTTCCATCATACTTACTGTCACCCTTAGGCAATCTCTGTGCAATAAGGGATACAAAAGTTTTGAATGTAGTCTCATATTTATCATGTGATTCTCCAAATTCACTCAACTCAAATACATCAAGCTTTCCAACCAACATGTCTCCAGTCATTGTAGTCACACTTCGAATTTCATCAACAACAACTACTTTATGCTTGTAAGTAGTAGGCAATGATCTCATCACTTTAGCAACAATCTAATCTTCTTCAAGAGTTCCACCAGCACATCTGATATTCATGACAATCTCATTCACCTTAGCCATAAAGAATGGTATGTTTTCATCTTCTCCCATTTTGAATGCTTCATACTTTCCTTTCAAACTTTGTAACTTAGCTACTTTGACTTGAGCATCTCCTTCATACAGGGTTTCTAACTTCTTCCAAACCTCATAAGTAGTTTGCAAACACATTACATTAGTCATCTCTGAATCAATCAAGGAACTCAACAATGCTTCCTTATCTCTTATGTTATGTTCAACATCCTTGTTCTCAATAACAGTAACCGGTCCATTCTGAGGAACATTGTAAACATTCTTTGTGATCTTCCAATAGTCATCTCCAAAACACTTGAAATGAACTTCCATCCGGTCCTTCCAAATAGTATAATTACTTCCATCAAATCTAGGATTCTCCTTCTTGAACATATAAGTTACCATCCCGGATCTCCTCAAGCGATCAAGCTTCTTTCGAAGGATCTAGCTCTAATACCAATTGTTAGCAACAAGGAAAACTAAGAGGGGGTGAATCAATTTTCACTAGTTTAAATAAATTAAACACAATCTTAGATCCCAATCAACAATAACAAGAATAAAGATAAACACATTAACAACAACACACACAACACCAAGATTTTGTTGTGGAAAACTTGGTTAAGGGAAAAACAACGGGGGAACCTACCCACAATAAGATGATACTCTATAGTAGTATGTGTAAATATTACAATGGGAATGCACATGCATTTAGGCACTCTGCCTAGAGAACACTACTCAAAATATAATCACCCATAAGGCTCTAACCCTCAGGGAAGGTTCATTACCTTACAATAATGATCAAACTACAATCCAAATTGCATGAACTATAAAAATAGCATCCTCTTATGCTTGATGATAGTTTCAGTTAAGCACATTTGTCTACCTTGCAAAAATCTCTGCTCAATACACCACACAGAAGGATAAATTCTCTTATGTGCACATACACCAATCTCTTATAATGCAAACACCACAATGACACCAAAATTACATGAATCTAACACCTATTTATACAATTCATCAATCTTGACTACAAGGTCTGCTAAACCCTCAACCCTCAATTACAAACTTATATCTCATGATACATAAATCGACTCCCAGACCAATATAAGGTCATAAACAACATAAAATGGACCTAAACCAAATCTCCAAACACACATCACCACCAGAAATCTCACCAAGATTAACTGCAACCCACAACACCACAAGAAATATGGCATAACACAATGAATATCACTGGATCAACAAAATCACCAATACCGTGCACGAAGATCAATATAGACCAACAAAAAAAATAGGACACAATCAGGAAACACCAAGAAGTAAATTAGAACCATCTGCAATAGTTGCACCAACACCACTTATTCAAATCTTCATCGATCAACACGCTAACTCTCAAGAGCACTTAACAACAACAATTCAGACTAGAAAGATAACTTGCAGAGCACCAAATCACGAACCATCTGAAATGTAGATACACATGAACATTCCAAACACTCTCCCAAAACCACAACCAAATATATAATCATACCGGATCATAACAGATCAAATATCAAACTCTGCCAACCAATGAACAGAAAGACTAAACTTCAAATCGGGTCAAATAATATGATCAAATAAACTTTTGGATCACTGAAACCAATAAGGAATGAAATATTCTAGCATCCCAAATAGTTAAACCAACTAGATCAACTCAATACAAATATAGAAACAACTCTCTGCAACACCTAGAACATAGGAATATGTTGACATCAATGAGAACAACATATCCTAGCAGCAATAGTATCCAACAACCCCCTTGCTCCTCCAAGATAAAATAAGGGAGACAAATTTTGAGCCTTTCTACAATAAATTTATTAATGATTTTGTACACCACATTATAGAGAGAAATAGGCATAAATAAATCCAAATGGTCAGCACCCTCTTTTTTAGAAATAAGAACAATGAAAGTAGAGTTCAAAGCCCAAATCATTTGTTTACTATGAAGAGATTCCCGAGAAACCTCCAACAAATCCAAATTAATAATATCCCATAATTCCTAGAAATTTTTTATTGGAAATACATCCAGGCCCGAAGGTTTTCCCCTATTAATTATGAAGAAAATAGGTGAAGACCTTCATAATTAACCAGAGAAGAAACATAACTCCTATTTTGTGAGCTTGCATCGAATCATGGAAGAAAGAAGTATTCATGTCCCCTTCCTGAAGCCAATCAATCTGAGCTTTTTATTTGCATAAAATCTCCTGATGAAGTTCCCAATCCTCCACCTCTCTCATAGCCTAAGACTCTATTCTTCCTAAAGCATCTGAGAAATCCAAATCTCAGATTTGGTGAGTAATCACATCAAGGCGCTCCTGAGCATTCCTCTTCATAGCCTGAAGGGTACCAAAACACGGTTGATTCCATTTTTTAAGGTGGTATTTGACATATTATAGTTTCTTAACAAAAGAGTACATAGTCGTACTATAAGCAGGGCCACCATCTTTCCATAATTGGGTCACCAAATCATGCAAATAAGAATCCTGAAGTCACATAAGTTGAAAATTAAGAGGGGGATTCTTAGGAGATGTAAAATAAGTTGTAACAAATTTAATTGGCCAATGATCAGAACCCCTCCAGTCAAGAATCTCAGAGCTTGTAGACGAGTTCCCACGCACCCCAAAATAAGAAACAAGGAACCTGTCGAGCCATTTAGAAATAGCTTCCTCCCCACTCTGTTTATTATTCCAAGTAAATACCTGATTAAAAGGTTTTATATCAACTAAAGAAAGGGAGTCCACATTTGCACAAAAGAGATCAAAAGAAGGATCCAACTGATCCAAACCTCCCCACTTCTGCTCCAAACACAAAACTGAATTGAAATCACCAGCTAAAACTCATGGAAGATAAGGAGCACGTGATCTCACATACCTTATATGAGACCAAAGATGAGTGTTCCCTCTAATATCAATAGGAGCATAAAATTTAGTAACCATAATAAGCTCCCTAGATTACAAACTAGAGGCAACTAGAGATAGAGTAGAATGAATCAAAATCCACCAAACTTGTACAATCTTCCTTGGATCTCAAAAATAGGCCAAACCTCCAGAACACCTGTGGGAACCAATGCATTGACACTCATCATAATGCCAAATACCGGAGGCACACTGAAGCATATAATCAGCGAAAATCTTAGACTCTTGGATGGAAAAGATATCCGGAGAGTGGATTACAATGAAATCACGAATAGCCTTTTGTCTAGGGATGCTATTTAATCCCCATACAATCCAAGAGAGAATGATCATTGAAGAGGTTGGGAGAAGTGAGCTTCAATGGGGTTGACAGACCCACATTCCACAAACAACTCTCCAGTAGATTTAATTTTCTCCTAATCCTTCTTGTGGCCACTTTTAGAAGAGTTATCAAAGGAAGCCTTCTTAAGGGGATGTTGTTGCAAATCTAAAGTATGAGAATACCCTTTGCCTCTACCAGAAGTTAACACCTCCTTATCTAGATCTACCAAAACCATATCATCCTGCATAAGATCTCTAGCCTCCTCTAAATTACATAGAACTTGACCAATCAGAGACCCCTGATAGTTTCTTGGGCCCTGTGAAGGTAGAAGATCCTAACTAGTCCCATGTTGTAGAACAGAATCAATGCCCATAACAATATCCCTAGATACAACATCAATTGGCTTCCCTTCCTCCAAAGCCAAGGAATCCAACACCTCAAACTGGTTGAAACCCTCACCAATATGTTTATCCTTAGAGGACGTCTTTTTTTACCGCCCCTTTATCTTAGGCTTCACATGAACAAAATTATTCTTATCCAAGCCACCCCCACCATACGGTTCTTTCCTTTCTCCCCCTTATCCAAATTTGATACAGGTGTAGAAGAAGATTTATTAGAACCTAAACTTTCATTAACCCTAGGACATTGCCTTTGAAGATGACTATACTCATGTAAAATCCAACGAAAAAAATGAATAGACTCATAATCTAACTACTAAACCCAAGACAAAGAGCCAAGACAAATTTCCAAAGAATCTAGCATGAGATTTTTCGAATCAATCTCAACACAAATATGGGCTAAAGAAATTACCTTTCTATCCAGGGTTTGTTGAGAAAATGCAACCAGTTTTCCAAGAAGAGTAGCTATATGTTACAAAATATCCTCCCACCAATATTCCAATAGAAGGCGAGGTAGATGAACCAAAACATGAACCCTGTAAGGTAATTCTTCAGCTGAATTGAAACCCACATGCCAAGGTTTTAAACCCACATAATTATAAAAATAAGGCCCTCCCTTAAAAAACATAGTTCTTATCAGCTATGCTAGAAAAAATATACTCCATAACCAACTTCGAAGAAAGAACAAAAAATGGACGATCCTGACTTCGAGGAAAGAAACCATTGACCTTTTTCAATTTGGGACTCTCACCCACAAAAAAAAGAATTTGATGGCTTTGCATGAACACCTAGTGATGAACCATCATGATCTATGGCACATACAACCACTAATCTAGAAGAACCTTTTTCTCCTCAATAACCTGACCCACTATCTACCGAACCCCATGTAGCACAATCAAATCCTTGACAAAAACACAACCACCAAAACCTACCCACCACCAATGCAGACCTCACTACATTGACAACAAAGAATAATTGAAAACAAAAGGTAGAGAAGTAGACAACTAGGGAATATCCTAGCCATCATTACACAAGACACCACCCATTGCAAACTCAACTTTCGTAGATCCCATATTGTTCTTCTTGAGGTGTGTCAATGCCTTAGCTCATTTGATATGACAAGTTGAAGATTTTTAGGGACACCGCTATGTTGTTCAAATTATTACAAAATTGTGTAATAGTGTAAAGACTCCCAAAGAGCATATCTTTTTAATATTATAGTGTAAAGACTCCCAAAGAGCTATGACTTTATTTTGTGTTGAATATCTATGTATGTTTATTTGAATGTGCATCTGAATTTGTAATTGTTAAAGGGTTTAGTGTTGGCATTGCACACTCTAATGGTAGTTGAAGGTGATTCAAGGTGTTGTCATTGATGGCAACCTTGCAATCTTATGGCACTGGCACCAACAGACTTTACACCGATAGATAGTTCACCGGCAGGGACAATAATGTTTATCGACATCTCAGTCGACAGGATCTTGATTATTATATTTTGTATTTAATTGTAATATCTTTTTGTAAGCCGACATGGCATGTTGTAATAAGACTCATATATAAGTATGAGATCTTGTAGATCATTTTGTGTGAAACAACATAGAGGATAGATATGATGGATATGTAGAGCGAATATTAAGACAAATTTTGTAGAAGGGTTTATGGTTATTGTATGAGCTTAAACTGGTATTGAACCTGGCATAGCAGATGTTGTTTTGTAGCAGTACATTATATTAGATTCTCATAATCCATTTTGCAAGTCAATGAGACTTCCTTTTGTAATTAAGCAGTGAGCTCTAGGTAGTTGGCCTTCCTGCATGTGCAGGCCCCTCTTGTAAGTAATATCCATTCATTGGCCAGTGAGTGAATATTATGGGTCACAAATCCCACCGATGTTTTTCCCACACTGGGTTTCCTCATTAAACATCTTGTGTTATGGTGTGCTTTCTATGTTGTCTCTACTATTCTTATTTACTGCATTAATTCTTGTTTACCAGTACACTGTTTTGGAATGCAAAATACTTAATAAGGTCAAATATTATGTTAACCGGTTAGATACTGATTCACACCCCCCCTCTCAGTATCTTTGGGACTATCACCAATCCTAACAATTGGTATCAGCGTCTAGTCCTCTATTTTCAAAAGCCTAATAGCTTGAGGAAGATTCTGACACCGGTATAGATGGAAAACTTGAGAAAGCAATTAGAAGGAGCTCTTGCAGACTTTGATGCAGAAAAGTTGAAGAATATCAAACTTGAAGATGATCTAAGGACTGCACAGAAATTCATTCAAGGACTTAAGGAGAATCTCACTATTGCTAGAAACAAAAGAAGAGAACTTCATGAGAAGATGCAAAATGATGATGATGAAAATGAAACTCTTAATGAGCTTGTAAGCAAGATGAGGCAAGAAAACATGACCTTGAGGAAGGAGATGCAAGACATGACTATGAGATTTTGTAAAGACATTCAAGACAGAAAGAAGAATGAAGATGACTTGACTAGAAGACTCAATGATGTTGGAAATGAAAATCTAAGACTCAGTCATGAGAATTATATGTTAAAGACAAATCTGATTCACATGGAACATGATAAAACTGAACTTATGAGATAAAAGGAGTTTTTGGAAAATGAATTGGCTACTGCAAATCAACATAAAGAGAAATTCAAGAAAAGTTCAGAAGAACTTGATGGTATGTTGAAAAGTCAGAAACCTAATGGAGACACTAATGGACTTGGATTTGAAGTTGGTGAATGTTTTGGTACTACAAACAATCATGATCATAGTAAACCAACAAGACAACCTAATGCCTACAAATTTAATGGGAAATGCTTTAACTGTAACAAGTATGGTCATAGAGAAAATCAGTGTAGATATAGAAACAATTAGAACAATAATACACCCACTGGTCAATGTTCCAAATGCAACAAAGTTGGTCATAATTCAAAAAACTACAAAATGTATGTAAGATGTTATGTTTGTGGAAGATTTGGACACTTATCTAATAAATGCAGAACTCAAACCGGCATAGGATATGGAAAGGCTATTCAAAAGAACAATGTGACTTGTTATGCATGTAACAAGATTGGACATATTACAAAATTTTGTAGAAGCAAGACTTCACCGACAAATAATAAAGGATCCAATTTGAAAGGAAAAGAGATGGTTGATGAGGTAAAACAATAATTTTGAAGACAATGGATTAGAAAGAGAGATCAAAATGTTGATGAGACTATTCCTTCAGTGATAGAACAGATTATTACTCCATCGACAAGAGATTCTTCATCCAACTAAAAAGAAACCTTTTGGGGATATTGCAACAAATTGAAAATCATGCAAGTTTACCCTCAGTTTATGGTGAGAAGATGAACTTCTTCTTTACCGGCAGATGTGTTAAGTTTCACTTAACTGACAAGCATTTATTGTGGTTGTTGGAAGAAATGACATTATAAATCAGTGGTTTTCCCTCTTTTTCATTCACCGAGCATTCAAACTTTCCTAAGAGCGCGAAAAACCTGAGCGAAGGAATCCAAAGCGAGAAGTGAAGCAAATTATTTCAAGCATCCAAACCTATCAGGTAGATTAAGGTATTTATCAATGGCTTCCTCCTCTGCTCCAGAATTCATTACAAACCCTACTGTTTTTGAGGTAGTTAAACGCCCTAGGCCCATTTTCAAGATTATCCCCAAGGTAGTGAAACAGGATGATACCCTAGGTGATTTTTCAAAAAGCCCTAAAGGAGTTGCATATGCAGAAGACCCTAGAATTTACATACATTGCCACATTGAGGAATTGGGTTCAGAGGAAATCATGAAAATGTATAAAAATGTTATCTATGATGAAAATGGAGTTGTGAAACCCAAACATAAGGTTATTAAAACTTTGGGTTTTGTGGAAATCCTTGACATTCTGAAATTTCCTAAGGAAATTGTAAGGATTGTGCTTAGCAGAGTTCATGGTGAATTCTTTTGGCTAGACTCTATTCATAAAATCACTAGAGAAGCAGTTAGGGTAGTGACTGGCTTACCATCCACTAGTAGCAAGCTAGATAAAACTAAAAAGGTTCCTAATAACACAATGATGACTTTAACAGGTGCAACCTATGACAACAAATCCTTGAGAGTTAATGATGTAAAGGATGAGAATGTTAGATTCATTAGCATGATATTAAGATACAAAACCACACATGCTAACTGACTAAACTCAGTTTCAAGTCTATGTATTAAAAGTGCATATGATATGGTCAATAGTGATGCTAAGATAGATATATGTGAATGGTTGAAAGATGAGTTGATTGACAATCTAAAGAAAATCAAAGGAGATAAGAAAGGTACTTTCCGTTTTGGCAATCTTCTTGTATGCTTAATGTTGTATCTTACAAAAGAGATTCCTGGTATAGGCAAGAAAGACTTTGGTTTTGATATACTGGTAGGCAAACAACTGTCTGATATCTTCACCGGTATGGGGACAGATAAGGATAACAACATTACTAAGTATTTCCAAACATTCAAAGCAAAAATGAAAACAAGAGAAAGGTTACCACAAAGCATTGTAGAAAAATATGAAAAGGAAATTTGTTTTGTTATTAAGAATGATGAGACATGGATGGAGGTAGTTCTTCCTAAAACTGTTTGGGTGACAGAAATGGGATATGAGGCTAATGTGAACATAATTGAAACTTATGCAAAATCCCTACTTGAAGCCCCTAGAGAACTGGAAGAAAAGGTTTTTGGAAATGCACAATCAATAGAAAGTGATGTACAGACATTGAAACAAAGGAAGAGAAGAGAAAAATATATAAGGAGTGCATCTAAAGAAGTTAAGGAAATTAAGGAAAATGTAATGAATATCACTGGTGTAAAGGAAAGTGACTTAGAAGGATTACAACCGAAGGCACATCTCTCATTGGTTGGTACATCCTCGGAAAGTGAAATCCCTGCAAAATTAAAAAGAGTTGATAGGAAGAGAAAACCCTCACTGGTACCCTCTCCTCCTCCCAAGAAAACCAAGACAAACAGGTAGAAACAAAAAGCAGTGAGGCCACCAGCTAAGAAGCTGACACCTAGAAAGAAAAAGGAAAAACAGGTCATACCACCACTGGACAACCTACTAAATGAGATAACAGATGATGGAAACTTATCTAATGTTAGCAGATTATATGATACATTTACCAATGAGGAAAAATAAAGTATATAGAATAGCATCATCTTACACCTTGATATTTATAAGAAATTTTTAATAGAGGTTGTAAATGATTTGCCTAGTGAATTGTATAGGCGGCTAGATGCTAAAAGGTTAGCTATTATGAAACTTGACAAGAAAATAAAGATTGAGAAACTACTTGTTGTACATCCTGTAAAATTAGATGAGGAAATTGATGAGTTGATTAGTGAAGCAAACAGAACAGTGTTTTCAAGCGGACACCGACATGTAAGTCTAATGGCCGGCAGGGTAAAAGAAATCTCAGAAGAGACAACTGACAAATGGGATATTTTATTTGTTGAGAAAGAGAAACAAGAAGAACTGAACAGACCTAAAACATTCAAGGTTTACCAAAAGGATCGAGACAAGGGAGAAGGAAAGGTAGGTGGACTACCAAGTATAAAAGTGACAGATAATCTACCACCACCTTCAGTTACTCCACCTATACAGTCTGACAATACATCGGCTACTGAGAATGTGGAAACACCACATGAGGATACAAACCGTGAGTTTGAAATCTTGTATACTATGAACATAGATACCCATGAGGTAAATATTGTAGTTGACAAAGAAAGCACTGAGGAAAAGAAAAATGATGTTGCTACTAAGCAACCGGCTGATAATGTTGAGATTGGATCACAGGGAGAACACATTGAGATTGGGGTTAGTGAAATGGTTACTGACAATACTATCAATACAAGCATTGAAAAACCAACAGAGATAGAGTTACCAACTGTTGAGAATACAGAGAAACCAATTGAGATATCGGTAGTGTACAATGCAGAGGTACTGACAGAGAAACCAACAATGGATACCACTAAATAACCATAAAAAAAACCGGTTGACAACACTGTGAAACAAGCAGAGAAATAAGTACACACAGAGACAGTGCCACCGCCATCTACTAAGAAGCCTAAACCTTTGCTAATAGAAATACAAACACAAACGGACCCTGCAGAGGTCGAGGCCAGCAAAGTAATTGCTCCTACCAGTAGCACTAAAATTGTTAAGGTAATTGGACAGTCATCCAGTACTTCTATGACAGAATTCAAACCAACAAATGGGACTGAAGTACTCTTAGATTCTATTAAGAAAATTACTGATTGTAATGCATTGGCTTATAAGGCTATAGATGACGCAATACCCATTCTTAAATTGATTTCACCAAAGTGTAATGTAGATAATAAGGATTCTTTGAGTCAGTTAGACACATTGTCTAAATACATAACCGATAATATATTGACTGTGGACCAAATAAATGAAGAGACATTTAAGGAGAAAATGGACAAGGAAAAAGAGAAATTATTTGGAGAAACAATAAAAAAGTGCATGGAACATATTGACACCCTCTTACCGGCACTGAACAAAACAATTATGGAGTTCCAGGAACTGTACAACGACACCTATAAGGCAAATCTTTTGACAGTGGATATTGATAAGGAAATCAACAAAGTGCAGAAGGAAATTGATAACATAGCTGATAATATCATTGGCTCACCTGAACCAATATCAATTATTGAGCAGGAAATTGCTGAATTTGAGGAGAAACTTGAGAAGTTAGAGAAGGAAAAGGAAAGAATAAAGGGCAAAGCAAAAGAGCTTGCAAACTCAGTCCAAAATTGGATAACTTCATCTCTCTAAGGAAAGAGATCTTTGAGGCACTTATTCCAGGGCAAAAGACACCAGAAGAGAAAATGCATCATCTTATCGGTACTATTCAGAGAACAAAAGTAGCTTTGAGGGATAGCAACAGGTTTACTCAGAGTTTGAACTTGGTATTAGCAGACTTATGCTAGATTGTAACCAATCGGTTACAAGGTTCTAGCTGAAAACTGTACTCATTTGACAATTTTGACAACCTTTGTCATTCATGTCAAAGGGGGAGTAGTAGAACTGATAAAAATGACATGCAGAAGAGATCATATGCTCAGGGGGAGTACATAGTTTTGGTAAGATTTTTGGACTTCATTTTTGGGATAGATTTTTGGATTTTTCTCATGAGTGTTGCCATCAATGCCAAAGAGGGAGATTGTTGGCATTGCACACTCTAATGATAGTTGAAGGCAATTGAAGGTGTTCTCATTGATGGCAACCTTGCAATCTTATGGCATTGACATCGACAGACTCTACACCGGCAGATAGTTCACCGACAATGACAATAATGTTTATCGGCATCTCAGCCAACAGGATTTTGATTATTATATTTTGTATTTAATTGTAATATCTTTTTGTAAGCTAAAATGGTATGTTGTAATAAGACTCATATATAAGTATGAGATCTTGTAGATCATTTTGTGCGAAACAACATAGAGGATATATATGATGGATATGTAGAGGGAATATTAAGGCAGATTTTGTAGAAGTGTTTATGGTTATTGTATGAGCTTAAACTGGTACTGAACTTGGCATAGCAGATGTTGTTTTGTACCAGTACATTATATTGGATTCTCATAATCCATTTTGTAAGTCAGTGAGACTTCCTTTTGTAATTGAGCAGTGAGCTCCAGGTAGTTCACCTTCCTGCATGTGCAGACCCCTCTTGTAAGTAATATCCATTCATTTGCTAGTGAGTGAATATTGTGGGTCACAAATCCCACTAAGGTTTTTCCCACATCGGGTTTCCTCATTAAACATCTTGTGTTATGGTGTGCTTTCTATGTTGTCTTTACTGTTCTTATTTACTGCATTAATTCATGTTTACCAGTACACTGTTTTGGAATACAAAATACTTAATAAGGTCAAATATTCTGTTAACCGGTTAGATACTGATTCACCCCCGCCCCCTCTCAGTATCTTTGAGACTATCATCAATCCTAACATTTAGAAATTTTGCATTCGCTCTCCTATATCTAATTAGTGTAGGAAGGTATATTCTATCACCCGACTTGCTTTTTTAATTTCATAGCACCTTTAACAAGCTAGGATAAGTCAACTTGACTATTAGTCAACCATATTCACTTTATTTATAAATTTACTATGTATAACGTCAACATTATCTCTCGAGTCTCACATAAACACCTAACAATACACTTACCTTGAAAAATAGGGATCTGGATAAACAAAGTAAACCTATCTATAATCATGAATATTCCTTGGACCATAAGTAATACATTATTAAAAACTTACAACAAAATTCTGAATGCATTCATCCTACCATCTCAAACTAAAATTTCACTTCCATATATAATTTTTATGTTAATTTGCTTCTATTAGTTGAAATTATTTGTATCTAAATTTAATGTGAGTAGTGAAATCTAAACAATATCTAGCTACTCTACAATGTTGTAGTTGTTACTTGTATATGTTCTTGAGATCACACCTGTGGGATAATATAGTACCACATTCTCAATATTTTTACTATCTACATACCTTGTAACTATCAATTCATCACCATTTTATTATTAGCTACCCTATTCTAGGCTCTAAGTTATTACAAGGTGTATGTTTAGCAAGTTATTGTGATGTTTGATTATTTAAAATAAAATCAAATAGTTTTAAGTGACATTATAAGACCAAAATAATCTACAAGGATAAAAACATCATTGAATTACATAAAGAGTAAACTAAGGGTTAAATTTTGTAATTTTATGGATTCAATGTACCCATCTTGTTGTAATTTAAAATTGGATAGTGATAAACTATAGCCTAAACTTATGCACCCATAGTAAATGATTAAAACGTAGATGTATGTTTTTAAAAGATTAAACACTGAAATAAATTCTCATTCATTTTCCTTTCAAACTCAACATAATTGCACTATGGCTATAAGCTTACATATATTTCAGAGTAATATTTTTTTTAATAATCATTGTCCTAAGTTTGACAATGTCTCTCTCATACTACTGTAGAAATGTAACACTTTTAAAATTATTTACTTAAAATATTGTCTACATACTATCTTTTGAATTTTTATTTTTATTTAAGGAAATAATATAGATTTTAAATTTTTCTTGAGCACAAAAGTTGGCTATAACGCGTTATTTTAAACTTGTCATTTTGAAAATATGTTTTTTTTTTTTTTCATTGTCCATTTGAAGTTTCGAGTAATCCCATACATTAATTACTATATAATTTTATTTATTATATCTATTTGTGATTAGTATCATTCCATTTCCCTTTGCCATGAGTATCATGGCACATCTTAATTGTGTACGATGTACATCCACAAGTAATACTAATGAGATCTTATGTGCATGCATTTACTTATTCATTTGGTAAATTTTTTCCTTGAAATGTTAGATAGGAGAGCTCTCTACATTCTTAATCCTGAAAGGAATAATTTATAAAAAATAATTCAACAAAACAAATTCAATTCCTATGCAAGCATTTAATAGGACTTTAACTATTAATCCTATTAGAATTTTTTTTGTTCTAATTGGATCTCAAATGCATTCTTATTTACTAGAAACTAATTTATTAAACACACTTGGTATATTTTAGGGATAATTTAGATGGACTATGAGCATCATTTTGGCCATATGAATTAATAAAAAATAATTGTAGTGGAAGATATTAATGTTATTAAGATATCAAATTAAGAATAGCTCTTACCATATTATTAGTTTTTTTAGCTAAAATATTAGTCACATTATCTTTCCAAATGTTGTAAGTAGTCTTCTTTAGAAAATTTAATTTCATTTGTTTTCTATTTTCATATAAGTTTCTTATAAGTATTGAAAAAATGACAAACGTATTATCATTTCAACATTGATTACATAAATAATGGAGAGCGGGAAGGGGAGCGGTAGGGTTTTTGGAGGTGGGGAGCTTGTAGGAGATACAGAGGAAGATGACTTGGACAGAGATGCATGTAGTAAAGATGATGGCCTTGGTGTGTGGATCCTCTTGGTTGATGGCATGGCTCTCTTTTGAGTAGTCATCCTGCCCGATGCCCTATTCTAGGTCAGTTAGAGGTTGTTTCTTATGCCTCTAGTGTTCTTGTGAGGGATTTCAGCCCTCATCCTGACTATTCTCTTGTCCTAGCCTAATCTTTGGGCCCCTATTGTAGGTCTTGTGGTGGTTTTTGGGGTTCGGGTCTTCCCATTGTGCCCCTATTCATGGTTCCTCTCATAGCCTTGCTCATGGGGGTATTCATTGTATGTGTTGTGTATTCCTTTACAGTTAGGATTTTTGTTTGGTGGCCCCAATGTGTGGTGTGAAGTTCCATTGTGGGGAGGCTTTCCCCATGCCATTTTCCTGCATGCTACTACTTGGGCCTCATGCACTGTTGTTTCCTCTACCTTTTCTTCTATTGTTGCATTTTTTTCCTTTATGTGGCATGGGGTTCTCTCTTGTCCCCACTCCTAGGCTTGGGGTGGGTTGTGCCCTATGTTTTTGCTTTTAGTGTAGCTAGAGGGATTAACATTTGGTTGCAGTGTAGGGGTTGGCTACAGTTTAGGGGTTGGCTGCTATATGTTGTGTGGCCTTTGTGTTTGGATGCCTCTTGTTTAATGATTTTGGCTAGATGTCATATTGTTCCTTGGTAATGTTTTCTTTGGTGTGGGCTATGGCCCTTACCCTCTATGGTGTTTGGTTTGGGATCCCTTTGCTTTATATTTTTAGCCATTTGGTGGGGGTTTCTCCACTGTGATAAGTAGTGTTTGCTAGGGTTTTGGCTCTCTTTAGGGTGGGTGTTCCCCTCATTTTGTGAGCCTTTATTTCAGTTCTCCTATCTTGTTTGGACTGGTTTCTAAGAGTGTCTCCTACCATGATTCGAGGGTACCTATGGAGGCTGGTCTTAAAGTTCCATTTTTCATGAAGGCTTCTTCTGTTTGGATGAGTTTTTGGATGGTTTTGGTTGTTCTTTATGGGAGATGTTTTGTTTGGCAATAGCTTTCTTTGTGTTGTGGCAGGTGGACTCTAGATAGATGTCGAGGGTTGGTTACCCTACAGGTGCTTAATCAAATAGGGCTCTATGTAGTGTGTACCTACTACAGTGTTGGACTCTTACTGCTTAAAAATATTGTGGCTTCTATGGAGGACTTCTATATTTTCTCACTACTCCCTCTATCACTTGTATCTTTTTGGGTTATTTTCTAGTTTGGTTGGTTTCTTTGAGGATGAGTTTTGGGGTGCCTTCCAAAACCTAAGAGCTATTTGGATCTTTATTATTGGTTTTGACAAAGATGTTTATGTTGATGGTGGTTCCATTATGGAGATATGGTTTGGATCTTTTGAGGTGGTCCAGTTCCTGGTGTTTGCCATGGTTTCTATGAATTGTGTTATTTTTTCTGATCTTGAATTTGATCATTATGTTGACAGCAGATCTATTGAGGTGATCTAGGGTGGATCTTTAGAGATTATCCATATTTTTGTGTTTTTAGTGGTATTCTTTTAGATTGGGTTGGGCATTTTAGCTTTCTCCCTTTCTATGAATTGCACTAATTGTAGTGGATCTTCTGGTATAAGGTTTCGAGATTCTTTCAAAACCCGATATTTATTATTTCTTCCCTTGTCTACTTTGTGCTTGTGAAAAGTGTTTCCGTTGGTAGATGGTTCAAGGTCCTCCTAAATCCCTTTGTTTTGATGCTCTAGTCAAAAGTATCCCTTTCAAAAAAGAGTTGCCTTTTTTGGTTTTTGTGTTTTTGGTGAACTCACTACTTGTGAGCTCTCCTAGTGCACCTTTTTGGTGGTTTTGTACTACTAACGGGCCTATCCCATCTTTTTCTAAATCAATACATTGATCATATAAATAAATTATGGTGTTGATATTTTATAATTTATATCATTGTATTATGTAGAAAAGGTTCAAAGCATATTGCATGGGTTAGGTTGGAGATGTCTCTTGAGTGAATGGATAAAATGATGTTGCATTAAAATATTATCTAATCGTTATCATGTTAGGCCCAATATGGAAAGCTAATGTACTGAGAGGGGAGGGGTGAATCAATACTCCAAAACTTTTCTTTAATAATAACCTTATTGTTATGCATAAACAGAATAGTGCAATAACATAAAATAAAGTTAAAACAAACAGATAACAATCATACATGATTCACTCCATAACACATATATTTTGGTTACGCAGAAACTCTTGGTTAGAGAGAAAAACTGTGGAGGGGATGGCACCCACAACTTCACTACTGCAATAATAAAGATTGCTCAGTTAGAGCTACATGTTTAGCTATTTCTGATAGCTTACCCTGTTAGGAGTAACAAGATCTGTTAGATCTACCTTGCTAAAGGATTTCACAACATTTATTCTTAATGTTGCACCTGGTTAGAGGCTTTACAATTTATAGACTTGGTTAGAGTCTTTTACCTTGTTAAAGGTTTCTCTTTCAACTTCACAATATTACAATAAAATCATTACAAACATCTGCAACTTTACATCTAAAATGTTATAGAAGATTCTATATGCTCAAAATAAGATTACCTTGCTTATAGCATACCTTGATAACCCATATAGTAACTCGGTAAACCCTTCTGTTTACTCTGTTCTTCGACTGTTCTCTAAAAACCTTCTCGGTGACCTTTGTGTCTCTATAATAGTCTTCCTTCATACATATATGCACACACCTTGCTCTTAATTCATGTTGTATAAATAGATCTCTTAAAACGGTGATCCAATTCATTGCTTCAATCTTACAAACAAGATTCTTCGAATGAATAACTAAACAAAATATTTTATTGGTTAGATTGACCTTGTAATCATACACAATCTTCTAGTGCAATTTCCAATGTATAACAGTTAGATGTGCCTCGATTCTTGTAACACGGTTTCATATGCATGTCCAGGTTCAATGTATCTAGTAAAACATTTCACTTGGTCAATATCAACTCGATGTGTTAACTTTACTACTCGGTAGCCATAAAAAGATACTCGGTAGACGACTTCGGTGTACACTGTGTTCTGTGACTGCTTTCTTCTGTAACCGACTAGACTGTGCATACCGACTTCTCTGTTTATACCGACTACATGATTCGGTAGTGCTAACCGACTAGAATATATAGTATGACTTTGAATATAAAACTAATGGTAACTTGATAAGTAGTAACAATCTCCCCTTTTGACATTAGTTGCGATGTTTGACAAAAACTACTTTCAAAGTCATAACTCAAAATCTATATACTTTGCAAAATGACTACACTTGACAATATATACAATAGTCAATGAAATAGTATATGTAGATATACTCCCCTTATCATTATTATGTATATTACTCGGATTTTGCATGCTCGGTTCTGTTTAGTGCTTGTGTGCTCTGCATACTCTACTCGGTATACTCCCTTGTATACAATACTCAAAACTATATTACCAAAGTTGTATCACTCTCCAAATATAGTATATTACTCCCCTTATGTAGTATCCTAGGTAGTATTACTCCCCTTTTTTGACAAACATCAAAAAATTAATTTCCATCCGAGGGCAGTAACTGATCAAAAATAGATTTATACTTGTTCCGGGCATCGGTGAGTGCGACTGAGAGTGCATCATTTACACTTCCATTAAAGAATTTTGTGCTTGAATATTAGCCAATAGTGATATTAAGCCATCAAGAGTGCTTCCCTCTTGTGTAGTAGATAGGCGTGTAGCTCAGTTAATCTAGTCGTGAACTGATGAGAGATGAGGAAGGAATAATGTCTGCAGGGTCATTATATCCATCCTAATCTTATGCTCTTCATTTCTGAGTTCTAACTGTTGAACCATGAGCTATTGAAGCTTGGTATAAAAATTATGAACTGAATTAGGCTCAGTGGTCAACTTAGTTGAGAGATCGGTGATCTCTTTCTCAATTGCATTAGTTTTATTCTTGATATCTTTAATGAATAAGGAAAATGTACGAAGTTTCTGAAATAAATAAAGAATATGCTAGAGTTGAGGGGACAACTCAGCAATGAATTTGACAAGCTTTACTTTTCCTATAGCAAGAGCTTTTTGTACCTCTTCTATCATCTTTGCAGTAAGCTCTTTATCTTTTAGCTTGCTTAAGCACTCAGATGCATCAACTCCAGATGTTTCTATTTGAGTAAGGAGTTCATCTAGTTGAATGTGGATGGCTGCATTGGTTGATACTGTTGCTGAAGGTAGCATATCTATTAGCAGTGTCTTCACCTTCTATAGTACTTTATTCTTCTTTTGAATAGCCAATTGTTTTTCTTGTTCGGCCTTTGCTTTGCATAGTTCACTGAAATCAGTAAGTGCTTGCCCTTTTAATTTTGAGATATCCACATTGGGCAACACTATCAATTTAGTTAAATCAATCTTGAAACTATGCTTTCTCACCTTCTTCTCTTTACCTTTGGTCATTTGCACTAAGATAAGTGCTTGTGAGGCTTGCTGACCCTCGGTAGGTTGCTCGGTAGATGCAACACTTTGGTCGGTTCTTGTAGCCGTTGTGGTGTCCTTGGGTGTCTTGGTACTAGGGGTCTCAGCTGTAACATTTTTAGTGCTTGACGGTGCTTGAGACTTCTGATCGTTAGTTGTATCTTCTGCTATTTTAAACTTGTGACCTTCGGTGCCTTGATCTGTATCCTTAGGAGCTTCGGTAGAGACAGGTGGCTTGACCGGTGGATAAGGCTGAACTTGTTCTAAGATAGATTCACTAGATACAAGTTTTGCATAGGTAGTGCCTTCTATCATTTCCTGCTCCAGTGCTTTTGCATCCATGACATCTTCATCAGTTTGAATAGTGTCAGCCAGGTCTTGCTTGGTAGCATCAGGACCTTGCTCGGTGACATCAGGATCTTGCTCGGTGACATCAACAATTTCAATTTGAGATTGTTCACTGACATCCTTTCGTTTGAAGATATCCAGCCATTTGGCTTTTGTCTCATTTTCTACATCAATGTATAGCCCATTCATCAATTTTAAGGCTCTTTGTTTGACAAGAAATTTAGAATTGAAGGTTGTCAAATGCTCCTTTATTTCTGCTATAGACATATCAGGAAATAGATGGACTAGACTTCTTTCTCTTATTTGTTTCTCTAAGTCCATTGCATATTTCCATCTGTTATCAATATGTAAGTATAATTCACTTAGAAGTGACTTTACTAGTTCTAATGGAGCTAGCCGAAACTTTAGAAGTGTGCAGATGACAACTTCCTCAATTTATCACTTCTCATCATTATTCCTAGTCTCATACTTGACATATCTAAATCTTGCAAATCCACCATATTCTTTAAGATTGACACAAAAGTTTTTAACACTATGAATATTTACCTTCTTGCTTTTTACAATTTGAAATTTGTTTGCATCATCGGATTCTGTATCACTAGACTCTTTTGCCAAAATGAGTCTCCGAGTAGACTTCTTGTAGGTTTTGGTTACCTTGGGAATAGTAACACTCTTTTGTTTCTTACTCGGTGATGTAGTTGATGCTCTAGTGTTGGGTCTCTTAGTTGGTGGAGTCGATAGGGCCTTTGTAATGTCTTGTTTCTTTCTTTTCAAAACTTTACCCTTAGGCAACTCAGTACTTAATGTTATTACTGCCTCTTGAGCTTCTGATTCCTATTTGGTAATGGTAAGAGTGCCTTTGACAAGTGTAGAGGAGGATTCTTCTCTGAATTTCTCAGATAAAACCTTTATCATTTTGGTAGCCTTTCTTGTAGCCTTGGGTACTACAATGCTCATTTTCACTTTTTCCTTAACTTCTTCATAAGTACCATATCTCAGTTCAGTAGCATGCCTTGGCAATAAAAGATAGGCATCAATTTGTTGTTGTGTAATATCATAGTCAATCTCATAACCCATTGGTGGCAAAGATTGAGTCCTTGGTTCAATAGCATTCATATAACAGTAATTGGTGTCTACCTCAAAACATATATCATCCTTATATTTCTCTACCAGCTGTGGTGGAATCCTGTACCTATTGTGCATCTTCTCTTGAAATTTGCTGAAATAGTCATCCATGATATCATTAAAATTATCTCCCAATTTCTTGACAAAGTCATTGATTTGATGGGTGATAGGTTGGTGTAGCTCCCAAACTACTTTACCGACTGAGGGAAAGAACTTCTCAAAGTAGAAAAACATGCATACAAGAAGTGAACCAAACTTCAGTGTGTTTGTCGAGTTGTTCTTCTTTGGCTTCCTTAATGTGTTCAGGTTCTCAAACAAGTTCTTCAGTAGCACTTCACATAAGTCTACTTTCATTCCCTTTTTCACTATTTTGTAAGCTAAGTCAACTGCTGCACATGGTACACTGTTTTCCCTTGCTGATTGGAAGAAACAGTAACCAATTACTCTAATTGCAAACTTAAGTTTTGCATCAGTGACATTGTTCAATTTCAGTCCTCGATAATCAGATTCTACTCCAGTTAGATTGATTAACTCCTTCCGTGATATCATTTTCTGTGCTCGTGCATGATCATAGATAGGATACCCGGTGATCACGTGAATGATTTCCTTAGTGATTTTGAATGGTTGCTCTTCTAGCCACATAAAACCATCATGGACTCTGCTTAAAACAAACTTAACCCATTGGGGTTTGAACACATAGGGATAGGCTAGGGCTTCAGTTAATCCCTTGATTTTGATATGCTCATACTTGCTATCCATTTTGCCATCGGTACAAAGTTCATCATATGTGTCACTAATCTCAACATGACCAAGTTCTTCAACACGGTATTTGGTGAAGAATCTAACATCTTCGACTAACAAGACTCGATCAAGGATGAGTGAGAATGCAATTTTGTCATCTGGTTTAGAGGCGACTTTAGGAGTCAAAGAGTACTTCAATGAGGGCTTCTCCACATTCTTGACAACTACGGGATCTTGGATCTTGGGTGCCATTGTAGATTTAGGGTAAAAGCTTAGCAAACTATCCTTAGGGTTTGATGGTTTACAAGAGACTGACGCTTCACACTTGGTAGATAGTAGCAATTTGACAAGATCGGAAACCAACTTAACAGTTTGATGAGATTTGATGTAAATACCTTGAAATTCACTCTAAATGAAGTTTGATCACCTTGATTCGCTCTGCTCTGCTTTCTTGAAAACTTGGTGAATGAGAATGACTGCGAAAATACCTTTAAGAACACAAAATACCTTGTCGGGCTCCGTGCGGGTGAGGTCAAAACATTAAATGCACTCTATTTACCTTTGACCGATTTACTCCTTTTTTTTTGTTTTAACCGAGTAACCAAATTTCCTTCATTTACCGGCTTGACAGGCTTCCCGTATACACCGACTTGATAGGTTTCTTGTAAAGTGCTTTTGATAGGATTTCAAACTTACTAATGTATTTTAACTATGCAGATTTTGAATTTTGTACATAATAGAATAGGAGCTGTTAAGATTTAACCTTTAGAGAATGCAGTCCCTTCATACGTTTTCTAATTAATTTGGAATAGGTGCACCTAACTTGGTAGGTAAGATGCTTTCTTCATCTGACATGATTTCCTTCTTTTTCCAAATCATCTTAAATTTTTCTTTTATCTCTTCAGTGTCTCTTCTAGGTTGATCTCTGCAATCTCCAGCTAAATGTCTAGCTTTGTGATAATGAAAACATGCCATACCAGGATTTCTCCATGATCTTCAGTTGTTCATTCCAAACCTTATAAAATAGTTGGCACTAATATGTCCATATCTTCCACAACATTCGCACCATATCCTTGTATTGTAATCCCATGGTACTACTGCATATTGTCGGTAAGGATTTGTGTGAGTTCGGTAACCACTGGTGTTTGCTTGGTATGCACACTGCATTTGATTCTTTTTCTTAGACCAGCACTTCTCGGTACTATGTCCATATCTATTGCAGTTTCTACAAAACCCTTTGAATTTTGCCTTCTGATAGTTGTTAACAGACTTTTTCTTACATTGATTAGACGTGTGACCATATTTATTGCAATTGTAACAATACTCATTTGACTTAGAGATATTCGGTTGCTTACCTTTTCTAATCTGGAATATGTTGGTAGTATGACCTTGATTTCCATAGTAGTAGCAAATAGGCTTCTTCCTTTTGATGTTATTCACGTTTCTAGCTTGCTTTGATGATTCTCCTCTCCTGGTAGTATGAATTCCTTTCTCGGTAGAGTCTTTTCCTTTGTAACTGAGTCCTACATCTTTGTTGGGTCTTCTTGAATTCAATTTCTCATCCAACATCTTTGATGCATCATAACTCTTCTTCAATGTTTCTTTGGATTTCTTATCTGTTTCAAGTTGATTGATCAATCTTGATACTTCAAGTTTCAATGCTTGATTCTCATCATTCTTCAGAATTGCTTCATGATGTGCATAACCTAGTTGATCTGTCATATTTTGTTGAATCCCAATCAACCTTATGATTTCATCATTCTTATCAGATACTAAGACTTCAAGTTGTTGTTTCTCTCTTTGTAGATCTCTTGCTTTATCCTCAGTTGTCCTCAATGCATCTAGATTTTCAGTCATCTGTGTACTGAAATGTTCATGTTCTCTTTTCATTGCTTTTAGTTGATCAACCAATTCTTTGTTCTTTTCTTTCAATACTCCAATCATTTCTTCAGTCTCTTCAGATATATTATTTTCAGATGATGTCTCAATTTGTTCCACTAACTCTTGAGAATCCCGCAAGTCATCAGATAATCTTCTTCTTACTTTCAAAGATTTTTGCATTTACCTTTGCATGTCTACAATCACTTGATTTGCATGATCCAGCTCTTCTTGCAGATACACAATCCTCCAAGATTGTTTATAGCCTTCCATTGATAAGATCTTTCTCTTTAGGTAGTTAAACCCTTTTCCAAGATAGAAGCTTTGATACCAATTGTTAGGCCCAATATGGAAAGCTAATGTACTGAGAGGGGAGGGGTGAATCAGTACTCCAAAACTTTTCTTTAATAGTAACCTTACTGTTATGCATAAACAGAATAGTGCAGTAACATAAAATAAAGTTAAAACAAACAGATAACAATCATACATGATTCACTCCATAACACATATATTTTGGTTATGCAGAAACTCTTGGTTAGAGAGAAAAATTGCGGTGGGGATGGCACCCACAACTTCACTACTACAATAATAAAGATTGCTCAGTTAGAGCTACATGTTTAGCTATTTCTGATAGCTTACCTTGTTAGGAGTAACAAGATCTGTTAGATCTACCTTGCTAAAGGATTTCACAACATTTATTCTGAATGATGCACCTGGTTAGAGGCTTTACAATTTATAGACTTGGTTAGAGTCTTTTACCTTGTTAAAGGTTTCTCTTTCAACTTCACAATATTATAATAAAATCATTACAAACATATGCAACTTTACATCTGAAATGTTATAGTAGATTCTATGTGCTCAGAATAAGATTAACTTGCTTATAGCATACCTCGGTAACTCATATAGTAACTCGGTAAACCCTTATGTTTACTCTGTTCTTCGACTGTTCTCTGAAAACCTTCTCGGTGACCTCTGTGTCTCTGTAACAGTCTTTCTTCATACATATATGCACACACCTTGCTCTTAATTCATGTTGTATAAATAGATCTCTTAAAACGGTGATCCAATTCATTGCTTTGATCTTACAAACAAGATTCCTCGAATGAATAACTAAACAAAATATTTCATTGGTTAGATTGACCTTGTAATCATACACAATCTTCTAGTGCAATTTCCAATATATAACGGTTAGATGTGCCTCGATTCTTGTAACACGGTTTCATATGCATGTCCAAGTTCAATGTATCTGGTAACACGTTTCACTCGGTGAATATCAACTCAGTGTGTTAACTTTACTGCTCGGTAGCCATAAAAAGATACTCGGTAGACGGCTTCGGTGTACACTGTGTTCTGTGATTGCTTTCTTCTGTAACCAACTAGACTATGCATACCGACTTCTCTGTTTATACCGACTGCATGATTTGGTAGTGCTAACCAACTAGACTATATAGTATGACTTTGAATATAAAACTAATGGCAACTTGATAAGCAATAACATATCAAATACAATGCAACCATTTATAATCTAGGGAGGAAGCTTAGAAATGACAATTTAACCATTGCTTACATTTTTATGGATCATTCTCTATTTTTTTCTTGAAACAAACATAATAAATTATTCATTATTATGTTCATGAAAATCTTTTATAGCCTCCTTCCCAGTGATCATTAGATTGAATATAATCAAAGTGACCGTGTGAAATACTTATGCTCATTAAAAATGATAAATACATATAATTTGTTATGATCTTTATTATTCCTACACCATGAATAGGATTTATTGATGATTATTTTATTGACTATTTTGATGATTCTAAATATAGAAAATCTATCGTAGATTATATGGTGTGGGTGCTATTACATGTATGGTGTAATACTTTTTTTTCCTTTTCTGTTTGTTCTTTTAATGAAAAGGGTGAAAGAAAAAGTATGTTTTGAAGAATTAATATGGCTTTGAAGTTTTGTGAAATTTTTTCAATTGGATACTTATAGCAATACTATCTTACTATATAAATTTAATTAAAGTTATTTTACTCTTACCATAGAATCTCATTTCTAAAGTGATAAGAGCACATTGAGGATCCTAGGTACCTCACTTAAGAAAATTAATTCTAGATATCATAAAATTCTCTCTAGTTCCATTGAAACGAAATTATACTATCATTAAGAAGAAATAGACTAGAATCTCAAACATCACACATCAAAACCTCTATACATTGACTAACTTTAATGTAATTCAATTTAAGGAGAGTGTACATTACACCACCTAGTGGATAAATCCTCGACAAAATAAATAATAGGTATAAGACCTATAAGAATTATGTACTATAAAATTTAAACTGATTCTTAACCTTGGGCGATTCCATTAAGGGGGAGTGTACATTTCAATGATACCACATTGTGGCTGAATACTAATTTTGAGTCCTCTAGGTAAAAGAAAGTCCTAATAGACATACCATAAGAATTTTAGGCATTAGTAAGTCCATTGGGTATTTTAAAGTCCTATATACATATTATAAGTTATTCTCTCTATAAATATTCCAATTGTAAATCCATTTTTTTATAGAATACCTATGAGCACTGTGTAATGAATTTGAGGAGAGGGTAATTTTTTGAGAGTGGGGTTCCAATATAATTTTGTATAAGACCTCATATCGTCTTTTATAAAACACTGAGGTTATAAATTAAGATAAAATGACTTTCATGTAGTATGACATTTATGATCTTTATCTTGGCATATATTTATGTTCCTATTTATTAATGTCTAAAAAGACTCATATTACCAAGTTTTTTTTGTTTTTTTTTCTTTTATGAAAATTGGCATATGATGTCCTCTATTAACATTAAGGTGGAGTGTTAGAACATAATTTTATTTCGAGTCACACCCTTATAGCATCTAATATAATATTATAAAACCTCATACATTAATTATATACTTTATTAAGCATAACCCATTTAAAATAAGTACGGTCTAATAACTATTAGATTATTAATCATTTATGAATGGCGGTTATTGAATAGGTATGACTAATATCTCTTCAAGTTTTTTTATGCTCTTCTTGCAATATTTAAGGAGTTTCTCTTTCGTTTAAGAGTGTGAATTTTAAGTTTTACAATGAGTTCTATCACTCTACACAAAAGACTTTATTGGTCATGTGGAAAAAGGAGAAGTGTGCCTTCCGTCTATTTTTAATAGACTATTTTAAGATTTTTTTTTTGCTAGGTTAAAGGTCATAGCCAAAGCATTTTATTAATATAAAAATAACTACAACTCCGTTCAGTGCGGACACCGATAGGAATGAACAGAGTCAAGAAAACCTTTGTTCTAGCTCGGGACCATAAGATCCATAAATAAGAAGTAATTACAAGATGATCTCCCAACCGAACCTAACATCTATTTCCCCTAGTAGACAAATGACCTAATACAATTAAGCCTTACAACTCAAAATTTCCACATCCCAAGACTCAGCTTAAAATACAGTAATCCCATCTGAATGAGACAATTTTGCTTTCAATAGGTACACCTCTGCAGAGTTGCTTAGTTGTACCAGCATCAACAAACATAGCAACCTTTCTCGACCACAGAGTTAGTATTGATAATCTATCTAAAACATTTACATAAAACTGATAGCATATCCATATAAATTTCTGAGTATCTGTTTCAAACTCAAAACAACTGTCTAAAATAGATATCTTCTAAAGATAAACTGACCATCCATCATAAAAGACGAGACGTTAAAAACACACTATGGTGCTCCAACATCAAAGGCAAAGAAAAACAAATCATAATCATAATTAAACAATGATAAACGCCAAAAAATCAATCCATTCATTTCTTAAAGGGGCATAATCCTTAAGCCCAAATCTAAGATCTAAGAGGCCTCAAAAGCTCCTCATATCAGGTATCTATGATTATGACTATGATTATTCCTTACAATGTGCCATAAAGACTCATGTTCCTACATCTAGACAAGGATAAATAAACTCCTAGCCATAGATCTCCAAGAATTACAAAAGAATCAAAACAAGCACAAAAGAGAATTCTTTCCCAATCTAATTTAGCCTCAAAGACAATAAACTAAAACACATCATTCTATATGGGTCTAAAGATATTAAATAGTATGACAAATATCAACAATGCAACCAATAGGAACAAAGCCAAAATCTACTAATACAGTCACAATAATGGAATTAATCGACAACTTATCATAAAACTTACTGTATTAAAACCCAAATACTGCAAAGACCTACTAAATTAACAACCCATAAATTGTCGTATCAAAAAATATATGAAGTCAGTATTAAAGAAAGCATAAACAAACTATTGATTACTATACCATTGGTGTATCTGCTAACCTTATATCACAAAAGTCTGCACACTATACTCAAACCTATATATCAAAAAGGTACTATATAAGTCTAATCCTATTATTCTTCCATATTTGTGAGGTCGATGATAGAGGGCGATGCCTTATCCGCGATCATTTTCTCAGGCTGATTACTGGAGGTATCTTCAGCATTTGCATTTCCTTTGACCCATGAAGCCTTAATTATCATTGGGGGAATTACCTGGATCCTATCCATTGGTATGGTTGGCATATTATTTGGAACCACGTACCCTTCCTTCTTAAGATACTCCACCGATCAATTGCTATGAGGAGGCTCCTTGATGTGTTTCCAAACCAGCAAAAACTCCACATTTCTGCGTATAATGGGAGTTCTCTCCGCAAATTCCATTTCATCCTTCACTAATAGAATAGGCCTCTTACAGATATTTGTCCCCTTGTCACCATAAGCCTCTGCACTACCCACTGCAATCTCAAAGAGTTTCAAGAATTCTTCCTTGAATAAAGACATACCCAACAAAATCACCTCGCTCTTCCGTATTCCTACCCTTAGCAATATTTTTTTGTATAAGACCTCATATCATCTTTTATAAAACACTGTGATTATAAATTAAGACAAAATGACTTTCATGTAGTATGACATTTATGATCTTTATCTTGGCATATATTTGTGTTCCTATTTATTAATGTCCAAGAAGACTTATATTACCTAGTTTCTTGTTTTTTTTCTTTTATGAAAATTGGCATATGATGTCCTCTATTAACATGAAGGTAGAGTGTTAGAACATAATTTTATTTCGAGTCACACCCTTATAACATCTAATATAATATTATAAAACCTCATGTATTAATTATATACTTTATTAAGCATAACCCATTTAAAATAAGCACAGTTTAATAACTATTAGATTATTAATCATTTATGAATGGTGGTTATTGAATAGGTATGACTAATATCTCTTCAAGTATTTTGTTGTTCTTCTTGCAATGTTTAAGGAGTTTCTCTTTTGTTTAAGAGTGTGTGAATTTTAAGTTATACAATGAGTTATATCACTCTACACAAAAGACTTTATTGGTCATGTGGAAAAAGGAGAAGTGTGCCTTCCATCTATTTTTAATAGAATATATTTTAAGATTTTTTTTTTTGCTAGGTTAAAGGCCATAGCCAAAGTATTTTATTAATATAAAAATAACTACAACTCCATTCAGTGCGGGCATCGATAGGAATGACCAAAGTCAAGAAAACCTTCGTTCTAGCCAAGGACCATAAGATCCATAAATAAGAAGTAAATACAAGATGATCTCCTAGCTGAACCTAACATCTATTTCCCCTAGTATACAAATGACCTAATACAATTAAGCCTTACAACTCAAAATTTCCACATCCCAAGACTCAACTTAAAATACAATAATCCCATCTGAATGAACCAATTTTTCTTTCAATAGGTACTCCTCTACAGAGTTGCTTAGTTGCACCTGCATCAGCAAACATAGCAACCTTTCTCGACCACAGAGTTAGTATTGATAATCTATCTAAAACATTTACACAAAACTGATAGCATATCCATATAAATTTTTGAGTATCTATTTCAAAATCAAAACAACTGTCTAAAATAGATATCTCCTATGGATAAACTGACCATCCATCATAAAAGTTGAGATGTTAAAAACATACTATGCTGCTCCAACATCAAAGGCAAAGAAAAATAAATCATAAATAGTGATAAATGCCAGAAAATCAATCCATTCATTTCTTGAAGGGGCATAATCCTTAAGCCCAAAGCTAAGATCTAAGAGGCCTCAAAAGCTCCTTATATCGGGTATCTATGGCTATGACTATGATTGTTCCTTACTAGGTGCCACAAAGACTCCTCTTCCTGCATCAAGACAAGGAGCAATCAACTCCTAGCCATAGATCTCCAAGAATTAAAAAAGAATCAAAACAAGCACAAAAGAGAGTTCTTTCCCAATCTAATTTAGGCTCAAAGATAATAAACTAAAACACATCATTCTGTATGAGTCTAAAGATATTAAACAATATGACAAATATCAACAATGCAACCAATAGGAACAAAGCCAAAATCTACTAATACAGTCACAATAATGGAATTAATCGGCAACTTATCATAAAAAATACTATATTAAAACCCAAATACTACAAAGACCTACTAAATTAACAACCCATAAACTGTTGGATCAAAAAATATAAGAAGTTAGTATTAAAGAAAGCATAAACAAACTATTGATTACTATACCATTGGTGTATCTGCTAACCTTATATCACAAAAGTCTGCACACTATACTCAAACCTATATATCAAAAAGGTACTATATAAGTCTAATCCGATTATTCTTCCATATCTGCGAGGTCGATGATAGAGGGCGATGCCTTATCCGTGATCATTTTCTCAGGTTGATTACTGGAGGTATCTTCAACATTTGCATTTCCTTTGACCCACGAAGCCTTAATTATCATTAGGGGAATTACCTGGATCCTATCCATTGATATGGCTAGCATATTATCTGCAACCGCATACCCTTCCTTCTTAAGATACTCCTCCAACCAATTTCTATGAGCAGGCTCCTTGATGTGTTTCCAAACTAGCAAAAACTCTTATGGGAGTTCTCTCCACAAATTCCATTTCATCCTTCACTACCAGAATATGCCTCTTATAGATATTTGTCCCCTTGTCACCATAATCCTCCGCACTACCCACTGCAATCTCAAAGCGTCTCAAGAATTATTCCTTGAATAAAGACATACCCAACAAAATCACCTCACTCTTCTGTATTCCTACCCTTAGCAATATTGTCGAGCATATGGTCAGGATATCACAGTTAACTTGATACGTCAATTCATAACTAAAGAGCTCTTCCTCCATAATCTCCTGCACTACCCTAAGCGTGAAGTCATCTGCCACATTCAGGATTCTACACCACCATTCTGGTTTAATCTCACCTCTAAAGGTCATAAGATGATTATCACTTACAGAAAAAACTTTAATGTTATACTCCATGGCTCTGAAAAGATCTATGCAATCCCATCCTAAATAAATGTTAACTTCTGGATCCTACCGCACAATATAATTTACTATCTGTCTTGGCACGTGTAAACCAAGCTACAATCTAGCTCGAGGTCAATCTTTCCCATAATGCAGCAGTCATATCTCATTATGATTATCCTTATCGTATGCCCTCGCGTAACTTACTAACCTTAAAGTTCATTATAAAAAGATATGCTATCTAAGACTATCCAAATTCATGATTTTCGTCGTCAGTTATCTAATGACCATCATACCACGAAAGGATAAAAGGATTGAATAATTAGAACAAAATCACTAAATCCGAGAACTCTCTCGACACTACTAACCTATCACATTCACTGCTAAAATTAGCTAAATCGTCACTATATAAAATATGCACCTAAAAATTGGGAAATATAAATGTATTTATAACTCTATCTATCTATCTATCTATCTATCTATCTATCTATCTATATATATATATATATATATATATATATATGTATATATATATATATGTATATATATATATATGTATATATATATGTATGTATATATATATATATATGTATGTATATATGTATGTATATATATATATATGTATGTATATATGTATGTATATATATATATATATGTATATATATATATATATATGTATATATATATATATGTATATATATATATATATGTATATATATATATATGTATATATATATATATGTATATATATATATATATATGTATATATATATATGTATGTATATATATATATATGTATATATATATATATTCAAATATAAATATATATTTGCATGCTATCCATCTCCTATTTTGGCAATCCAATGACCATCCACACCCAAATTAGCTAGAGAATCGACATCAAAATTGCCCTCTCTATAAATATGATTGATTGTATAATGTTTAAATTTTGTTATTAATGTAAGTGCTCTATCTAGAAGAGTTTTAAGATGCCAACTGACTATATTCCTTGTTGTTATAGCATTAATTACAATCTGTGAATCCCCTTCAATAGCCAGTTTCTTAATACCCAATTTGGAGCTAAATAACAAACCTTCTATAAGGGCTTTGAGTTCTGCAATATTGTTAGATGTCTTTCTGATTTGTTTAGCTATTCTAGTGCATGTTTCTCCACTCCAATAATGAATAATATATCCAATCCCAGCAACACCTGGGTTTCCCCTAGATGCTCCATCGAAATTCAATTTAAACCATCCATATTCAGGCCTTTCCCATTTACATTGAGCCCCAAGTTCCTTGGTAGTGTTACCCCCAATTCCGAATTGGACCAAGATAATTAAGCCAAACCAATTATTCCTGATATTGTTGTCCCATATAGTGAATTCTCTCCCCTTAAGATTATCCTTCCATAGCCTATTGTTTGTGACTTCCACTATACATGCTTCTATCTTGTTGTAAAATTGTTGTGGGTTCATCCTCTTATTTTTTAAAATTCTTCTATTTCTTTCCTTCCACAGTTCCCAGGCTAGGATTGAAGGGGATATCTTCCATAAATATCTAAACAGACCTGTACTATACATAGTAGGCCATCCCTTAATAAGGGAGAAAAAGTTATTAGGTATGACCGTAGTCCATTGCAACTTACCTATTAATTCCTTCCAACATTCAACCGCATATGGACAACTAAGTAGTGAATGATCCACAATTTCCTCATTAGCTTCACATAAGGAGCATCTAGATGGATCGCTAAACCCTATCTTCTGAAACCATTCTGCTGTCAAAATCATTTTCTGTATAGCTGCCCATAAAAACATCCCAGCTTTGGGCAAGCATGCTTTGCCCCAACATAGATTAGTAGGAATGTGCATTTTTTTCCACTTGAGTGTTTCTATAATATTATCATAACCATCCTTAACCTTGTATGATCCTTAGTTGGAGCCTACCCTAATTAGCCTATCTTCTCCTTCTCTAATCATGATTTTCCTATTAAAGAGTACTTGAGAAAACTCATTTTGTTCATCTATAGATAAAGGGGTATCATATGTAGTTCTCCATTCGCATCCCCAAGCCGGTCCCTCACTAGAAATATTGATATAATCTTTAACTTGGGTTCCCCATAGATTTATCAATACTTCCTTAATTGTAGGACTTAAATTTAACTTGTCTAAGGCTATATAACCTCCCCAAGAATCACCCCAGAATCTCGCATTGTTTCCATTGGCAACATCCCAAGTTAATATGTCCAAAATAAGTTATCTGCACTTTATCATGAAGTTCCAGATCCTCGATCCTTGAGGCGGGCAGGGGGTCCTGAAGATACAACTTGAATCCCCATTCGAGAGATACATGTGTTGTAAAATCCTAGCCGATTTCTTCTTGGGCTTTTGATACAATCTCCACACAAGCTTTTCTCCTAAAGCCTTTCCTTGTCATTCCATATTTTTTACTCCCGCTCCACCCATTTCTCTAGGTTTGCATATTTTGTCCCAGCTTATTGTTACTAACTTCTTTTGATCATTTGGACCCTGCCAATAAAATTTCTTTAAGAGCTTTTCTATTTTATCTTTTTCTCCTTGAGCCAATGGTAAACATGACAGTTGGTAAATTGGAATACTACTCAATACCACCTTGATCATAGTTTCTCTACCTGCATTTGAGAGTCATTTGCCTTTCCATGAGCTCACCCCTGTTCAATTTTCTCCTTGATCAGTTCCTGTAGCCTATTAACTCTTACTCCTTTATCCACCGACAGACCTAAATATTTGTAGGGAAATAACCCTTTCTTAAATCTTATTAATCTACATATCTTTTCTTCTTCCGCCTCACCTGTATTGATGAAGTATATCTCTGATTTGTGCATATTGACCTCTTATCCCAATGCCCTAGTATAATCTAGCATAATCTCCTTGAATTGTTTTGCCTCTGCTAGAGAGCTTTTTCCAAATAACATTGTGTCATCTACAAACTACTGGTGTGTCAGATTCTCAAGTCCTTCGGTGACTTTAATACCTTTGATCAAACCATCATTGAGTGCAGCCTGTACTAATCTACCAAATGCTTCCGCCATTATTATAAATAAGAAAGGAGATAAAGGATCCCCTTGCTTTAATCCTCTTTACATCCCAAAGTACCCTTCACGGGAGCCATTAACTAAAATTGACATCCTTGGACTAGATATAAAACTAAAATTAAGATTAATGATGGATTTAGCATATCCAAATGACTCCAAACATTTACATAGGAATCTCAATTCTACCTTATCATAAGCCTTTTTGATATCTAACTTAACCAACATACTAGGTACTTTATTTTTTTTGGCTGAGTGGACTACCTCCTATGCTATGATGACACCATCCAGTATAGATCTACCAGGAACAAATCCTATTTGTTCCTCAGCAATGGTATTAGGAAAGTTTGTTTTAATTCTGTTGGCCAAAGCTTTGGACAAAATTTTAAATATGGTATTACACAAAGAGATAGATCTAAACTCATCCCCCTCTTCTGAATTTTCTTTTTTAGGAATCAGAGTTATAAAGTGTAGCGTCCTAAAATTGCGACACTTGCAATTTCGACCGCATTTGGGTCTTCACGATGGCGATGCAACACGGAACCTGAATGGAGACCCCGAAACTTGTTCATGACACCCAAAACTGCATTTTTCAGCACCCTGGCCTGATCCTCCTTGCACCCTGCTGTCCCTGGAGGTGGGACCATGGCGCCCAACGCCCTAGTCCCTGGCCCTATTTTGGGCCTAGTCTCTTTTGGGTCTCGGGTCTTTATGTTTGCAAATTGGAAAATAATCTTCTCAGGTCGGCCTAAGGTCGGAAAAATCAGTCTTTTAACCCTAATTGACAAGTATATAAACTACATTTCCTCTCCCATTTTGAGGAGGAAGGACATATGTGTATAAGACGTGGAAGCGATATTCAAACATTCAAGCATTCAAGCATTCAAGCATTCCTTCAAGCAATTGATCACTCTAAGTCTCCATTCAAGGCTAAGTGTTGCATTCAAGACAAGGATTCAACCATTGAAGAGGAGATCACATACCACTTACAACATACAGCATACAACAACATCTACACCTTCGCATGTAAGAATACAAACATTCTTACAACAAGGTACTAGTACTTGTTTTACATTACAATCATTTACATTTACAACATTTCTCATTTCTTGGTTAATTCCAAAACCGGGGTTTGACCTAAGGGAAAACCCCTAATCCCTAACCCCCCAATCGTCCTCTCTTTTTTGTGTGTAGGTTGCAGGTACGCGGCTGTAATTGAAGATCTGGAATCCTTGTGCAGAGACGAACATATCCCCCTTCATTTCGCGGATTTTTCGGAGGACCGTGTGCACGTCGGGCGCCATCGTCCCGTCAACTTTCGCTCAAATTTGCAGGACAGCACCATCTCAACATTTTACTACTAATTCCAGGTCTGCAGCTTCATCCCATATCCCTATCTCTGTTTATAAGCGAATCTTTCTTACTTTACATGCATTCCTAGTTCAATCTTTCTATCTACATTCTTTACAAAAGAGGGTAGCCTTGCTGTCTTAACCCTTGAAACTCATTTAGAATCCAATCTTGCATTGTGTGGGATTGGATCTTGTGGGTTTCAACCCCTCTTTTGAATGTAAAGTCTCCCCTAATTGAAAACTGTCAACCCTAGTGACCTCCTTCCCCTCTCCTCGGAGTGGTGGGGGGAACACTTAGGGTTCGCTCGCGATTTTCCGCTTTACATTTTGGTGAACCCGATGTGAACATCCTTTCCGATTATTCATGGTTAGATCTGAAAATTGGATTCCTTAATTACATTTCCATGTTTGATCTCTTGCAAATTTTAGAGGTTAATTGCATAAAAACCCTAAATTTTCTTTTTAGTAATTGAGCTTGTGAAATGTTTAATTATTAATGCTTGTTTCAGATCTACCCTTCTATTGCAAATTATCAATTCATATTTGTGCTTTAATTCTGAAAATTAAGTGGTTAAGTGTCAAAACCCTAATTTTTAAAACCCTCTTGATTCAACCTTTGACTGATAATTTCACTGATCAAAACATCTCCAAATCGGCTGTAACTTTGGATTCCGCAACAAAATCATAATATCTTTCATCCCTGAAAATTTGGAAAAAAGTTGCGAGGACCGTGTGCATCCAGAGCGCCATCGTCCTCGACATTTTTTCCGAAATTTTGGGAGTTAGATCTTACTGTATTTTTCTGCTAAAATCCAGAATTTTGGCTAATTTTATCAATTACAACACTTTCAAAATTAAGGTCAAAGTTGGTCTTGTGATTGCTTGGATTAAGGCTTCTAATCATTCAAAAATTGTTGAAATTGAAATTTTGTGTCAAAATTGTGTTCTTACTGTCCTAAATCTGAAAAGTGTGTTGGCATTTATTCAAAATTTCAGTGCTTTATTCAAATTCTTGCAATTTGTGACTTTTGAAATTAAGTGTTTAATTACACCAACTTTGATTTCCGCTGTCAAAATTGAATTTTGTATGAAATTGAGTCAATTTTTAATTTTCAAAACCTGCATTGCTTTTAGTATTCCCTCTAAAATCATAAAATCCAAAATTTCAGTTTCCCTCTCTTTTTCAAAATTCAAATTTTGCATTTTTCAACAATCTGGGTAGGGTTCAATTTTGAGATTGCAACTTTAATTTGGCCTATCTACAGATCGTAAAATCACTCAATTTTTTCAAATTAGCTTTAAAATCATCATAACTTTCATCCCTGCAAATTTCGTAAAAATTTGCGAGGATCGTGTGCACTCCGAGCGCCACGGTCCCTGACATTTTTTTCGAAATTTCGGGAGATTGTCGTGATTGCATTTAACAGCTTAAATCTAGGAGATTGGCTGATTTTATTGAAATTTGCTACCTCTAAAATTCAAAATTTTCTCTCTCTTTGGTGCATGAGTTTTACAACAATAAGCCCTACTTACACTATTCCCGTTAGACGAAGCCTTAGAATTAAGTCTTTCCAAGGTTTAATTATCGAGGAGATGGAACCTAATTTGAATAGCCTTTTTAACGAGGACACGGGTAATTCCTCTAATCCTCTTAATGATGAAATAGCTCTCCATGAGGTTTCTGTAGAACAACTTTCAAAGTTGGATAACCAATTTGATGGTTTTCGACAATGGATGTCTCAAGAGTATCCCGATAGTCAAGCTCTTTCATTAATTGAGGGTCTAAAACGTATGGTTCAAAGTGAAAAGAATGGAATTGATATTTTGCGTGGTATTGCACACATTGTGGATTCGAATGTGATGCTTATGAAGAGTTGTGCTGAAACTTTAGGTCATACACAACCTCCTACTCAAGTTAATCATTCTATTCCTTTGACAACTCCTATTGCTAGCATACCTACCTTTACATCAAACATAATGACTACTTCTATACAAGACATTCCCCCTATGATCACTAGTCATGGGGGCAATCCTTCTTCTTCAATTAACCCTCTGCCTTCATTCAATCTGACTTCTTCATTCATTCCTTCAATGAGTGTTCCTATTACATCTCCACAAATGAACATGATGCAAGGGGGCAATTCATTCAACCATTCCATTCCTCCTTGTAGTGTTCCTCTTTTCCAAACATCTCCTATGACTAACTATCATAGTGTCCCGCCACCTTACTCTCAATCAATACCTTCTTTCAATAACATAATACCTCCATCACAATCTAACACGTCTAATATGAATTCTTCGACTGAGGCGACCATTAACAATCTTGCACAAACTGTCTCTTGTTTACAGCAACAAATTGCCTCTATGAATCAATCTAAGTTTAGTGTGCCCACATTTGATGTTGCGAGCCCACTTTCTCTTGACATTGTTCGAGCTATCCCTCCTAAACATGTTGAAATCCCGCATTTGGAGCTTTATAATGGTAAAGGTGATCCTCTAACACATGTTAAGACTTTTCAAACAATATGTACCGATTTTGCTTATGACCAAAGGTTGCTTGCAAAACTGTTTACTAGAACATTAAGAGACAAAGCCCTACAATGGTATTGCTCGTTGCCTTCTTATTCTATTACTTCTTTTGAACAACTTGCAAATGCTTTTATTCAACAATTTCAAAACAATATAAGTCCTAAAGTTACTTTGATTGATTTAATGCATTGTAAACAAGGTGTTAAAGAAAAAGTGATTGATTTCATTGGTAGATATAAGCATTTGTATGCTCAAATTTCTTTTCTAGTACCTAACAATGATATTGAAAGAATCTTTATTTCTAATTTACAAAAAGATATTAGAGAAAAACTTCTGTTTTCTGAGTTTACTTCTTTCCAATAGTTGTGTGCAACTCTTCACAATTATCAACTGACTGTGAGTCAAATGGAACAAGCAAATCCTATGGCTCCGAGTGATAAGGGTGATAGTAGCCAACAACCGTTTGGGAAGTTTAAACCGAACAGAGAGTCCATTAAATTCAATGAAAACATCATCAACAACAATGTGAATGCAGCATCAGGTGTGCCTCCTATTTCTAAGTTTTTCAAGAAAGAAAGAAAGTTTACTCCGTTGAATGAATCATTGCATAGTATTATGAATAAGTTATTGGAATAAAATGTGCTTACTCTCCCTCCTATAAAGCAAATCGATCTTGCAAAGATTAATTCACCCTATTTTGATAACAAATCTTTTTGTCAATTTCATCGTCAACCTGGGCATGATACTGAAAAATTTTTTGCTTTAAAGGGTAAAATTCAAGATTTGATTGATAATAATACTATCTCTGTTTTTGGTGTGAATGATAAAGGCAACACATCTGTAGCTCCTCCTAACCAAAATCTTAAGATTTTTACTAATCCATTACCTTCTCATACCTCTAATGTGATTGAGACTAATGATTCCTCTTTCTCATCTGATGGTCTTGTGTCTATGACTCCGAATGTGATTAACTTTGTAGAGCAGCAAGAAAACCCTAAAGAACCTTCCATCACATTTGATTCTAGTGAAACTATCAGGGCACCTGATGGTCCTTTATATATAGTTGTAAAAGTCAAGAATACGCCTTGCCGTGGAGTGCTTATTGATCCTTCGTGCATGGTTAATGTTATTACTGAAGAATTCCTTTTTACTTTGCAATTGAATCAAGTGATCTATGACAAAACAGATGTGATTGTGAAATTATTTGATGCATTTTCTTCTCCTGCAATTGGTTCTATTACATTACCTATTGAGGTCCATAACAAATCCCTTGATGTGAACTTTGCTATTATTCCCACATCCAAACAATTTCGTGTGAAGCTTGGCTATCCTTGGCTATCTTCCATGAAAGCTATTGCTTCTCCTATTCATAAATGTTTGAAATTTCCCCATAATGGTGAAGTTGTTACTGTCAATCATAGTCTCTTTAAACCAGCTGAAAGAACTTCTAGCTTTCCTATTGATTATTTTTGGCCTAAACAATTCCAATCTCTTCCTCCGCGAAGTGATCATCTTTTCAAATCTTATCAAAAGTGGAAAACAGATATGATCCTATCTTTAAGTGAACCTAGAACACCCAAACTTGATATTCCTATCGTTCTTGAGAAGGAAGTTCTTCCTTTGAAAGATAAAACTAATGTCTTTCCTCAAGAAGATTCCCAACCCATTCCTATGGATGTGACTATGTCTATGCCTCATAAACTTTCTAAAAGTAGGCCTATACCTCCTCGTCATGATGGACTTGGTCTCCTTCCTAAACCAAATATTCTTCCTTTATATGGAGTAGTTCCTCCTCCTTCCTCTTATGGAGAGAAGAGACCTTCCTCTTCTCCTATTACCTAGCCTAAGAGACCACAACCTAAACACCCAAGTGATAAGGATGAGAACATTCCTCCTCCTCAATCTTCTCAACTTCCTACTAAGACTAGACGAAATCGTTCTGCACGTGAACGTCGACGAAAGCGTCGTCTTAGAGCTCAGGCAGCTGCTTCTCAAACTTTGCAATCCCCAAAAACACCTTCAACAAGCATTATTCCATTTTCTCCAAAATCTCCTAAACATAAGATGCATGATGGTCTTGATCCTGTGCGAGTTAAAGATCCTATTTTTATAAATCTTGATGATGATATAGATGAAAATGTTATTCATGATGAAAATGTTACTTCTTTTCATTCTGATAGTGAATATGAATATGTTGATGTTGATAACCATTTATCTAACGAATTTTCTAAAGCACTTATCCTAGCTCCTAGACAAGAACAACGTGGCTTGGAACATGAACATAGCCCTTGTTTGGATCTTGTGATAGCTCCATCTACTGTGTTGGATGTTCCTCCTCTAGCTTGTTCCCTGCCTTCCCGAAATATTGATCAGCGAGATCGGGGGGTGGATGACGTGCTAGACTAGTTTCATTAGCATAGCAGATCCTCTCCTCCTTTCTTTTGTTACTTCTTCTATGTGTTATTCTCATTCTTCTATTTGTTGTCCTTAGTGTTGTCTACTTGAGGATGATGCAAAGCATTGAGATCTCTTTTGGTCTCTCTCATGTTGACTCAAAAGACACATGTGTTCCCTTCTTCTAGGTGACCTTCCTTGATTAGGGAATGAAGAACAATTATGCATACATACATATGATATACATGAATTATCATACAGCATACTGACCTCAAGGAAAGCGAAGTCACCTTGTGCTTTGTGTTTTGTGTCTATTATCCTTGGGTTTATCTCACACTTGGGGGCTAAATCTTTGTGATAACGTGCTCCTTTTCCTTCTCATTTCCTATGTGCATCACTACCTTAAAGCAATCACCCCCGTTGAGGCGTGTGTGATCGCTTGAACGTAGGGGGGCATACACCACGTCTATCCCTTCAGGATACTTGAAAATTTCTTGGCGAACTTAGCTTTGCCTTGAAAATTTTTGATATCTTTCTTGCATGACTCATAGTGAGGGAACCTTACTACTGACAGTCATGGTTCTCCCTCGTGATCTTCCCTTTTACTTTGTCAATTGAAGTCGTAAGATCCTTAGTCCATTGGGGGCTTGGTGTATCTTGCCTCCTTGACGTGGTGAAAGTTTTTCAATGTTGTTTCCTTGTACTTTACTGGAAGTATGAGCGTACGCTTACACTCCCGCTAAAGTGGGGGCTAAATGTAGCGTCCTAAAATTGCGACACTTGCAATTTCGATCGCATTTGGGTCTTCATGATGGCGATGCAACATGGAACCTGAATGGAGACCCCGAAACTTGTTCGTGACACCAAAAACTGCATTTTTCAGTACCCTGGCCTGATCCTCCTTGCACCCTGTTGTCCCTGGAGGTGGGACCATGGCGCCCAGCGCCCTGGTCCCCCAGGACTAGGGCGCCCAGCGCCTTGGTCCCCCAGGACCATGGCGCCCAGCGCCCTGGTCCCTAGCCCTATTTTGGGCCCAGTCTCTTTTGGGTCTCGGGTCTTTATGTTTGCAAATTGAAAAATAATCTTCCTAGGTCGGCCTAAGGTCGGAAAAATCAGTCTTTTAACCCTAATTGACAAGTATATAAACTACATTTCCTCTCCCATTTTGAGGAGGAAGGACATATGTGTACAAGACGCGGAAGTGATATTCAAACATTCAAGCATTCAAGCATTCCTTCAAGCAATTGATCATTCTAAGTCTCCATTCAAGGCTAAGTGTTGCATTCAAGACAAGGATTCAACCATTGAAGAGGAGATCACATACCACTTACAACATACAACATACAACAACATCTACACCTTCACATGTAAGAATACAAACATTCTTACAACAAGGTACTAGTACTTGTTTTACATTACAATCATTTACATTTACAGCATTTCTCATTTCTTGGTTAATTCCAAAACCGGGGTTTGACCTAAGGGCAAACCCCTAATCCCTAACCCCCCAATTGTCCTCTCTTTTCTGTGTGTAGGTTGCAGGTACGCGGCTGTAATTGAAGATCTGGAATCCTTGTGCAGAGACGAACAGATCCCCCTTTGTTTCGCGGATTTTTCGGAGGACCGTGTGCACGCCTGGTGCCATCGTCCCGTCAACTTTCGCTCAAATTTGCAGGACAGCACCGTCTCAACATTTTACTACTAATTCTAGGTCCGCAGCTTCATCCCATATCCCTATCTCTGTTTATAAGCGAATCTTTCTTACTTTACATGCATTCCTAGTTCAATCTTTCTATCTACATTCTTTACAAAGAGGGTAGCCTTGTTGTCTTAACCCTTGAAACTCATTTAGAATCCAATCTTGCATTGTGTGGGATTGGATCTTGTGGGTTTCAACCCCTCTTTTGAATGTAAAGTCTCCCCTAAGTGAAAACCGTCAACCCTAGTGACCTCCTTCCCCTCTCCTCGGAGTGGTGGGGGGAACACTTAGGGTTCGCTCGCGATTTTCCGCTTTACATAAAGGTATTATTAATCTCATTCAAAATTTTACCAGAATTCCGCATACTTTATATCACCTCCCAAATTTCCTCACCCATGAAGGGCGAGCATAATTGGAAAAAATCAACTGGAAATCCATCAGGACCTGGAGCCTTTTTTGGATGTAGCTGAAAAGTTGCTTTTTTAATTTCTTCTATGGTAAACCTGCTTTTAAGCATCTTATTATTGGCATATGTTACCAAATGTGGAATATGTCTCAACATTCTTAGTTGAGCTTCTAAATCTAAATGCCCCCAATTATTTAGAATATTACTAAAATAATCCACAATTCCCTCTTTTATACCTGATGGATCCTCAATAAATTTCCCATTACCTGATTTGATTTTATAGATTCTATTAATGTTCCTTCTTATCTTAGTGCTATTATGATTTTTTTTGTATTACTATCTCCATAACTTAACCATTGTTCTCTAGATTTTTACTTCTAAAACATCTCCTCTTTTGTCAAGATGTCTGCTTATTTATTTCTCAACTCTTTTTCTTTGAGATATGTCAAATTGTCCATTCCTCTATTAATAATTCCCTGTTGAACTTTCTCTAATTATTCTTCTAATAATATTTTTTCTTGAAATATGTTTTTAAAATGTTCTTTATTCCAATTTAATATCCTCTGTTTGATCTTTTTTAACTTTGTTATTAAACAATAAGCTTTGGACCCACTAACCTGTTCCTCCTTCCACCACTCTTCCAAAAGACCCAGAAAATTGGGATCCTACAATCACATTCTTTCAAACTTGAATGGACATCATTTAGGTTTCTCCTCTTCTTGAATATGTAATGTAATGGGGTAGTGGCCTGATCTAGTTGTGTATATTATAATTGAGTTGTAAGTAAAGTTAAAACTTACCAAATCTCCTTTATAGAGGAATCTGTCCAATCTCTCTACTATGTTGTTACTACCCAACCTCATATTACTCCAAGTGTAGTTTCCATTCGTCATGTTAACCTCAATCAATCTGCAGTTAAATATCCATGAGTTGAACTCTCTTTGATCTGCAAACTCTATCTGAACCCCTCCCCTCTTTTATGAGGCAACCCTAATTACATTGAAGTCTCCTCCAAGGAAAATATAATTCTCATCATACCCTGTAATAAATTCCTCAATTTCATTCCAAGATTCTCTTTTACCCATAGTGTTGATTGGGCCACAAATATTTATCACAATGAAACTAATTGAGCTGTGTAGTCCCTCGACATGCCCCACCTACCATCTATCCTTTTGTAAGATTTCCTCATACCTAATCTTCCTAGGATCCCATAAAATTGTTAAACCCCCAGTAGCTCCCATAACGTATACAGGAGCAGTCTTCCAAACACCTAATCTCTTTTTAAGACTTTCCCAATCCTCTTCCTTCAATTTAGTTTCCTGTAGCATAATGATTTCAGAATCCAAACTTACAAGATTGCGTTTGAGCAATCTATGCTTGTCAAGGGCATTTAGACCCTTGACGTTTCATGATGAGATCTTCATTTCTCTGTGGGAAGGCACTTCCCCTTCCCACCATTTATCATATCAGCGATCTTTGTTTGATTTACTACATCCCTATCTTGAGCTCTCAGCTCCTTCAAGAACTTCCTACCTCTGCCCCTGCCCGTTTTCCCACACTCTAGAGATTCTATATTGAGGCAATCTTGTTCCAGCCCCAATCAATCCTTAGTCTCCTCCATAATCATGGAGGGAGACTCTGCATCCTCTCGCCTCACCGGTGCCTCTTGACCATCCATTTGTAAAATGATCTCGATAAGATTTTTTTTCTCCTCCCTAACCTCCTCATTCTCCTCTTCCTCAAAGTCATTTTCCTTATCAAAACTGATTAGAAATTGTTCCTCCTCCTTTTCATGAGGGAACTGAATCCCCATATTTCCCATAACCTCACCTTCCTCCATCTCCTTGACTCCAGGTACTTTAGAGGAAAAAAAAATAGGGGAACCACTATGCTCCTGTTGATTATCCTTGTTCAAGGTGTTCTCAAGCAGATTGTTATATTCTAAATAAAAACCCCCTTGAGTTTGATTGAATGAAAAATTCAGATTCCTCTGCTCCTATGGAGGGAAGACCAGATCTGATTCTTCCCCTATATGTGTCAATACCTTCTCAGGTATATGTCCCTCAAAAATTTTTGCTTCAATGTTGTAGGTTTGTAGAGCTGTGATTAATCCTAAGGGCTCTAGTTTTGTCAAGCTAGGGTCCATATCTATTATCATCTTAACATTGGTCGAATGTAGAAAGTTTTCCTCTACACCAATAAAGTCACCTAGAACATTGCCAATTTTTTAAATGATTTCAAAGTTTAGGAGCTCTACTGGCAAATAAGGAATATTAATCCATCTAGGATTTCTTTTTGTTTGAAAGAATAAGGCTCAAAATTCAATTGCCAGTCTAAAAATTCAAAGTTATACCCTTTAAATGTAGCCGCATGTCCACACAACAATTCTTTTTTCAAATGCTCATCATTACAACAAATAAATAGGATGCTATTAGGAAGAAGTGAGATACTTACATGTCTCGAATAAGTATCTTTAAACCAAGATACAATGCAGATATACTTGACCGTGCCCTAACCATTTTGCAAAAATTCCAAACCTTTGGAATTTGTTGATTTGGTCCTCCTTTTGTTTCTTGTTAATGAAAATAGTTGTAGCATTAGGGTTTCTTGCAGCCCAACTTTCCATCAAGCTCTATTTGTTACCATTCCCCTTGCTATCCATTTTATCTAAATTTTGTTGGACCTTCAATTCCGTTGTTGCCCTATGATTATTAGTACATTGTTTATTGCTTGGTGCAGGCACCTGACGTATGGGCTGATGGAAGTGAGAGTTTTCTCCTGCTTTCTTCTTGTGACATATCTAGGGTTGAATCGAGGTTTAACATTGTGAGCATTCTGCCATGGCTCCTGAAACTTGTTCATTCGTCACTTGTGCTTTTTTGAAAAAACCCGCTGTCAGCCATCCAGATTTGAGGTTTGGGTTGAATTTTGTATTAGCGCCTTATCTACCCATCTGCCATTTTGAAACACCCATTGTGGATGACGAGTGTCGTTGATGCCCGTTAATTAGGGATTTTGATTTGTGGTCGGAATACAATCTTCTCTTGTTGCAAGATAGGGGGAGGTATAGTTTTACGGAACCCCCTTTCGGTGTCAGAAGAAAATTTGTTTGCCTTTCGCATTTACAGAGCAAAGCTATTAGCTATTATAGAAAAAAAAATTCAACCAAATATTTTAATAATTTTAATAACATGATGTTTTATAATGTTTTTTATTTGAAAGGGCTTTTTTGATGTATATATTTCTTAATGTGCTAAATATGTGTTTATATGATTCTAATTTTATTTATTTTATAATGATTAGCATCCTAAGATCCTAATTTCTTATAAATTTACTACATATAGGTTCAAAGGGAGCTTGCCATAAATTGTTTCTTATGAGTGTGGATACAACTCAATAACATGATCATATATTAATTTTCACTAAATTTTGATAACATAAGCTTTCATAAAAAAATTATGGATAAAAATGATGGGAGAATAAGGTATTTATAAACTTCCCTATAAAATCATATCAATGGATATGAGGATAATATTAAAGACATAGGTCAACTACATTGATCTTAGAGTTAACTTGAGAGAGATGAAAAGATAAGCGAGGTAATATAAAACAAAAATAGAAAAAATTAACATTTTGAACTCTTCAAGGATGATAATGATTTTTTAAAAATTTTATTAAATAGATAAATGAGATAAGTTTCTAATTTGAAGATGTGTCACTAGTGATAGAATAAAAGTTGCTTATTCAAAGACAAAGTTAATTAGTGAGATTAAAAATATAAATATTTCTTTATTTATAAGAAATGGATAATTGGCTCTCATTAATTCACTAATAATATACTATTTAATTAATTGATCAATGCATAAAATAAATTATAATAATTAATAAAAAAATGGTAAATATGATGAATAAACGATAAGAATTAATTAATAATAAATGATCAAGGATTAATTATTAATTAATGAGTTGTTGCTAAATGGTTAATAAATGATAATAAATAATAAATACAAATATGATGTGATAAAAGTATTTAATGGTATGATGATAAATAGTATATGACATTTAGGAGAATAATTTTAGTGTTTATAGTTTCTTTCAAAATTGATGTGAGAATTTGTGTTACTATTGATTTATAAACTACAACTATGAGAACCATTTTGATTCATATTACGTGTTTTCACAATTATCAACTTCATAGATTTTACAATGCTAGCAAACTTATATAAATTATCACAAGTACAAAGTGTTGGTGTTAATAAATTATGTAATGGGAAGCATGCTTGAATATCATATTGTTAACTAGCAATTTCTAAGTTCTCAATGTAAATCGAGATGAGGTATTATCAACTAGGTTCTTTATTTCCTTCTAGCTACTAAACTAGGGAGTCTTAGTTTGCAATAAATTATGTAATGGGAAACATGCTTGAATATCATATTGTTAACTAGCTATTTCTAGGTTCTCAATGTAAATCAAGATGAGGTATTATCAACTAGATTCTTTATTTCCTTCTAGCTACTAAACTAGGGAGTCTTAATTTGCAATAAATTATGTAATGGGAAGCATGCTTGAATATCGTATTGTTAACTAGCTATTTTTAAGTTCTCAATGTAAATCAAGATGAGGTATTATCAAGTAGAGTCTTTATTTCCTTCTAGCTACTAAACTAGGGAGTCTTAGTTTGCTCTGCTTGATTTAGGAAAAGACCAAGTAATCAAAATCTTTATTATAAAGAAATTAGGGACAAGTGAATTATTACATGGTATCCTAAATTAGAGTTGGGAGAACTTGTCTCTTAGTGATGCAGCTTTTCTTATTCTGATCCATATTTGCAAAAGTCAACAATTTTTTCATGTATTTGTGTTTGTTATACCTAACAAAACCCATACCGAAAATGATATTATTAGAGTTCTAGAACAAAATTTTAAATTCATTTGATAAGAGCTACATAATTCAATCTAACACGTATCAAATTTAATACAAGGTAGATCAAAGAGTAGACTTTTATATGTATATTGAATGCTATTTATATACCAACAAACTGCTCTTTTAATTTTTAACAATAAATTTACAAGTCAACAACTTTTATGGCTATTAGTATAATCGACATTAATTGCCTTGCCCCCAACAAAATATTGTTTCAAAACTGTAGTAGATATTGTATGAAAGTCAAATCAATTTATTATATTTCGTTATCGACAGCTCATCGAATTGCATTATTGTGCAATGAGCCATATCAAGGCATGCAAATTATTGAGGGGTAAAACGGGTCACAAGTTTGTAGAACGTGTTTTATATTAAATAGCTGTACATTGTAGTTAATATACTATTTCTTTCTTAGATTTTTGGCATATATCTTTTAAGTGTTAATTTAAGTTAGCTACTGTGGATTTTGTTAGGGACTTGTTAAACATCATTTAGTTTTTATTCTTAGCGTATTTTTAAAGTTTAATAATGTTTTCTAAGTCAATTCAACTTTCCCCTCTCGTGCGTTGAGTTTTTTTTCTTTCTAAGATTAAAAATTAAGTTGAATGAATTTACAAATGCATCAAATTTATCAGACAAAAGCGATGCTTTATAGGTGCTTCTGTTGATTATAAGTAAGATGAGAAGGTCACTTGAATTCTTCACTGCACTACATCTTCCCTTCCCTCAGGGATTATATTTTCCTCTATCTTTGAATCCAAAATGCTTTCTCTGTTAGCGTTATTCCTTTTAGCTTTCACACCTGTAACAGCTCATACATCACACAAGGCTTCTTATTCTGATCAAGATGCACTTTTGGCTTTCAAGAAGGCGGTGCTAGTTGACCCATATAAATCCTTGATCAATTGGACTCCAAATGTTACCTTCTGCAACTGGACTGGTGTCGCCTGTTCTTCTCGCCGGGAGCGTGTGATTTCCTTGAATCTCACAGGTATGGCTTTACTCGGTTCCATTTCTCCTTACCTGGGAAATCTCTCTTTCATTTCAACGCTTTCTCTTAAAAATAACAGTTTTGAAGGCCAAATTCCACCTCAGTTGGGAAGGCTTTTTCGCTTGAGAATACTTCGATTGTCTAGAAATGATTTGGAGGGCTCCATTCCAGCCGAGTTAGGAGACTGCCGCTCTTTGCAATCCCTTACTCTGTCTTATAACAATCTGAGTGGCAGCATTCCACCACAGCTTGGACTTCTGTCAAAGTTAGAGACCATAGCATTAGGAGTAAACCAACTGACAGGTACAATTCCAGCTTACATGGGAAACATGTCCTCCTTAACTCAATTGGATTTGGGCACAAACAGACTCCATGGTAATATTCCTGACGAATTGGGTATGCTTAGTCAGCTCACACTGCTCTTGCTTGGGATCAACCTCCTGACAGGACCTGCTCCCAGTTCCCTTGTCAACTGCACTCGTCTCCAAACTTTGGATTTAGTTGACAACCAATTAATTGGTCACATTCCATGGCAGTTTGGGAAACTAGTACAATTGCAAAGCTTGCTCTTATGGGGAAACCAACTCACGGGAGAAATCCCAAGCTCGCTGTCCAATTGCACTCAACTTCAAGAGCTTGTATTAGACATTAACAAATTAAGTGGTATGGTGCCCTTAGAGTTCGGTTCATTGCTCCAGCTTACTGAGTTTGCTGTACGTCAAAATTATCTTGTGAGTGGAAGCAACCATCTGTCTATCCTAACAGCCATATCTAATTGCTCCAAATTAGAAATATTGGATTTGGGAAGGAATAATTTCGCTGGCGTCATAACCCCTTCAATAGGTCTCCTGTCAGGTGATCTCTCGCTATTTTTTCTGGATTCAAATCAAATTGAAGGAAGCATACCGGGCGAGATTGGCAATCTAACAAAATTGACAAGGATAGATTTTAGCGGCAACCGGTTCAGTGGGAATATACCAACCACCCTCAGTAAACTTCTAAATCTTGAAAGATTAAGTCTGGCCACAAACAACTTACAGGGAAGAGTTCCAAACAGTTTGGGTGCTGCAAAAGGTCTTGGGTTGTTATCACTAAGTGAGAATGGGCTGTCAGGACAAATTCCAGATTCTCTTGGCAACCTGTCACAACTTCGCTACATCTATCTTGACCACAACAACTTGTCTGGAGAAATACCTGCTAGTTTAGGGAGATGCCGATCTCTGATGCTGCTGGATTTGGCTTACAACAGTCTAGCGGGCAGTATACCTCCAGAAGTTGCTGGTCTTAAAGATCTTCAATTCTATTTCAACGTGTCCAGCAATATGCTACAGGGTTCTCTCTTAGAAATGAGTAACTTGGTAATGGTCCAAGCTATAGATGTATCTATGAACAAGTTTTCTGATGGCATTCCTAGCGCACTGGCAAGCTGCATAGCACTAGAGTATATAAATTTATCTTGGAATGCATTTTCAGGGCCGATTCCTGCATCTCTTGCAAAACTGGTAAATCTTCAAGTCATGGACCTTTCCTCCAATAATTTGACAGGTACAATACCAGAGAATTTTAAAGATATGAAAATGCTCCGCCATGTCAATCTTTCTTCAAACAGGTTAACTGGAGAGGTCCCACGAGGAGGAGTTTTTGCGGAAATGGATGTCTCAGGACTTGTCAATAACCTTGGCCTGTGTGGCACATGGATAAACTTACCGGCATGTTCTCATTCCAAACACAATCATCCATCACTCTCCAAGAAGGTGATAATTCCTGTTGTGGTCGGTATTTCAATTTTCATTCTGTCTTTTCTGGTGCTAGCATTTTCCTATATATCAAGGCAGAGAAAGATATCTCTTCTCGATGTGTGGCCCCCACGAATTTTATATGATGAACTTGTAGGTGCAACTGGTGGGTTTAGTGAGGCAAATCTTATAGGCATCGGTGGCTTTGGATCCATTTATAAAGGGGTTTTAAAAAATGGTAAAAATGTTGCAGTTAAGGTTTTCAACTTTCAAGATGAAAATGCTCACCAAAGTTTTAGCAAGGAGTGTAAGATTTTAAAAAGAGTCAGGCATCGTAATATAATCAGGATCATATCGACTTTTTCTAATCTTGAGATTAAGGCTTTGGTTCTTCCATTCATGTCAAATGGAAGTTTGGAAAAATGGCTATATCCTTCTGGAAGAGATGAATGCATCTTAAATTTGAGTGATCGGTTAAGGATAGCAATAGAGATAGCACATGGAATGGCATATTTGCATCATCATTGTTTTGTACAAGTGATTCATTGTGACCTGAAACCTAATAATATACTATTAGGTGATGATATGACTTCATATGTAGCAGATTTTGGTATTTCCAAATTATTATTTGGGGATTCTATGGATTCATTAACTTTTACAAATGCACTGAAAGGATCTATTGGCTACATTGCACCAGGTATGGATTTTACATTGTTATTATTATGATGTCATATATTATATAAAATGCTCCAAATAGATTGAAAGTTACTAATCATTATGTTGAACTGTAGAATATGGAATGGGTGGAAGAGTTTCAACAAAAGGAGATGTATATAGTTATGGAATTCTACTTTTAGAGTTGTTGACAAGGAGGAAACCTATGGATGACATGTTTGTAGAAGGAACCAATCTTCGCGGATGGGTAGGAATGAATTTTCCAAATAAAATTACAGAAGTGGTTGATAAGGCCGTCCTTACAAATGTCAATGAATCGGAGATGACAATGGCTTTGTCATGCCTCACCCATTTAATGGAAGTGGGATTGGTTTGCACAAGGGAATTGCCTCAACAACGACCAAACATGGCAGAAATAGTTGATAGATTGGAGAAAATTAGAGATACATTTAATGGTATTCATGAAGGTTTTCAATTACCAATAGATATCTCACATTTGATTGAGGATACAGGTCATGCCAGAATTATGAATCCAGACAACCATGAAAACTGGTCTACATCTACATACTAGATTGTTAAGCAAAAGTTCCAAATGTTAATGCTTCTTTTACTACTTTTTCATTTATTAGATGATTTATTTTGAGTGTCATATAAGCATTAGAGAGAAAGATTGGGAGGATATTTAAGCTTGAGGTTTTTTAAATAGTATAGAAAAAAGTGAGGAGATTCAAGGTTGGCATGTAAAATTTAAAAGAAATCCAACTTCAATAATATAAGCATGATTATTAACAATAAATTTTAGAAGCTGAATTATATCAAAGAAAATTGTAATACTCATTATTATCTTCAAATTTTCATTAAAAATGGAAAAGATTCAATAGGAATGAAAACTAGTTTTAATAGAAAATTTATATGTTTATTTTTTGGAGTTGCACAATTTCATAATATAAGAGCTTTATTTTTATTTTTAACATAATGCAAACAAATAGTGCATATAAATATATTATTTTCAACAAAAGAATATATATGTATGTGTATGTATACGTATACACACCCACACACCTCAAAACTAATAAGATTTCATAAATTTAATATTAGAAATCATGAAAAATCTATAACATTCATAACCTTTACCACTGTCATGTTTATTACAAAATTTGTTTTATCCTTAAATTTAATATTGAAAATGAAGACTAATTTTTTTCTATAAATTATAAAAGAACAATGAATTTTTATAAGAAATAGGAATTTAATTTTACTAACAAATTTTTAAAAGTTATCAATATGTTTTATATTAAATTCTGAATACACACGTTTCGAATTTATAATTTTATAAAACTTATAATTTGTAGACATCCAAGACATTTTCTCATTTCCCTTTCCGAAAAACAAATAATCAAACACAAAACGTTGTTCGAAACAGGACAGCCATTGCCGCCATTTGCGAGCAATAATGCTACAATCATTCCACCGACACCAGTGCAAATGGCCACATCAACGTAGTCTGCCAGGAGAGCGTCTGGATTCCCGCTCTTCCTCTCTAATGCCTTCTCCAAAAAGACAAATTTTTCCCCACCATAATGCCGCAATTGCCACTGTCGTCAATAGACAGAATGCAGATATTTCAAGTGCCATTTACAGCGTCTGAGTGCCAGGATTCCGGAAAGGCCTCATCTGCCTGAGTCCCCATCCAAACAACAAGCATCATCTCACCCTTTCGGTGCTCCAGCTTGTACCATTGCGATCCCAGGGGACTGTCCAATGGCACCCGGGGAATCTCCGTCTTGGCTGTATTTTGGTGTTCAATTGACTGAGATTTTGGTGCAAGAAGACCGGGTATCTGCTGGGGGCCGTATGTTCTAAGCTTTTGATCCTCATCCATCATCACCAAACCCGTGCTTTCTGCAATCTTCCCCATACTCACATAGCTCCCAAACATAGAGGAAAAGGTTTCTACAGGATCTGGCAGTAAATCTGGTAAACAGGGCTTCGATCGGGATCTGGCCTTGTGGAGGCTTGGCGATGGAGCGAGTGGTGCCGCTGGTAATTCCTCCTCCCCCAAATTCAAGCAGCGTTTGGGTGTCCCGGGCTTGGATTCATACTTAGAATGGAACCGCCCTAGGGGTCGCGAAAGACAGAGTTCTGGAAAAGCACCCTAATATTGATTCATATCCCCTTTGTGAGCGGTTATCTCTACTACTAACAGGGTAGCCTCCTTTTCATCCACATCCATCAAATCAGGTTGGTGAACCTCAAATCATTCTAGTCAGCACAAAACATCGTCTCCTCCATTAAAACAAACATTCACAGATTCATTTACGCCTGCCTTCACTCCCTGTGATGCCTGAAACCGCTTGGAGCGATGCCCATTGTCCTCTGCTCCTGTCAATGGCCGCTTATGCTTCAAACCTGAAAACCGTCTTTTATCTTGTATTATATCATCCAAATCCATAGGCTCGTAGTCTTCACGGGAGTGCCTTGTTATCTTAGCTAAGGCCATGCCATATGCAATGCTCTGCTTTGCTATCTCATTCCAATCTGCATCCTCCTCACCCTGAGAGGCAAAATCAACAGCAGATTCAATTTGGGTTTCCGATGGCATACACTCTTCCTCCCAAAATCTTTTAACGGCTTTTTTTCCAGCATCTTTTGTCAAGAAATTCTAACCGAGGCATCATGGGGTTCAACCTTCACCACACGAATGCCAACAACTTCCCGACCATTAACAATTTGGCCAATAAGTGCCAAAGTTGGTTCAAGAGAGGAGCAAATAAGAATCCCAACATCCTTCTCTTTCGTTGGATTCTCCTCTTCAACTAAGTTCCCCTCTTTCGTCCAGCCATCCCACCAATGTAGATGACGCTTGAAGCACGGTTTTACATGGAACATAAAACTGCTATAAAAGTTATGAGTCTTACCTTCTCTTTCTTCCTTCATCTCTACTCAAGCCAACCTAGGTTCTGATACAAATTGTTAGTTTAAACCGAACAGAGAAATAACACAAAACAATGAAAGAAAAACATAATTAAAGTTTGAGACACAAGACAAGATTTATAGTGGTTCGATGAATGCCTACGTCCACTCTCAAGCAGGGAAATCATCTATTAACTAATATCTAATCTACAATCATACATGGTTGCACACAACCATTTATACAGTTGTATTCAGCTATGAAATAAATAGTTGGGAGAAGGTGAATGGTCATGTGACCGTTGGGCTTCATATACCCAACAATCTCCCTATGAAGGCCAACTGGTATAGTCATGCACAATGGCATCCCCCTCTCTCCATCGATTCTTACAAAACTAGCCTGCTAGATTTTAGCTTTGCAAACTTTTGTTTGTGTACACTTCGAATTAATCTTCTCCAAAGCACGTCAACAAACTATGTTGACCAAGGTTGTTGTGAAATTGCGACAAGGGAAGTAGATAACCGATTATGTTTATCTCCACAGTGAAGATGGAGAAGAGAGGGTTATTGCAGTTTCGCATGTGAGACATTAATTGCTATTAAGGTAGTTGTGAAACCATGACAAGCGAAGTAGATAACACACTGTGTTTACCTCCACAGTTATTGCCAATTCATCACTTTGCCTGTGAGTCCACCGTGGATACACTACATCCTTTTTCTTGAATAAAAAATTGATTCATAATTTGATCTAAGTGAGAAAATTTATGATGATATTTACAAACCAATACTATTTGTTCACAACCTTTTCCTTTAGGTAAGAGAGGTATGTTCACCCAACAAAAAAGTGTGTTCCTAATTTTAGTAAGTAATAGAAATAATAACTCTAATAAGTTTGACTTGAATGAAATTATTACTGAAATGCCTATTTGACTAAGTAAATTGATTTATGTTGAGCTTTGCATCCATAAGACCCACATTAGTCAGTCAAATCAACCATACTATCACATAAGTCTTCCACAAAGTGTTTTGAAAGCAACTGAAGACCATTAATGTCCCAACTAGCATTCGCTAGCATTTCAAATAGAAATTGTTCATAGTACTCTTTATTAGTCTATCTCTCTATCATTTTATTAGCCCCCCCTCTATATCTCTATCTCTCTCTCAATTTATTTCACCACATATATATATCTCTCTCTATCCTTTATTTAAGATATCTATAATAGTCATGTAATGTAGTGATGAATTGATTTTGTTGGTCCACTAATTACAAATATTATTGGTAAAAAATCCTCTTTCCATTTTGATTTAAAGGATGCCTATATCCTGGTATAAAGCTTCAATCTTGGTATAATTAGAAAGGATGTTGGAAAATTTTGTGATCTAATGGTTTATTTTTTTGTCTTGGTTTCAAAACACACTATGTTGCAAAACACACTAAAGAAAGGGCCCTAAAATGAGTGTTAAATTTAAAAGGGTTACAATTTACAACACTACACCTATCAACCATGAACTAATCTTTTGTAGGTTACAAAACACAATGTGTATTGCAACCTACAACATCATATATACAATGAAATCCAATCAAAACTCTGTAACAAATTATAAAATGAAAAATCCACTTTTTGGGTTCACATGCCTCTATTACCTAAAGAGGAAGTTTGTTCATTTGGGATAACATCAAATGAGGAAAAGACACATCTTACCAACCATGAACTAATCTCGTGTAGGTTGAAAAACACAATGTGTTTTACACTTTTGTGTAAAACATATTTCAAATGATTAGTTTGATATCATAGCCTTCCTCTTCAAGTAATGAAGGTATGCACACCCCCCCAAAAGTGTATTTTTCATTTTATGTTGTTCTAGGGTTGGGTTCCATTATAAATATAAAGTTGTAGGTTAAAATACACATTGTGTTTTTTAACCTACACAAACTTAGTTTTGATATCCAACACGCCTTTGTTACCTAAAGAGGAAGGTTGTGATATCCAAATACCTATTTGAGTTAACATTAAATGAGAAGAAAAAGACATCTTACCAACCATGCTCTAAGCTTCTACAGGTTGCAAAACACAGTGGGTATTTCAACCTACAACTTCACATATACAATGAAGATGATCTAAACAAATTAGAAAGTGGATCCTTATAAAGTTTGGGTGATGTCACTCCATCTTGTGCTTCATGATTTGCCTACGAATTATGTTTCATGAACATATTGATCTTGGCCTTATCATTTCATCATAGATTCCCACCCTCATCTATTCATCTTGTGTTTTGTTACAACCTTATGTATTTTTTAAAATTTTGAAAAACACCATGTGTTGTCCATTGTCTATTTTGAAATTCTCTGTGTTTTGCAAATTATTTGCATAAAATTATGTGTTCTATATTATGCTTAATAATTCATAGTTTATATGATTTAGAGATTAGACAATAATTTACAACTCTAGATCTATGAGGATTTACATCTAAAATGTACCGAATTAAAATAATCTATAATTTTACAACTCTAGGTCTATGAGGATTTAACACCCTAGCGTGTTTAACAAAAAGAAAATTGAATTGGAATTCTCAAGGTTCTAATAAAATATTATGCTAAATCAATAATGAAATGTATACTTTAAAACCCTCTTTAGAAGATTTATTCCCAAAAAGTATCCATTAAGGAGCCAAAACAAGTGAATAGTTTTGCTCCCGAAAAGTACTACTCAAGGAGCCAAAACAAGTATTGTAAATCTATCCAAAGATCAAAATAGCATATGTGATTTATAAATCAAGGTATACCAAGGAAAGGTCAAGAGGCATTGAAAAAGGATAATATGGTTATAAATTTTCTTAGTAGCTTCAAGTGATGGTCATGCACATACGTTTATAAGTTGGATATCACGACATTCCCCTTTAGGTAAAAAATGTATGCACACCTTGATGTGATTAAATATATCTCAAATGATCAGTTTGATATCACAACCTTCTTCTTCAAGCAATAGAGTTATGTGCACACCAACAAAAGTGTACTCCTTATATTATGGTGTTTTAAGATTGTGATAGGGTTCCATAATAAATATAAATTTGTAGCTTAAAATACACATTGTGTTTTTTAACCTCCACACACTTAGTTGTGATGTCCAACATGTCTCTATTGCCTAAGATTAAGGTTGTGATATCCAACATTTCATTTGAGATAACATTAAATGATAAAAGGAAAACATCCTAGCTATCAAACATGAACTAGGCTTCAACAGGTTGTAATACACAATGTGTATTTCAACCTACAACTGCATTACACGTTGTGTTTGCCAACTTGCAAAAAAACTTAGTTTATGGTTTGTAATTTATGTTTTTACACTCATTTTATGTTTTCTTAAAATAATGGTTGGATATCACAAACTTTTCGTTTAGGTAATAAAAGTATGTGTACTCCAACAAGAGGATATTCCTCATTTATGTTGTTCTATGTTGTTGCAAAACATGGCGTGTTTCAAAAACACGATGTATTTTAGAACACATAGAAGGGTGGTGAAAAAATTTATTCAAGATAGAACTTTGGGAAAATAAAGAAAATCAAAGGTGGCGAACGTAGAATTGTAGGGCACCATGTCAGTGATCAAGGAGGTTAAAGATTTGATCCTAGCCGTCCACTCTTGGATCAATAGTGGAGTTTGAATTTTAAGGCTACCAACTCGCTAAGTTTGCACGTAGGAATTAATGGCAACCTTCCTCTTCTTCTAAAAGAACTCCTTCCTATCCTCCTAGTAGGTTGCCACCAAAGATACCTAATTCTATAACTACAATCATCTCAAAGGCTCAAAAGGATTAATAGACTAAGGATTAAAAACATCATGGAATACACTTTGGTGTCAAACACAATGTAGAATACACCTTTATCTAAAACAAAACATGTAAAATATGTCTCAAATGATTAGTTTGATATCACAACCTTCCTCTTCGAGTAATAGAGGTATGTGCACCCCAACAAAATTGTATTCCTTATTTTATGTTGTTTTAGGATTATGATATTATAAATATAAATTTGTAGGTTAAAATACACATTGTTGTTTTTAACCTGCACACACTTAGTTGTGATATTCAACATGTCTCTATTACTTAAGATGAAGGTTGTGATATCTAGCAATTCATTTGAGATAACATCAAATGAGCAAAAAAAAATATAGTTGTGATATCCAACAATTCAGTTGTGTTTGGCCTTATTAGTTCATCATAAATTTCCACCCTCATTTATTCATCTTGTGTTTTGTTACAACCTTATATATTTCTAAAAATTTGGCAAAACATCATGTGTTTTCCACATTGTCTACATTAAATGGTGTGGTTTCCACCATGCTTAATGCATAGTTTACATTCACAACCTTGTCTTATTTGAAATGAATGGGTGAATATCATAATCTTCCTCTTCAAGTAATAGTTTTCAAGCCTAGAATGATTAATTATTTATTACAAGTGCACAAATCATAATGAATGTTAAGTGGACCTTGCAAATCACAATGTATTTATTATTGTTGCTCCAAAATCTTTGGTTGTGATGATTATGTTCATCTATTTGATAATATAATAAATATGATATAAAAATTATCATAAATACATCTTCATAGTTATCTTACATGTCTTTTTTCCCTTCACATCTTATTGTTATTCCTTATTATTTTAGAGTTCCTTATTTTTGTTGCATGGTAATGATGATGTTCTATACACATCTTATTGTTATTCCTTATTATTTTTGAGTTCCTTATTTTTGTTGCATGGGTATGATGATGTTCTATATTCAAACATCTTTCTTATAATTTGGTATCTCATTTTGAGGTTTACCTTTACTATAAATTTGTTTTATTTATTAGGTAAATGAGTAGGGTGTAAATTGGTTAAGGTTTATGGTGAAGATTCAATTTGGTTTAGTGTTGGTGATATGACTAAGATTAAAATATTAGCTAGGTATAGGGTTAGGGTTCAATTAGGTTTTTACTTATCAATTTGGTTAGTCTCAAAGTTCAATATAGTTTAAGATTAAGTTTTATTTTGATTTAATGTTAAATTAGCTGTAATGTTAGTGAACTCAATTTGATTCAGGTTAGTGCTCAATTTGGTTTTGATTTTAAGATTAGGATTAAATTTTGTTTCAAAATTGAATAAATAAATGGTAATTAAAACATATCAATTATTTTCTCATGGTACAATAAGCTCAAAATTCAAATAATTAAATCAATTTATATTTTATTAAATTAAAAATATTAATCAACATCTATTAAAATTGAGTAATTTTTGTTTGAAAAACAATTAGTAAAAATAAAAGAATATATTAAAACAAAGAAAAAAAACACTTCAAAGAGAAAAATGTTAAAGTACAATTATTTATTTTGTTAATTATAAAAATTATTAAATAATTTTAATTGGTTAATTTAAAATTTAAAAAAAAACAGTTTGAGGACAATTTAAATATATATAAACAATTATATTATACATTACCATTCTTTTAATCTTTTAAAGTTTTAAGATTTTTAATTGAAAAATTATATAAAACTATTTTAATGGAACTAATTTTTTAAATTTGTATACAAATAAATTTTGAACTTTAATAATATAGAATAAAATAATTCAAATATAATTAAGGGATAGATGAAATATAAATACAAAATTCACATTTTAAAAATAAATTAAGAATTACTTTTAATAATAAATATTTTATATATTAATACGGATAGAAAATAAATAAATTATATATTAATTTTAAATATTTGTATATTTATGTAACTGATATATTTAGAAACATAATAATATTATGTTTAATATTTAGAAACTTTAAAATTCTTTTTTATTTTTCTGAATTGAAAATTAAAATTATATATTATTTTTGAAATGTTTGTGTATTTAATTTATAAACATTATATTTTTATATTTAAAATTTAATAACATAATGATTTTGTTTGATCTTTCCAAATTGAATATTTAGATTCTTTCCTTTTTTTTAAATCAAAATTTTTATTTATTTTTATTATTTCTCAAAATCTAATATTAAGTCATTAACTATTTTTTACTTTTCTATATAGGCAACAATATCCAAAGACAAACGTCATATACATTGTAATATACAAATATTTACAACACTTTATTTGAAATCACATAAACTATGAAATTTATTGAAATAATATTTACATTCATAACATTTATCATCATTTAACGAGCAAAAAAAAACATTTATCATCATTTAATTATTAAAAAAATAAATTCATTATTATATACTTTTTATGTTTTTTTAATGAAATAAGTATCTTTAAACCTTGTTTTAATAAATATTAATATTTAAAAACAGTTTAACCTTTCTTTGTATTAATATATTTTTCCCTATTCATTATAAGAAAATAAAATTATTGAACTTACACTTAAAAGGCACAAAGTATTTAAATATCAATGGAGCTAAATTCTTGAAGAAGTATAAAAAGTTGCAACGAAAATAAAAAACCAGAAAAGCTTGTAGTGTAGTTATCAATTTCATAAGATGAATCAAAACTCATGAATTTAAGTTAAAAAATTTCACCTATTTCATATAACAAAACCCTTAACTTTTGTAATGTTGAAGATGATTAATCTCCCAAAATGAGCTGGAAAAGGAGCTCTTCCCCCAAAAAATAGAAAATAAAAGAATGCAGAGATGTAATCATGCAATTAAAAAAAAAAATCATGTATTGTCCATCTTCAAATAGTGAGATTATAAATTAGCTTCACATAAATAATCACATATACTTACATTCTCCAGAAGCGAACAGTGAGATTATCAATTAGGTTCATATGAATAAACACATATATTTTTCATACATTTAGATTCTAATAAAACACAAGAAGGTGATCTTACCACAAGCCCCACATAGTGCCGCCTCCATTGGCACCCACAATAGCAAACTTTCACCAATACAATGGCATGGGCTTCGGCTTCTTCAGCCAACACCATCAATGTAGTTTTTCACAAACAATCTTACTTCTGGTATGTCGTATGTTTTGTGCCTGGAAATAAATTTCACCATCTTCGTTACACTGAAAGGAAGAAAGAAAACGTGTGCTCTTTCTGGGTGTGAAGTCAAAAACGTAGTCCCTGGTAATTATAGTTGTTGAAAGTGTTGTAATTATAGTCAAAAAACCTTCTGCTAACCCCAATGAGCCAGAGGTGGGCATACAAAAATATCAAAGCACTTTCCCATTTCTGCGTAGCTCCTGTAAATAACAACTAAGTTCATGTAAATAACACAAAATATATTTTAAATTTCAATACTTCATGAAGGCATTGTATATAGATTTCTAGATATTACAGTATAAGCTTTATTCTGTCGTTCATTAACTCTTTGTAAGCAAATTTTCTGTGCTTTGCCATTATAAACATAGGGTCTGCGGCCCCAACCAAAGTTATTTTCATTACCGTCATATCCTCGGCCACAAAATCCACACTTGCAATACAAACAGCTAGTGTTTAAAAAAAAAAATAGAAAGGATTTTTGCAACTTCGAATACAGCAATGCGATCTTACCACAAACCCCACATGGTGCCGCCTCCAATGGCGCCCACTATGTTAACATGCTTGTACGGGTGCCCTTTTATGTGGAGATTAGCCTGAGCTTAGAAAGAGTGGGCTTGATATTTGAAGTTCTATATAAAATATGAAACATGGAGTTGGTACAGTTTTTCAGAAATACATTTCAGACAAATATCTAAGAGAAAAAAGATTGATCTTGTATTTTCCAGTCCGTGATGTAACATTCTTAAATAACTGCAGGACAATCAGGATCAAGCACACATTTGCCAACATTTATTGCATAGTGTTGGACATGAAGCTTTTTGGGCAGCTACAACACAGAAAGATTGAATTATAAGAGTAGACGGGCTTCAGAAGAGAGTTCCAGGCAAGATTGTTGCTTGTATGCAGATTCAAGAATATTTATAAATAGATGTGCATGGCCGTTTACCATTTAGATGTACCCACCTTATTATGTCACACTTTGTAAGGGACTCCCAACAACTACAAAATACATTAGCTCATTCCTCCAATCTATTCCATTGGTCAGTGGTGTTAAGTATTTACATATGTAGATGGTGATAAATTGGTGAGATTGTTCCTCCCTCTAAGAACAGTTGCTAGGTTTCTTCCCACATCTCATAAAAAATGTGATGGATTCATTCTTTGACCTAGGGGCTTGCTACAAATCCTCATCCAGAATCCAGCTGATCCAATTAGGAATGTATTTCCTTCTTCCTCTCTAAACCTGGATGACTACTAGATTATCTAGGAGATGTTCATTGTGCCCCATAAGGTCACTCGTCTAGGTCAATTTAGTGAAAATAATTTGCATGTGCATTAGCAAATTTTGTATTGGCTCTTTTACGATGATGGATGGGGATGACAGTCATTCATCTGATATAGATTAAAAATATCCCCTGCTCCCTTTCCTAGTCTCTATCAATTACATTTACTTCACTAACAATAGATCCTTCTTTCTTGTGGTTATGTAATGTTTGGAGTACATGACAATATGTATACTAACATTTTAAAAATTTACTTATTTTGATTTTCTCCACCCTAGCTGCTTAGAACTTTTTCTGTACTCTTATCTTGGAGTTTGTAGCCTTTATCTCTTTCAAGGATGGAGTTCCTTTCTGACTCCCACATGCCATTATTAATGGCTGTTCTATTCAGTCTCATTAACCTTCTTTAGTTATTTGTAGACATTGATATTATTTCATCTTCCTTTATCTAACAATCAGTTCCCATATTCAAATAGATTGGATTTTTTTCAAATATGATATATGACTACTTTTCTAGTAAAAATATTAGGAGAACGTGTGGTTTGCCTCAGTTCTCATATTCAAATAGATTGGATTTTTTTCAAATATGATATAGAATATATGATTACTTTTCTAGTAAAAATATTAGGAGAACGTGTGGTTTGCCTCAAATGACTTTGGAATGTTTCATTAAATTAGTTACTTGCCATCTTGGTTAGTTATTAGGAGACAGTTGTTATTAATTGTCAACGGTTGTGTTCTGCTCAGTATGGTTCTTTAAATGGTCTTTGAATAATCAAAAGAGTAATTTATTCCTTGACTGATCACCCTGATCTGCTTCTATGTAAGAATTTCACATGAATAAGGATACCCTTCTATTACTCTAATATATAATGTTATTTACGTTCTTTTATGCAATTACTAGTCTTATGAGATAAAGAAATAAACAGAAAGCTTCGAAGAAAAATTATTTTTGGAATTGAACCTCCTAATCTAATACCTCATACTCATATCCAAATACTTTATCTAACATTTTGCAGAATCAAAGAACTAGAAAACAAAAGTTTTGTCAATAGCATTCTTCCAATCTAATTATTTGAGAACGTGTGTTCTGATTTCTAAATTCTTATCTTCAAAATCATTTGACACCAGAAATAATCTCATTCAAATCAAGGAACTTCTGATACCATATATACACTCCACTTTTTCTCCATGCAAAAGTATAATTTCCTTGCCCGTTGTCTTTGAAACTCATGGATATGTACTCTGAAAAGATTGTAGTATTTGAACTTAAGGTATTATGAAAGCAAATGAAGGCATCAACAACTCATATAAATACACAAGTAAATTCCTTCTTCCTTGATTAATCTGCATTTCCAACTCCAGAACACTTTGCAACCTCAACGTTAGGCAAAGCAATAACTTAAATGCGATCTGTTTTTCAAATAAATTTTGAAGGACAAGACTAAAACTGCTTATAAAACCTTATAAAACAAAGCTCATTGGATTCAACATGCCTTCCAATATTTAATGGTGGTATAGTTATGAGGAAGTCTACTGCTTGATGTTTATGTCATATGACTGCATTCAAAGCATATAGAAGCTTTCCTTTCTTCGTTGGAGGAAGGAAAGACAAAATCAATTATTTATGTGAAATATCCCAGACCAATTTTTTCAATTTTTCAATTACAAAGAGTAATGCAAAACACATCCGTTAGGGTTAGCACTTAAACCAAAACGGTGCGAAATACAACTCTAACCAAGAATGTACACCAGGATCCCGGGTTGGGCAAGGCGTGAGCATATGGTCAGAGGGTCTTAAAGCATTCTGAAAGTAACTCTAACCAAGAATGTGCCCAAGATGGACTAACATATGGTCAGAGGATCTTAGTGCATGTTGAAAGCAACTCTAACCAAGAATGTGCCCAAGATGGACTAACATATGGTCAGAGGATCTTAGTGCATGTTGAAAGCAACTCTAACCAAGAATGTGCCCAAGATGGACTAACATATGGTCAGAGGATCTTTACAATTACAACTGCTGAAAGGAAAACTCGACACCAAGCATGTGCTTTCAAACCCAGGGTGGGAATGGAGCTACCATATGGCGGAGATGCTAAGAACTTAGAAATGGAATTAAATGTAAATAACAAGCGTGAAATGAAAATGAGAAGAAATGCTGCCAGTACTACTGTTCAACTTACAATATGATAGTAAATGCTTGCCAAGATCATAAGATTAAGACTATACAATGCTGTAGCAATATAGAAGACTCTCCCGGGCTTAACAAAAATGATAAGTCCAAGAAATTCTACTCAAGGATCAATCTTAATATTTTGATTTATGACAGACCTGCACTTGAAATGTTTAATCAGCAACACATGGAATCACTAAAATGCTCATTACTCTCTCAATACTAGTCCGAATGACCCAAAACCAAAAGCAAAGGCTTCCTATGAAGGAGGCAACCCAACCAATACCAAGAAATCAGACATTAACCCAACAGATTATTTAACACGAACCCCAAGGCAATTCCCAGTAGTGACGCCAGGCAAGAATGGCGATTTCTTCTCTATAAAATAAAACACTTCATATTAGAATCTTCAAATTTGCACAAAGGAGCGCCTAGCCAAAACAAGAGGAAATATGCAATACCCAGAATGAATATGTTTTTATTTTGAAATATATGAGTGAAACTACAAATCTGCCCTGCTAACCGCGACTTCTGAAAATGAAATGAAATGCAAATAACTGAACTTCAAGCACAACTCAAGCTACATTGCAATCCCCACTACAAACTCTCACAGCTACACTAAATCACCACTAGTTGCTATCTTTCAAGCAAGAAGCAATGCCAAGGCTAGGAAGCATTCATTCCTCGAAGCAACTCCAATACCATTCCGACAGAGTAACATTACAATAGACATAAGATGCCCAAATGAAGGGAAGAGGCCTCCATTTATAAGTTTAACAAGGAATCTCAGGAGGCTTCTAGAAAGTGAGCCCTAATTTCACATTTGAATTTTCCTCCAAGAGATGGCGCCACTTTTAAAAGCTTTAATTAACCTTTATTTTAATTCACTTCTCTTCATAAAATTGGCACCCCTTTTCATAAGCAAGATTTTAGACCTTAGGAAATATTAAATCCCTTCCATGATGCGTCCACCCTTGCAGACCACCTTTTAAAACAACTTGAAGTGATGAAGCTAGGCCAAGGGGTCAACTTTAAAATATAACATTAAAACATAACATTATTTAAATGAAATGAACTTATCTCTCCAAAAACATCTCAAGGCCAAAAGTGACGAAGCCAACTGAACCAACTCAAGAAGAGAACCAACTGTGCCAAAATAATCAGGACCACTGCCAAAAATAGAATTTACTAAAAATAGTAAATTCCAAAAAGTGCTCGGAACGCAAAGCCGGACATACCACTATGAAGCACTCTGAAAACCCAGAAAGAATCCACGATCCAAACTCTAATTCACGAGCAACAACAACCTCCAAAATTGGAAACCCTAATTTCACCCATTGAGTAGCCTACGGGTCTCCGAAATAAGCCATCGGTCAACTAAAACATCACGCCTGAGAAGGGGACATTACAGTCCGCCCTCCCCAAGATTGCTTGTCCTCAAGCAATTGCAAGTTTGGATGCTGCAAAATCTCCTCATTCTCCCAAGTTGCATCCTCCAAGGGCAAATTCTCCACCTCACCAAGTATTCCTTGATTGTTCTTCTTCTCAAAGAACGCTCTCTGGAATCAATAATCTCTTCCGGAATCAAAATCAACTACCCTTCTTCGTCCAAAGGTGGTAATTGTGAAGAAGCAATAACATTATGTCCAAGTGCCTTCTTGAGGCGAGACACGTGGAAGACATTGTGCACTTTACTACTCGAAGGTAGCTCTAACTCATAAGCTACTGCTCCAACCTTTTTGATGACTTGGAATGGCCCATAGAAACGAGGCTTGAGCTTCTCAGCTCCACTCTTCTTGAGAGTAGACTGTCTGTATGGTTGTAGTCGAAGATAAACCATATCTCCAACCTCAAAAGAGCGCTTAACGCGTCGTTGATCAACGTACATCTTCTGCTGATTCTGAGCAATCTACAAGTTGTTCTTCAAGGTTTTCAAGATGTCTTGACTTTGCTGCAACAAATCCTTGGCTTGACGGGCTTTGCTATCACCAAACACCAAATCAGCAAAGCTAGGAGCCTCATAACCATAGATAGCCATGAAGGGAGACATCCTTATTGACATGTGAAAGGAAGAATTGTAACAATACTCGCCTATGTGGAGCCATTTCACCCATGCTCTTTGCTACTCCGAAACATAGTTTCTCAGATAGCCTCCCAACCACTTGTTCACTATCTCTATTTGTCCATCGGTTTGGGGGTGATAACTAGTACTTGGAGTAAGCACCGTACCACTCATCCTGAAGACTTCTTGCCAAAAGGTTGTTGGCAGCATTATTGTACACGGGAATAACATTAGTTAATTATGTGTAATTGTTTGGGTTAGTTGGCAACCGAGGGGTGGAAGTTGTGGTGCGACGGTTGGCGCTCGCACCCCCTCGGTACCCTTTTATACTTCGGAATGTAACTTGTAACATACACTTGTGATGAATAGAACATCTGATATACTTTGTCTGATATTTACGACATTATTCTGCATTATGTTTTTTATGTCTTAAGCTATTCACCCGAGAGGGCAAACATTTGGCGCCGTTGCCTAGACGAACTCGGGAACGAAAGACACAGATGGCGCACAGACACAATGGGCCTACCCGTTGGTGAAGTAAACCCGGAGGCCAACGACGCCCAGACAGAACTGTACACAGGAGAAGACACGGCAATGCGAGAATTTTCAATTTTGCTCCAGGTAGCCATTCAGACATACGTCCGACAAGAGGCGGCGGAGGCAGAAATCCCACCAAGTGCCGTGTGGACAGCGCTGGAGGTTAGCCCGGCAGTAAACCGGTTGATGAACCACCTCCCCCAGTTGCTTGCACAGGCATCATTGGCACAACAAGCCCGCCTGGAGGAGATTGCCCAAGAAGAGCGACGACAACAAATCCTGCAACACTACGAAGAGAACAGCCGACGGGAAACGGAAAGAGATGGCGCCAGTCCAGGAGGGAATTGAACCATGAACTTCTTATTTTCAAATAAAAGTGTCATTGACACGAGTTGTACTTGAGCAGATGAATTAATAAAGACATGTTTTAATTTAAGAATTGAGAGTTATGGAAATGTGCCACAATTAATGCCAAACCTATTGAATAAAGATAGAAACAAAAAACTGGAAACTAACGAGTGGGAGGCCGCGCAGAGGGCTTTGATTCTGGAGCAGCAAGTAGAACGCAGACGAAGGCTGAGGCAACTTGCCAAAGGACGACCTGCCGAAGGGGGGCCCGAGGGGAACCAAGGAGGTGTCACGGAAGGTGTAGAGGCCGACGAAAATTTCTACGCGTCGCCAGATCATCGTAGGACGCGGAGTCACGAAGAATTTCTAGAAGAAACAAGGTTACGGCGAAATCTAGTCGAGGAGACTCGGGATCAGTTTAGGAACTTATCCCTTATGCCATGAAGTGAAGATCGCCAACGGGAAGCAGAGGTAGGAGCGTGTCAGAACGAAGGGGAGGGCAACAGTACGGGTGTAGGTGCCACACGCGACAGGCAAAACACCGTACCTCCAGGACACACCACCAACACTACCGGAGGTAGCAGCGTAGGGCCGCAGACACAGACACAAACACACCGCCTCTAGGAAGACGACCAGGGATGGCGAGCAAACAAAAATTACCAAAGTTCACAGGGGACGGCAAGGAAGACCCCTTATGGCACTGCCGTACATGTGAAACCATTTGGTCTGCCAACGGAGTAACAGACCAAGATGACTGGGTACAGCAGTTTCCAGCCACGCTACGTGGAGTTGCCATAGATTGGTACTCCGATGTAGATAAGCAAAAAGTGGCCACATGGGCTACCCTACATAAGGAATTCACTAAGGAGTTTCGATTGTTCCGTGATGACAACGAAATTGTGATAGAGATATACAGTACCAAGGAAGTTACTAAGGAGACAGTACGGGCATACAGTCGGAGGCTGAAAGAACTCTTGGGTAAAATGGAGAGCCAGCCGGCTGAGGGCTTAAAAAAACGATGGTTTGTGGAAGGATTGAAATCCTCCCTACGGAAAAAAACGAAGATTGTACCCCCGACGTCATATGACGACGCCTATAATAGGGCGATGGATCTAGAAAGCGAATACAAAACATCAAGGAAGAAGAAAAGTAATAAATATTCATCTGACGATGATGAAGATTCTGACAAAGAGAGCAGTAGCAGTGGCAAATCGAGTAAAAAGGTACACGCGCTCCAGAAGGACATGGAACGAATGCTGAGAGAATTCAAAGCCATGAAAGGGAGTACAAGTAAGACGGAGGAAAATGAAGTGTGGTGTACAGACTGTAGGAGTGACGGACACACAAAGGGTACTTGCCCGAAGAAGGCATTCTGTGAGATTTGCCAAATGATGGGACACTCCACCAAGGAGTGCCCATACAATATGAAAACCTGAAGCACAAACCAGGTGTTGTTCACAGAGCAAGCCACAACATCCGCACCAGCGGGTACAGGCCAGCAGACTAACACAACGGCATCATCTGGAGGATACAGGGATAATAGACGCGGCGGCGGCGGAAGAAATAATAACAATAACAACAACAAAAACCGGATCCAGTATGATGCCAAGGGCCGGCCGATGATTCAATGTAGGGCCTGCAATCAGTGGGGACACTTCGCTCGCGATTGCACAAAGGAAGCCAACCCTCAGCACCTCTGCCGATGGTGCGGGCCAGGCGACCATGAGGACGCAAACTGCCCGAAGCCTGGTGTACACCTTCTAAACATAGAACCTACGAAGGCAGAAGTATTGGCAATCACAAGGGCACAAGCTAAAAAGATTGCCTACCCAAATCCCCACACGGAGACCGAGAGAGTGCGGGAGGCCAGTGACGAGATTGCGAAGGAGATGGCCGCACAAGGACAGAACGGCCACCAGACAACAAGTCTACCACGGACAAAGGGAGAAGAGGAAATCTTACGGCAAATATTGCAGGTAGAGGTACCCGTGAGAATTCAAGACCTCCTGGAGACCATGCCGCAGCTAAAAACGGCTATTTTAAACTGTGTACCCCCACAAGCAAAAACGAGGGAGGTCGTGAGCCCCACAACCAACCCCGTGTTTAGGGAGGTCGGGAGCCCCGCAATTGATCCCATGTTGTTGGTAGTCAACAGTGGACGCCACCCGGCGGTGGTAGAAATGGGTATACTAGGGACCACCTTAACAGACACTATTGTGGACGGAGGATTAGGAGTAAATGTACTCCCAGAAGCGACATGGAAAAAATTGGGAAAGCCTACGTTGTGGCCCCCTACGTTCAACCTGCTAGGGGCAGACCAACATGGGATTAAACCCATTGGTACCCTCATGGGCCAGCAGGTGATGGTCGGCACGCAGCCATTCGTGCTGGATTTTGTGGTAATCCCCTTAAAGCAGAAAGGATATGACGCCATCCTGGGGCGGGGGTGGCTCATTGCAGCAAAAGCAAACCATAACTGGAAGCGGAATACCCTTTCTTTGGAAAACGTTGGGAGGAAGTACGTAATCGATCTCCGTACGCAGATGGTGAGCGAGGAGTTAGCCTCTTCCTCCGACTCGGAGTCTGAGGGACACCAGTTAGCGAAGGGTGGAAATAGATGCCGCATGGAGCCCAGTGATGAAGGGGTGTTAGAACTGGAGGCATGCTCAGGGGACGACGGGGACTCCTTGAATGGCCTCTTCCATTGGCAAATGGGAGATTACGAACTATTTACACCCTCATGCAACGTATTGAGCATCGAAGAAGAACCAGATATATTCCCCCCAGAATATGGCGAGTATAAGGAAGGGGAGGCAGCAGTGAATGAGACGCCGGCACACCAATTTCCGAAAGGGGAGCCCATTAAGTATCAGGAAGCCAAGCTGAAGGAAACGAATCTCGGGGAGACAAGCGACCCCAAGATCATCCTTGTCGGGGATGACTGGAATCCAGTGTTGAAGGCCGCAGCCTTCAAAATTTTCCTTGAATACAAGGATATCTTTGCATGGACATACAAGGACTTGAAGGGCGTGCCCCCAGAGTTATGTGTGCACCGAATCACATTGGTACCAGGAGCCCAGCCAGTGAGGAAGCGGCCGTACCGAATGAACAAAAATTATGCTGTACGAGTGAACGACGAGATTGAGCGGATGTTGGAAGCAGGTATAATCTTCAGAGTGCAGACGAGCGAATGGGTGTCTCCCATTGTGATTTCCCTCAAGAAAGAGGCCAGTCAGATCCGGATCTGTGTAGACTTCCGGTGCCTGAACGCTGTCACTATTAAAGACCCGTTTCCCATACCCTTCACCGACAGCATCTTGGAGGAAGTAGCTGGACATGAAATCTATTCCTTCATGGATGGGTTCTCTGGTTACAACCAGATATCCATCGCGGAGGAAGATAAGCTGAAAACAACCTTCGTGGTGGAGGACGGTGTGTACGCATACAACCGAATGCCCTTCGGTCTATGCAATGCGCCTGCCACCTTCCAGCGCATCATCTTGCACATCTTCGACAAGATGTCGGTGGGGAACTTCAAAGCATTCCTGGATGATTGGTCAATTTACAGCGAACAGGACATCCACTTAAAAACTCTCGGAGAATGCCTGGAGAGGTGTCGGAGGGCACGATTGGCCCTCAACCCGAAGAAATGTAGATTCATGGTACCACAGGGGAGACTGTTGGGACACATTGTGTGTAAAGAAAGATTGAAAACGGACCCCGACAAGATTTGGGTAATAATGGAAATGGAACCTCCTACGGACGTCACGGGGGTAAAATCCTTCTTGGGTCATGTGGGGTACTATAGGAGGTTCATCAAGAACTTCGTTGCAGTGTCCCACCCGTTGGATAAGTTGACAAGGAAAGGGGAACCATACATTTGGGCAGAGCCACAGAGCAAGGCCTTTGAAGAGTTGAAGACAAGGTTGATGGGAGCGCCCATACTGGCATACCTGAACTGGGATAAGGAATTCCACGTTCACGTGGATGCCTCAAACTATGCCATCGGGGCTACATTAGCCCAAGTAGGAGGACACGGGCTGGACCACCCCGTTTATCTTGCCAGCAGGTTGCTCTCGAAGGCGGAAAAGAACTACAGTACCACAGAACGTGAAGCACTTGGTATGGTCTATGCCGTACAAAAATTTCGTCATTATCTCCTGGCCACACCATTCACATTTTACGTGGACCACCAGGCACTCATGTATTTAGTAAACAAGCCCATTATACAGGGGAGGATAAGTCGTTGGCTATTGCTACTACAAGAGTTCACATTTTTAATTGTGGTGAGACCAGGGCGAAGCCATGTCATAGCCGACCAGCTATCCCGGATTAAGTCAGGGGAACCTCCAGAGGGAGTAAATGACGATTTTCCAGATGCACACTTGTTCCAAATAGCTGTACTCCCTTCGTGGTACAAGAAGATTGGAGAGTACCTATCGACGTCCCGCTTTCTGGAGGGTATGCCTCCAGGGGAACGAAGAAAGCTCGCATTAAGGAGCAGGACTTTTTCGCTCATTAACGGGTTACTCTACAAAATGGGGCCGGACCAGATATTAAGGCATTGTGTCATGGAAGAAGAAGTCTCGAGTGTACTAAGGGAGGCACACGAAGGGCCTGCAGGTGGACACATGGGTCCAGACACCACAGCCCGAAAGGTGCTTCTCGCAGGACTATGGTGGCCAACGGTATATCACGACGCCAGGGAGTGGGTCGTGAGATGCGACACTTGCCAACGGGTGGGCAAACCTCTGAAGCGGGACTTCATGCCCCTCAACCCGTCGCATGCACAAGAACTCTTTGAGCAATGGGGACTCGACTTTGTGGGTCCTCTTAAGGCCAGCCGCACACGACGGTGCCGGTACATTGTAGTTGCGATAGAATACTTGACCAAGTGGGTGGAGGCAAGAGCTCTCCAGGATAATTCGGCAGTATCATTACGCGATATGGTATACCTATTCAATTGACCAGTGACCGGGGAGGCCACTTCGTGAACCATGTCATACGGCGATTGACATCAGACTTCAAGATTTTTCACTCATTTTCAAGCCCGTACTACCCACGTGCCAATGGCCAGGCGGAGGCCACAAATAAAATAATAATGGCGGTGATATATAAGTCTTGCGGAGTGGAGAAGGATGACTGGGAGGAGCGTCTACCGTCAGTACTTTGGGCATACCGAACAACTTACAAGGTAACTACTGGACAGACTCCCTTCCAGCTAATGTATGGACAAGAAGCCGTGGTGCCAGTTGAATTCATGGTGCCGAGTCTACGGATTGCCATCGATAATCGCCTTGGCGACATGGAAAGCCTGAGGGAGAGGCTGTACGCGTTGAACAAATTGGACGAACGAAGGATGATGGCTCAGTGGGCGACAGAAACAGCCCAGCAAAGACGGAAGATGTGGCACGACAAGCATCTTCGGCGAATGAATTTTACTCCCGGACAGCTGGTGTTAAAGTTCAATGGGAAGAACGAAATTAAACCTGGGAAATTCAAAGTCCGCTGGTTAGGGCCCTTCCGGATACGTGAGGTCAATACAAACGGGGCGATAAAATTATGGACGCTGGACGGGAAGGAGATACCAGACGCAGTTAACGGGTCGAAGTTAAAGATCTATCACAAGCGAAGGGAACCGGGACCCTCTAGTCAGTTAGCCCGATAAAAATTGAAAAATTGGAGGAAAAATAAAAGAAAATTTAAAAAGACGACAAAACAAAATAAAAAGTTGATAAAAAAAAAAAAGGGGAAGAAAGTACCACCGTACGGTGGGACCACCGACGGTGGAACCATCGTGCGATGGGACCACCGACGATGGAACCATCGTGCGGTGGTCACACCGTGCGGTGGGAGCCACCGAAGGCGGTCACCAAGCAGCCGCGGCAACTATAAAACGCCGCGCAGCAACAAAGACACCGCACAACACCACCGCGACGAAGAGCAAAACAACCCCGCACACCGCCATCACCGCACAGCAGGGGGTAAGGGAACAAGACGCCGAACACCGTCGAAGGCACATCACCGTGCAGCCAGGGAAAGGGATGCACCGCACGGCCCGATCAACACAGCAAGTATGGAGAACAAATACACTATTTGTGCGGATAGGCGTGTACCTCCACCATGCGGTAGGTAAAATCGTAACAAGGAGACGGACATTACACGGCGGCGGCATTTGTCGTGCACTTTTCTTGGAGGTAGTTACCACCGCACGGCCAGACCAAGTCCGCACAATTCCACGCAGCCACACCACAGGTAGACCAAACAGCAAGGGTTATGCGCAGCAGCCGCAAAGGGAAGAATAGAACCATAGGTAGACCAAACAGCCGCACGAAAAAGAAGGCCGTTATTAAGGGTAGAATTTTTATAAACAAATCGGTTACAGGGAGATTAATGGATTCAGCAGGGAAAAGAAGCTGGAAGAAACAGCTGCACGCTTCCTCCAGTAGCAGCCAGAGGGATAGGGATAGCAACATCAGGGTTTTAGCATCGGTAGTACGTGTTGCAGGCGTCACCATGGATGCCAGCGCTCGGCAAAAACAAAAACAGAAAACACCACAGGTTGCCGCAAGTGCGAAAAACACAGTGACGCCACAGAATATTACTTTCGAGGGCCTGAATGGGTTGGAATGCCGAAAATGGTGGCAGGACACCCCCGAAAATGACCTGGTAAAGCAAAACCTCTGGAAGGCACAAGTAGAGTGGGCTATTCGGATGCCCGTGTTCCTTATTCGGGAGTACGAGGGTGCCCTACGCTTCATGGTGGACACCTTTGATAGGCATACATGCACTAGCACGTTTGAATACCTCCGGAGGGATGTCACCATATCCTTCAAAGCAAGGGATTTCACGAGGGTATTCAGCATTCCGTGCAGCCAGGACAAGAAAATAGACTTGAAGGCCAAAAAGATGACACAGGAGGAGGAGGAGCGGTGGATTAAATTAGTCTCCCGAAATTTGACCACAGCAGAGTTAGACAGTGTGGCTAGAGCCACGAAGAGTCGCGGAATCCGTAAGACTTTTGTTGTGGAGGGCCACTAGAGATGCATTATGGATGTCATCAAGAGTAGATTGACAGGGTCGGGTAGGGCGTCGGACATTGCCCTCCCTCAGATTATGCTGATGAATGGGCTGATGAATGGCATCGTATATGACTGGGTAGCGTTACTGGCAGAGCGTATGTATGAGTTTCTGACGCTCCAGCATCGCACATTCTATATGCCTCATTACGCTATAGGGTTATTCCTGGAGGTCACGCGGGAAGTAGTGCCGGAGGACGAGTTGGAGGTACGGCCGCAGGGACCGTTGATAGCAGGAGAGCCTCCAATAATGTATTGGAGGCACTTGGACATTGGACACTCTTCCGCAAAGCGGAAACGGGCGGTGGATAGGGCCTCGGCCTCAGGGGAGCCTGACAGCGGGAGGGAGTCCAGCAGCACGGAGGAGTCGGAGAAGGAAGATGAGGAGGACGATAGCAGTCAAGCAACGGAGGAGCCTGTCCGAGTCCGGTTTGCCCCACCTCTGTTACCGATGGGCACGACTGTGCCAGCATCTAGAGTAGGCGGCACTTGTATTCCGGCATTCGGGCAGAGCCATACGCCTGTTACACTTGGTCCCCTCCAACACGAGCACCAGGGAGCACCGTCGGGCCCAACCACAACGGCAGTTACCGAGGACATGGCAAAGTCAAGGACGGAGGAGTCACCGCATCAGATAGTGGGCGTTGAGGAGCAGGGGCCTACGGAGGTGGAGGATACCGAGCCTCACGTGCGGTTGGACGTCGTGGGTAGTGACGCTGTGGTGACTGTTTCTACTTCGTTGCTGGAGGAGCCGACGACAGCGACCCATCCCCGGTCACAGAGATGCGTGCTGACCTCGAGGCTATGCAGAGCTGGCTCACACAGCGGTTTCAGATGACACTGGCACAGTAGGAGGGAGCTGTTGTATTCTCACCGTGTCGAGAGACTAGAGCGGAGGTAGTCGACTTGGATGACTCGTCAGGGGAGGCACATGGACTCACAGTTGGGCACGAGGCAGGGGAGGTCACCTCTGCTAGGCAGGCACCAGGAGATGGTGCACCTTCGGTGGCGGAGGCGGTACCTTCACAGCAGGATACAGTAGTGACTGTTCCACCAGGGATTTCCCAGTCTTCGGCACAGACGGGGGAGGATGTTGAGACCTATCTCGCTGACATGGCTGATATGGTCATGAGGGGTGGGTCGATGGTGGCCGCCGCCCAGACGCAAGCACTGCAGCAGGTGGTGGTGGAGCTAGAGCAGGTCCTACAGTTTATGCGGGTGGGCTGCCCGACAGCCTTTACTACCTGCTTTGAGTCTCAGGGGTGGCCGACTACAGAGACAGAGGAGATGCTCCAGGCTTGAAGGTTGCGTTAGCCCGTTGTGGAGAGTCGGGTGACGGCAGTGGTCCGCGAGATCGAGCAAGTCTACCGAGATGCCTATTATACATTGAGGCGTACACAGCAAGAGTCTGCAGTTAGGGAGGCTGCCCGAGTAGCGTTGGAGAGAGAGGTGGCCAGTCAGCAGGCCTCATGGGCAGCCGAGAGGGCGCAATTGTTGGCACAGCTAGAGGTGGCCCGCACAAAGACGGCTGAGATCCGGACAGCGAAGGCGGAGGTAGAGACTCGTCTGGCAGCCGAGCAGACTCGGTTGGTCTGCACAACAGAGGCGATGGATACAAAAGAGGAGGAGTTGCTGGAGGCAGCACACATGGTGAAGACAGCTTTAGAGAAGGTCCTCGTGGCGGAACGGGATGTGGCTGCACGCACCCAGCAGGTGTATGAGCTTTGCGCCTGCTTGGCGACCCAGACACCGACATCTCACACTTCTACTTCAGGGACGCTTTCTCAGCCCCCTCCCTAGTCTTTCAGATATGTATATTGTATAGGTTGCATTATCTCCATTTTTGTAAGTCGCCTGGAGACGACTTTTCTTTTTGGGGGGGATGATGTTGGCGACATTATTGTACACGGGAATAACATTAGTTAATTATGTGTAATTGTTTGGGTTAGTTGGCAACCGAGAGGTGGAAGTTGCGGTGTGACGGTTGGCGCTCGCACCCCCTCGGTACCCTTTTATACTTCGGAATGTAACTTGTAACATACACTTGTGATGAATAGAACATCTGATATACTTTGTCTGATATTTACAGCATTATTCTGCATTATGTTTTTTATGTCTTAAGCTATTCACCTGAGAGGGCAAACAAAGGTGCTTAGGAACTTCTTGTCCCTATCACTCACAATGTTTTTCGGCAACCCGTGCAATCTAAACACCTCATGAAAAAACAAATCTGCAACTTGAGTTGCTGAAAAAGTGCTCGTGATGGCAAAGAAGTGAGCAAACTTTGTCAATCTGTCCACTACAACATAGATACAATCTTTGCCTTGGGCCTTTGGCAACCCAGTGATGAAGTCCATTGATATGCTTTCCCATTTTTGGTTGGGAATGGGAAGAGGTTGTAGCAGACCAACAAGTAGAGTGTGCTCATTCTTGTTCATCTGACAAGTAGGACATTCCTAGATGTAGCGTTGAACTTCCCCTTTCAGCCCTTTCCAAGCAAATCTTTCCCGAATCTGCCTATATGTCTTGAAGAAACCCTGATGACCAGAAAGTGGAATGTCATCAAAATCTTCTTTCTGAGCTTAGAATCAACCACCACAAAGATTCTACCCTTGTAGTGTATCAGCCTGTCAACCACCTTGTACCTTTCGTCATGAAAAGTACCTTCAATGATGCTGATGGCCAACTGATTTTTGGCATAATCAGCGAGCAACATGTCCCTCCAATCAGCAGTAAGCTCACACAGTGAACTCAAATGAGGTCTCCTAGATAGAGCATCAACCACAATATTGTTTTTCCCTTTGACATACTCAATGTCAAAATCATAAGCTTGAAGCTTACTCACCCACTTTTGTTGTCTCTCATTCAAATCCTTCCAATGCATGAAGTGCTTGAGACTATTGTGATCAGTCTTGACCACAAATTTGCTCCCCACCAAATACTGTCTGAACTTAGCTAATGCATGCATGATTGCAAGCATTTCCTTGTCATAGATGGAGTAGGTCCTTTCAACACCTCTAAATTTTCTGCTCTCAAACTCAATGGGATGCTTGTCTTGCATCAAAACAGCCCCAACACCTTCTCCAGATGCATCACACTGTAGCTCAAAGGGCTTGGAGAAATCTGGAATTGCCAGAACCGGACAAGAGCTCATGATCTTCTTAAACTTATCAAAAGTAGTTTAAGCCTTTTCTGTCCAACAAAAAGCTCCCTTTTTCGTGAGGTCAGTAAGAGGAGCAACGTTTTGTGAATAGCCCTTCACAAATCTTCTGTAAAAACCACAAAGACCCAAGAACCCTTTCAAATGAGTCAAGTTCTCTGGGGGTGGCCAATCAACTATTGCCTTGATCTTTTCGAGATCAACCTTCACTCCATCAGCACTGATTATGTGACCAAGGTAAAGTAGCTCCTTCTTTCCAAATTCACATTTGGATTCTTTGGCAAATAGACTTTCTGATTCAAGGATGCTAAGCACTTCCTCTAAATGCTTGAGGTGTTCTTCCTATGTCCTGCTATAGATCAGAATGTCATAAAAAAAAATTAACACGAAATTCCTCAACTGCTTCTGAAAGACTCTGTTCATACAAGACTGGAAGGTAGCAAGAACATTAGTCAACCCAAATGGCATGACTAAAAACTCCAAGTGACCATAGTGACATCCAAATGCTGTCTTCTCAACATCAGACCCTCTCATCTGAATTTGGTAGTAGCCCGACCTCAAATCAATCTTTGAGAAGAACTTGGCTCCATGTAGCTCATCTATGAGCTCATCTATCCTTGGAATGGGGTATCGATTTTTGATGGTGCTTTGATTCAAAGCACGATAATCCACACACATGCAAATGGTACCATCCTTCTTCTTCACAAGAACAACTGCTAAAGAGAAAGGACTCTTACTTGGATGAATGAACCCCATCTCCAAGAGTTCCTTAATGTTTTTCTCAATCTCATCCTTCTGCTTCTTAGGGTACCGATATGGAGTTGTGATAACTGGTTTAGCCCCTTCCTTGAGCTATATGAAATGCTCTGAGCCTCGTTCGGGAGGTGGCCCAGGCGGTAAATCAGCAAACACTTTACTCTTCTTGGTGAGTAAGGACTGGATATCAGGCGGGTAGTCCCTCTTTGTTTCAATCGGACTAGCTGGGAGAATCATACATTCTGCAGCCCACTCAACTTGATCATGCCGAATCAACTTTGCCATTTGCTTGAATGACACAATCCGAGGTCCACCGTTAGACATTCCTCTTAACACCACCTTCTTCCCATCAGATTGAAACTTGAGCTCCATGGTTTGCAGATTTAAGGAGATCTCTCCAAGTGAACGCAGCCATTGAATGCCTAGGACAGCACCCGTATCTCCAATGCTGACTACATAGAAGTCATCCTTGACTTCGTAGTTGCCCAATTGCATAGACATATTTGGGATCTTCTTGGTGCAAGAAATGTGAAACCCATCAGCAACCATAACCTTGAAGCCTTCAAAATCTTCTATTTGCAGCCCTTTCTTTGCCACCACAACTTCATCAATGAAGTTATGTGTTGCTCTAGTATCAATCAAAACAACTATTTGCTGCCCCTTAATCATCCCTCGAACCTTGAAGGATTCATTTTTTTGAAAGCTCGAAAGTTTAGCCAAGGTACCCCCACTTCCTTTTTCACCTTCAGATTCTTCGGGAACTCTTTCCACTTCGCTGTCATCACAATCTGATTGCTGGTCTAAAGAATCAGAATCGCTTTCTCCAAATGAATAGTATTCAATTTGATGAATTTTGACTCCCTTTGGGCAAATATGATCTTGGGACCATTTTTCTCTACACCGGAAACATAACCCCTTTCTTCGGAGTTCGTTAAGTGTCTCTAGATCCAGCCTTGTGACATGAGAGTTATGCTGTTTGAACTCCTAATGGTGAGGTCCCTTTCCTTTATCCCTTTTGTGAAATAATGGCTTGGATTAAATTTTTGCCTTGGGAGCAGCCCACTCCATATTTCTTGCTTTCTTCATTGCCTCTTGTAAGGAGGGTGAATCGAAAGATTTAATCCAACCCTTGAGTGGTTCCATAAGCCCTTCACTGAATAGGATCACCAACCGCCTCTCGGTGATTCCCGTGACCATTACTGAAAACCTTTGAAATTCAGCTATGTAAGCATCGACTGTACCAATTCTCTGAAATGCATTTTGGATCCTTTTTCTCGAATCTCTCTGTGAGCCTATTGGTGAACTCATCATAGGTAGTGATCGACCGATGCCCCAAGGTGACTAGGCCATGGTACCACCATTCGTGTGCTACCCCATCTAAATGAAGCGTAGCAAACTTGATTGCCTCCTCTTCTATCATGGGTCTAAGAGCTAGATAGTTGTCTAACTTTTGTATCCAAGCTCTAGCTGAACTACTGTCACTCGCATCAAAATGTGGAAGCATAACCTTGTTGATTGCTTGATGCAAATCCCTCTGTACTGTTGCTTGCCTATGTTCACGATGTCTCCCATGTCCTTTATTCTTCCTTTTATGGTCTACAAAATCATTGTAAGACATGTCTAACTTGATTTCATCAGGAAGAGACTCATACTCAGCACGATCAAGTCTCAACTGTTCCACAAATGACGCATTCTCTACCGTATCAGGTTGAGGGTTTACTGGTGCCAAGAAGGTGGGTTTAAAAGGCCTGGAAGAAATGTTTGTTCTATTTGAGGTATGCGGAGCAGCTTGTTCATTATGCTGGTTGGAGCCGTTGTGTTCTCTGATGTGCCCTTGATTGTTCTGTGAATTGGAACTCTGACCCATTTTCCCCATCATGAGAGATACCATATCTATTAAGGCATCCATCTTCCTCTCGAACCTCCTTCCCGGACTTGGTGTTCTTTCCCTTCCTTTTCCACTTTCATCCCGACTGCTTGTAAACCTCTCAATACCACCCGCTCGCCTCACTGTCCCCCATTTCTGTTTCCGAAGAAGACTCCCAATGAGCCCTCAAAACCTCTGATGCTGTCTGACCTTCAAGAACTTGAAACCACTGAAACTAAAACTAAATTGCAGCCCTCTTATCTTCCCTTGCTAAGTATATTCTTTCTCTATCACTCATAGAAGGTTTGTTTCACAGGATGGCAGGATGTGAAGCTCTGATACCACTGAAATATCCCAGACCAATTTTTTCAATTTTTCAATTACAAAGAATAATGTAACACACATCTGTTAGGGTTAGCACTTAAACCAAAACGGTGCGGAATACAACTCTAACCAAGAATGTACACCAGGATCTCGGGTTGGGCAAGGCGTGAGCATATGGTCAGAGGGTCTTAAAGCATTCTAAAAGTAACTCTAACCAAGAATGTGCCCAAGATGCACTAACATATGGTCAGAGGATCTTAGTACATGCTGAAAGCAACTCTAACCAAGAATGTGCCCAAGATGGACTAACATATGGTTAGAGGATCTTTACAATTACAACTGCTGAAAGGAAAACTCGACACCAAGCATGTGCTTTCAAACCCAAGGTGGGAATGGAGCTACCATATGGCGGAGATGCTAAGAACTTAGAAATGGAATTAAATGTAAATAACAAGCGTGAAATGAAAATGAGAAGAAATGCTGCCAGTACTACTGTTCAACTTACAATATGATAGTAAATGCTTGCCAAGATCATAAGATTAAGACTATACAATGCTGCAGTAATATAGAAGACTCTCCCAGGCTTAACAAAAATGATAATTCCAAGAAATTCTACTCAAGGATCAATCTTAATATTCTGATTTATGACAGACCAGCACTTGAAATGCTTAATCAGCAACACATGGAATCACTAAAATGCTCATTACTCTCTCAATACTAATCTGAATGACCCAAAACCAAAAGCAAAGGCTTCCTATGAAGGAGGCGACCCAACCAATACCAAGAAATCAGACATTAACCCAACAGATTATTTAACACTAACCCCAAGGCAATCCCCAGCAGTGACGCCAGACAAGAATGGCGATTCTTCTCTATAAAATAAAACACTTCATATTAGAATCTACAAATTTGCACAAAGGAGCGCCCAGCCAAAACAAGAGGAAATATACAATACCCAAAATGAATATGTTTTTATTTTGAAATATATGAGTGAAACTACAAATCTGCCCTGCTAACCGCGACTCCCGAAAATGAAATGAAATGCAAATAACTAAACTTCAAGCACAACTCAAGCTACAATGCAATCCCCACTACAAACTCTCACAACTACACTAAATCACCACTAGTTGCTAGCTTTCAAGCAAGAAGCAATGCCAAGGCTAGGAGGCATTCATTCCTCGAAGCAACCCCAATACCATTCCGACAGAGTAACATTACAATAGACATAAGATGCCCAAATGAAGGGAAGAGGCCTCCATTTATAAGCTTAACAAGGAATCTCAAGAGGCTTCTAGAAAGTGAGCCCTAATTTCACATTTGAATTTTCCTCCAAGAGATGGCGCCACTTTTAAAAGCTTTAATTAACCTCTATTTTAATTCACTTCTCTTCATAAAGTTGGCACCCCTTTTCATAAGCAAGATTTTAGACCTTAGGAAATATTAAATCCCTTCCATGATGCGTCCACCCTTGAAGACCACCGTTTAAAACAAGTTGAAGTGATGAAGCTAGGCCAAGGGGTCAACTTTAAAATATAACATTAAAACATAACATTATTTAAATGAAATGAACTTATCTCTCCAAAAACATCTCAAGGCCAAAAGTGACGAAGCCAATTGAACCAACTGAAGAAGAGAACCAACTGTGCCAAAATAATCACGACCACTGCCAGAAATAGAATTTACTAAAAATAGTAAATTCCAAAAAGTGCTCGGAACGCAAAGTCGGACATACCACTACGAAGCACTCTGAAAACCCAGAAAGAATCCGCAATCCAAACTCTAATTCACGAGCAACAACAACCTCCAAAAGTAGAAACCCTAGTTTCACCCTTTGAGTCACCTACGGGTCTCTGAAATAGGCCATCGGTCAACTAAAACATCACGTCTGAGAAGGGGACATTACATTATGTTCTTAAACAAAACTGCCAACTCACTGAACCAGCTCTAATTATTTATGTGCATCCTATACAATCTTTTGGTTTAAAAAAATCCAATATGCAAGGGAGAAATGATGAATACCTTGTTAGCATCCTGTGTTGGAACTGTGACACCATCATTCTATAATATTTTTGGACAATCTGTAAGATTTGAGACATAGATAAGAGAAAATGGAGCAAAGGATTCGAAAATTGAATGTTCTTAAATAGTAGTTCAACTAATATCTAACAATATCCACTCTTGAGGAGAAGAAATACATGCAATCTAAGATCAAATAGGAGCATATTGACTATGCTATTTTCATTTTCTGTAGTATGCAGTGTAGCTCATCAATAGCTATTCATTTTATATGATGCTTACATCTGGACTCAACCATGTGTCAAGGGGACTTGAGCCCAAAGTCCATTCAAAGGTAACATCATTGATTGTTGCCAATGGAGACTAGTATACCCACATACAGGCAATATAAAAGTTGCATGCATTATATTCCACTGGCTAGGACATAATTATTATTCCCGGTGTGTTTAGCGGCAATTGATGGAAATTGGTTTTCCTATGGGATTTTTTTCCCGATAGCTTGGCTTTAAATGAACCATTGTTCGTTGAGACTGGTGTGCTGGAATTCGAAGAAGTATGCAAAGAAATCTTTCTCTGAGGTTTCCGAAGAGATATTAAGAACATCCTTTCCCCAGAACCCCCTGGCCTATTGGATTAGTGTTATGGTATTCGTAACGGAGTTCACGGTGGAGTTTGGTCAGAGGAGCGTCTGAACTTTCTATTCACGCAAATGAGTTTGAGATCATCGTGCCGTATCTGAAACGTCAATATTTCTAGGCAAAGTCAATGTAATTCATCTCCACAAATTCATTGCTGCGGAATTGCGATTAAATGGTTGCAGAATTTGGTCTACTATCAGCATTGGTAGAATGTCGGGTTGAATAGTTGAGATTGCATTTTCGACAGAAGCAAGGAAGTGTGCGTGTCTTGTAATAGAGAACCGTGAAATAATCATCCAACAATATTTGGCGTGGAGAGGTAACATATCGTGGCGGAGTTATCAGACGGTGTTTGGTTTACACGCACAGGAATTAATTCCTTACTCCATCAATATTTCCGGTTCAATACAAAAGACCCAATATCGGAATTTTATTCAAACAATGTGCCAGCATGGAAGTATGGCTACTGACAACTGTTTGGCGTGGTATCATTCCTGGAGGTTACGTGGTGTGAGTTCAACATGCTGGAACAGGCGAATTCTCTGTAATTAACAATTGGCTTTCCATATCATTTCCAAGTGCACTGTTAATATAACATACTTCCAGAATGTTATTTCAATAATTGCAAACTATTTTTGAATCTATTGAGAAAACGCCATTTTGGAATTAGTTTCAAGTTTGTTTTCCTTCTAAACAGTCTAAGTTCTACTATAACTGTACAATAGGAGAAAGATTTAATTAGACTGAACCTGTGAATGGTATTCTGTGCATTTTTCCAACAAACGAATGTGTTTGAGACAAATTCTGAAATACTTATTAATCTGCAAAACAAATTCCAGTTGAGGAATTTTACAAATGTGGAGTGGTAAGCTTTCTTGTAGTCCCGTTGGGAACTGCAAGCACATCCTAAGGTCACAAGTAACAAGATCATATTGTGTAGGACCTAGGTAGAAAAAATGTCAAAATTTGTCTACGTAAAATTCAACCCCCTCCTCACATGTATAAATTTATGCGAGGTGGGAAAGACGGGGGGTAAGTTGTGTATTAGTGTCTACCCCAACCTCATGATCAAACTCTTGAGTGTCTAGCCCAACCAAAGGACCTTAATTCCACTCAAGATGGATGGATTACATGCATCACCATGCTCTAATCTAACTTGTGCAAGCCAATCCCTCATATGCGCTCTAGAGGAATGATTGAGGAGGATGAAATTTGACTAAGTAAAATCCAGCCCCCCTTGAGCATGTATAAGGCTATGCATGGCAACCCTCAAAGTGCACACAACTTGCATCTTGGTGCAAGCTAAGGCATCAATCCCGCCCATGCTATTCGGTGCAAGCATATACCAAAAACGCACTCTATCGACCACGAGTTTTGTGCAAAACAACTTCAAGCATGCACCCTAGGTGTAGGATTAGGAAGGAGGTGCAAAACTTTTCTAAGGGAACAACACCCTTTCCATGCATAAAATTATGCATGCCACTCCTTCAAACCTATTTGTGCAAGGCTTAGGTTCATTTGCGCTCTAGAGAGATGAGGAATAAGTGGGTTAATTGGATATCAAATTGGCTAAGAATGAGATCAAAGTTATGCAATCCAACCCATCAAACCCACTCCCTACTTGCGAGTCTCCACCTCAAATGCGCTCAAGGGGGGTAGGGTAAGAGCCTTGGTTTGTGCAAGGGTACCTACATGAAGTGCTCAACCTTAAGACTTTGACTTGTGCACAACACTTACCTAAACCCACTGTGCAGAGACAAGGATCATATGCCCCAAGGTTGCAAGGAGACACGTCTCCAGACCCCTAAGATGCGTCTCGGAGCCTGGGTCACATATCCTGTAGTAGAGATGTCTTTGCTCACCTCTCCCACAAATGGAGACGCTTCACTCACGTCTGCAACCTAACCCAAAAATAATAACCCTAAAAATATCGAGCAAAAGACATGGCGTGACTTGTTTTTAATGCATGGGCTATTTTTTTCATTGTTTTTCTCCAATGCGATGCAATTTTAACCACACAATTTGTAAGGTTTCTTCCTGACGCGATTTGTAGGCAGGTGTTTGTTGGGATTTCAGCATGTGTTTGGCGTGATTTCTAGATTTTCAGCGACGCGATTTCCAGTGATTTTTGGGTTTTCGACGACACAATTTCCAGCATTTTTTGGGTTTTCAACATGTGATTTTCCCAGGCTTTTGATTGTGCATTAAACTATTACGGGTTTCCTATGGAACATTGCTAGCGGTTAGGTTTTGTTGCATATTGACGTGCTAGTGGCTAGATTGATAAACATTTAATTTTTTAAATCTCCGTCGAACATATATCTATTAAATATGTTCAATAGACATTTGATAAATTAATTGTTTATTAATTAATTTATTAAATGAAAATCTCTTTAATCGTCATAATAAGGGTAATATTGACTAATATTGACTAATATTACCCCTATTATGGCAATTACAGAGATTTTCATTTAATAAATTTATAGAGATTATTAAGTTATTATTTATTAACTTAATATACCTGTAGGATTAATAATTAAATTGCCATCAGTATGTATGATGACAATTAAATTATTAACCCTGCAAGGATATTAAGAAACTTGAAACTAGAAACCCTGAAGCCACTATATAACATAATATGTTTTGGCAAGCATATATTTTCTGTTATTTTGATTAATCCTACATGTATATTAAGAAACTGCGAGCAACTCCATCAAGGCTATGGATGCCTAGCTGGCAATGGAGCAATATTTGTGATATTGCAATGATAACCTCGTTGGGGCTATGGATGCTTGTTGGCAGCGAGGCTCTATCCAGGATAATTTTGAAGTAAGGGTAACTCAAGTAGCTAGCCACGTTGGATTCTGAAGAGTACAATGATCATATAAGTCAGAATAAACCCACTTGCACACACAAGGATAATCAAAGACTAAATACCTTGATCCAGTTTGGGATTCTTCTTCCCTTTCGAATATGCTTCCTAGTTGCTAGACATGTTCGGTTGAATTTTCCGAAGGTTCCAAGTGTGGATTGGATCTCTATCTTTGAAAAAGTTTAGGAACACTTATTCAGGTGGTATTAAATACTGTGACAATCTTACATATCACCTCTTTGCAAATGGAGACCTCTGTACTTGGGGTCAAAGTTTCATCCACTCTATTCTTCGTACCACATCTCCCAATATCCTTCCTCCAATATCCATTACCCTATCTAAATTCATCCAGTGCTATCTACGATCTTGCTTCACGCTAATCCATACCATCTATCCTAACTATTCATTTCTTCCATCATCTACCACCATCTATGATCTTGTTTCTCCTATCCATATCCTATCTCCATCCATATCCCCTTTCCATCCTTGATCTTGATCAAAACTAAGGACAAAACACGATTTCAAAAAGCTCTTGACATGTCCCTTCATGTTCCATAATAAGCTACCTCCATCTTTCACCCATTCATCTTCACCTCAACAATTCATTCATCCATTCATAATATTCCTTGTCTTTCTAGACATTGGGGCAAACAAATACATCTCTCAAAAATCCAAAAAATCCTACAAAATCGCAAAATGTCAAAAAAAACTAAATTAAAAAAATAAAAAAATAAAAAATAAAAAATTGAAAATCAAAGCATGAACTCATGGACCATCCATCAAATCAGATCAGCAACAGATAAACTCTCCAAAGTCTACAATCAAACTAATTACATGTCTTGTTAATCAATCCATCTATCAACATCAAGGTGTCTTATACAGGGAAAAGTACACTCGAAACTAGATAGATCAGTCTTATATGGGGTACTCACTCTTTGAAACCAAACATTCCTATCAATCATTGAGTAATCAAACAATGGCATAGATCAATAGGACTACTAGATTTTATCCTAGTTAGCCTTATCTTTATCAATTGATGACGGTACATGTTTTATCTTTCAAAAAATCATAAAAATCAAAAAGTGCAATAAAAGCAAGTGGTGAAAACCTAGAAACGCGCTCGCTATTTGTGATAGAGCGGTTCCTCCATCTATTTGTACATATCATATCCACCCATCTGAGCCTTCACCAAAAATTCACAATTTCACTAATGCTTATCAATCTTGGACATACTTAGCGTAGTCGTTGTCCTTGATTATTGATGTGCGTTCTGCACACACACCCCATCTTGGACAGGGGACCCCTGAGATTTTTGCAATCTGTCGAAAAGACATTGAGGAAAGTTGCAGACATGGGAAGAAATAACACAAATCACGCATTTCTTTTGTGTAGGCCGAGTTTTCTCCAAATCCCGAATTTTCGCCAAAAGGAGGTCAAAGTGTGAGATATCCTCATAAGACCGAGTGAAGAGTGTGAGGGCTTCCAAAATTCACAAAGTGCAAATCGCATCATATAAGTTTTCTAGCCCGACAATCATTGAAGTTCACAAAACTTCCCTCCAAGGCCGAAATAGGAGATAATCTCTCATTTCAAGCATTCAACCCGAAATATGAAGAAAGGCTCTAAAATCGGCTAAGTAGGCCAAAATGCAATAAAAGAGTAAAATCGCGAATTTCTTCTCATAGCCCCGAGTTTGGTGGACAGAGAGGGCAACTGATAAAGTTGCGCGAAGGAGGATATCTACCAAACACCGAGAGTAATGAGTTCAAATCACGAATTCGGCCCAGAAACTGAAAATGGAAACAAGGAAAACACGTAAGAAACTCACAAAATCGGTCCATAAGCCGAAAATGTGAAAGAAAACGTCAAACGTCCCAAATAAATTCATAAGCCGAAAAGAAGCAAACAAGGTAGTAGTTAGTCAAATTCACACAAAAAGGCTTTGCAGGCCAAATATGTCTTAAGCCTCCAAAAAGCGGCTTCTTAGCCGAAATTAAATGAAAGAGGTAAAACTTGCAAAGAAGGCTTGTAAGCCGAAAAGCATTAAAGAAAAAATCACGCATTTCAGGCTTTTGGGCAGAAAATGAAAGACTTAGCCAAATGCCGAAAAGAGATAACAAGTTCTCGAAAATGGCAAATAGCCCGAAAATCATCGTGAGCTAGGCCGAAAAGAATTAAAATGTTCATATCGTGCAAAAGTTCTTTTTCGGCCCAAATAAGAGAGTAGCGATTTTCTTTTCTTGTTTCCTACATTTAGCCGATTGGAGACCAATCTCCAAACCTGCAAACTCGACCGGTAAACCGAAAACAATAGGAAAGAAGAGTTAGGTTTGCAAAATCCTTCATAAGACCGAAGTGGCAAAGAAAAGCATCCAAAGCGAGAATCATGCCAAACTCTTCTAATTTGCCGAAAAGACTACGGAATTCCAACTCGCGAAATAAGCACTATGCCGAAAAACACAAAGCTCAAAATCACGCGAATAGAGCCTTTTAGGCCAAAATTACATCTCTCAACTTGCCTAAAGGTCCTGAATTCCAAGAGAGGAGGCGAAAACATTTAATAGATACATCTCACAAAGAGTTTCTCAAGCCTGAACCCCACAAGACGAAGCCAGACATTAAAAATTTAATGTTTGTTAAATTAATTTAATTAATTTTTCAAATTGATTAATTCAAGGTTAAAATTGATTGTTCGCAGGAAAGCGACGTTGAGATAAGCTAAGGCGTCAACCGGAAACGTCAAGGAGCCCTGATCGCGAGCGAAGCTGGAGAAGAAAATGCAGGGGCGCGGGATCGAAACCAAGCATTGGGAAGCATGTAGTTGAACCTGCTGGACGACAAGTTGAAGTCTACCACCGAGACCAAAGACAAAGAACATAGAATGCTACTTGAATTATGCATTCTCGAGAAATGCACAATTGGATTTAATTCCAGAAATTCAGTTTGTAAAACGGAAATTGTTTAATGTAAAACTGTCTGTGGGCCCCACTCAAGATATTTTGAAACAAAGGGGAAACAGGTTAGTTGTTGTCAGTTATGTCCAACCACCGAATAGACCCAAATTGAATCCAAACAGTTGTAGGTAGTTGAGAGGGTGGTTGGGTGGATGACTGAGAGTTTAATAGGCATAGGTTAAAGCTGCCAACTTCTGGAAGGCAGATTGCAACCCTTGGATGCAGTCAATCCTGGCCACCGGTTCGACATGTAAAATCTATAAAAGGCAGAGGCCTTTCTTTTGTAAAGGGTTAGATGGTTAGAGTTTTCTAGTTAGATTTTAGAGTTAGAATAGGTTAGATTTTAGGAATAGCATAGAGATGCTGCAGAAATTGTTTTAACGGCAGCTAAAGCAAATATATGAACATTGAAATATGGTGTTTGTTGTCTTGTTTTTGTCTGTTTGCATGGTTTCTTTCACCTGGTTAATTTTAGAGTTCAGGGATTTTAATGGTGAAGTGTGGAGGGGTATTTGATGCATTTCTGGTTCATACCATTGGGGGTCTGCTAATTGTAGGTCACCTTGCATGGTTAGTCTAAACCCAAATTGTGCTTAGTTCAACTACAAGTGTTTGTCTTAGGTTGCGCCAGAATTGGGTGCCTAAAACGAGTGTTTCCAGTCTAAAAATCCTTCATCCCTTGGAGCTTGCACCGTTTTTGTCTAGTTGTGAGGGTGTCTCTGGCAAAACAATAACTGGTTTATTGAAATCTGTCTACCCGCTGCATCAACTGTTATCATCCTTGTCCTTAGGCTTCCTGAACCCTTTCCTTTTGATCTTATTTCCCAGTTCGAAAATCACAACAGACCAGTTTGTTGCAAAACGCAAGTTCCTTTGTGCTCCCAGCAAAACACATCGATCACTGAGTTATCCCGCAGTCAAGACCTGACAATCGAAACCTTGAGGTTGTCCCCATTGATCAATTAAAAACAACATTAGGGATATCCTTATCTCAAGAGAGGATAGGATACTCGGCGAGTACATTCTATTATGCGTTGGCCGGATCGAGTCGTAGCAATGCGATTTTAGCCACGTCAACAATTATCTAAACAGTTATCCGTATCATATCCCGTCATGGCTTGGCAGTCAATGTACATATTCCATATCGTAAGTAGTATCTATAGTGGGGGCAAAATCCTAACCTCGCTGGGGCCAAATCACCTTTGGGTTTCAAACAGACAATCGATCACAACAAACACATCAAGACGAAAACAAGATCACGACAATCAATGGTAAAACAAATAAACATGAACTGATCAAAACTAAACGAGGCATTTGCAAGATGTTTTATCCGACAAAAATACATAGGATGACATGCATGTTTATCTATGGTTGTTTTCGATTTTTTCTTATCATATCTCTCAAGCGACTCAAGGATGTCTTGAAACGAGAGAAGCAAGGAAGGAGTATGATATTTTCTTTGTTTGCTGGTTGTGAGTGAAGCCTTTTTACAATGCAAATTTGTTCTACAACGTGATCTGGTGGCATATTGTAATGTCCCCAACTCCACAATCTAAAGAGACATATAAACAGTGGATTTCAACAATTTATTTTGAGTATGAATAATTTATTTATAGTGTAATTAGCCAAATTCATTTTAAGTCACTTATTATCAATAAGTCAATTCCCATATTTAATTCCTAGTGGGATCAAGAGGATAAGCTACCTTAGGATGCCCGTAGCGCTTATCAGGCCCAAGTTCAGTATACTCCCCCTTGGCCCTACTGCCAGAAGCCTTTTGTCAACTGCAGTGGGTGGTCTACCTGGCAGAGGCCTAGTTCCTGCTATCCCTGTTGCCTAATTCCTTTACTACCTCACTAGGTTTGGATATGCAATTGCTTTATTCATAATCTTGGTAGTAACTCATAACATACCTATTAGTCCTTAATTTCATAATGTTGTTTATTCCTTAAATAGGAGTTGTAGTTTATTAATCAATTTATTTATTAACTTATTTATTAACTTGCTTATTCCATGAGAATTTATTCACATTGCACAACCATATATATATATACACTTTGATCTTTATTATATTAGCCTCTAACATTTGTATACCATTCATATACTATATACTGAATTAATGAAACTGTATACATTTGTTTAATGGACATCTACGCTGGAGTATGTAACCCTATTAATTAATAAACAAACTTGTTGCAGCATTTATATTAACGGTGGAGTGACTTACCTGGTTCCTTCGGTTCTTGGCGTTCTCCTTTCCCTTATCTTCTTCTCCCGTGCTTTTTTCCCTCTCTTAGACTAAGGGGAGTTTCCTCCCTATAGCCTCCAACATGTATTTCACATTTATAATACATTTTTGCATTTTATTACTATTTTCCATTTCATAATCCACATTTACATATTTCTGATTTAACATGTATTCCCTAACATATATACATAAAAATGTCCATTAACCAATATTCACATTTATTTCTTTAACATATATTCCTACTATTCATTGATACATATTTATTACTTATGTTCATATATATTAATTAACACCTAAGAACCTTTCCTTAACATGTGTATTCAGATGTTCATTATTTATATTAATATATATATTAACTATTCATTATATTCATTAATATATATATTAAATATTATTATTTATATCTATTTACACCTACATTCCATGACACCTCTTACTTGTCTACACCCGCAGTCTGGTCTCCAATCTGCAGTTCCTGCGTTGTCTCCCTTGCCTTTCCTTCTCCTATCCTCAAGGAGAATCACACAAGATACCACAAGGTATTACAGACTATATCATATAATTTACTTAATTGTCATATAGACAGTTATTTATTAACTGTCATTATGACATTATTATATTATTTCCCATTAATAACATTATATTATGTTATCTGCATTATGTAATAACATTATTATATTACATTACATATTTATGTAAGATTATTATTATATTATATTACAGTCTGATATTTTATTACCAGCATTATGCTATATTGACATCATTATATTATATTATATTACAGTATATTATATTATTACAGTATTAATAATATTGAATAGTGCCACATCATATTAGTATTACTTTATTCCTTAAGGCCAGCGAACTTCTTGTATGTGTCTCCTTAATTTTACATGCTATTCTTTTTAAGTATTCTCCCGTGTGATGACTGTTATTAGTCAGGCTTATTTTCTTACTATTCCCCCCGTATTTTTTTCCTTTCTCTCATCATGACTTCTATTATATATCTTGTCTTATGACGAGACATGCCTCTTTATCGAGCCTTTTGACTACCTATTAATCGTGCCTTTTTGTTGTTTAATATTTGCTATCTTTTTAGTAGTAATCGCTACCCCTTACTAATAGAGATCACTCTAATCTTAATGTTAATTCATTGCCCGTCTTAAAGATAATAGCTGTTGCATTATTTCCTTTAAACATGTGCAACCTCCTCTAATTGAGCAGCCACGTAACCACATTCTTTAGATTTCTTTTAATAACTTTAAGTCACTGATTTGAGGGAATCATGTATCTTCCTTAATATAGAGCTAATAATGTATAATATTATTAATTTAAAATTGTTAATAAATAAATAAATAATAAATAAGTAATAAATAATATTATAAGTAATAAACATAATATGTAAATTATGTTTATAACATTACTAATTTAATAAACAAATAAATAATAAACAATTCGTTGGTAATTATTATATTAATTAATAATAATTATTTCTTCATTTCATATGTATATATAACGATTAAGGAGGGGACATGACACATATCACTGAGGACATTTCCAATTTGTATAGGACGAAGGTTAACTCTTGTCTGTTTACACAAGCCGTACTCAAGTCATCGTGGTTCAATTATACCTCCACGCTTGTGCTATCTTACAGTATGAAAACCCATGTAAGTTATACTCAGGGCATCATGGTTCAATTATACCATGCTGCTTGTATCAACTTTCAACATATCAAACGCTCAATGATGATAAAAAGGAAGCATATTTAATTTGATCGAAAAGGTGACAATATCAAGAACGAGAGTGCATTTCATATCAGGTTTCATATCATTGTTAAGTGCTTAGGTGCATTTTTCAAATCATTCCTAAAATCTGCATTTAGTTGCATTATCATATCATGGCATTTAGTTGTATATCATCATCATCATCTAGTTACATTCAACATTGCATCCATCACATGCATATCTCTCGCATCATCATGGAATCTTTCTTCACTTTCATATCTTCATCATTCATCCAACTCTCATCTATCATGTCTTATACAAGATGTATCTTTCCTAAAACCAGACGTTTTGATCAGGTCTTATACAGGATATATCATTCCTGAAACTAGACATTTTGATCATCTTTGTCTTATACAAGAGGTGTCACTCCTGAAACCAGACTTGATCTCAATCTTATCAATTCTATCAATCCATTTCATTTGATCCATTCTATCATGTCTTATATAGGATGCATCTTTCCTGAAACCAGATGTTTTGTTTAGTTCTTATATAGGATATATCATTCCTAAAAGTAGACATTTTGATCATCTTTGTCTTAAACAAGAGGTGTCATTCCTGAAACCAAACTTGATCTCATTCTTATCAATCTTACCAATCCAATAAATCTTATCAAACCTATGCATGTCATCAACTATCCACTCTTCTATCTTTCAAATAACATTCTTCTTCTTTCGAGAGATCATTCATGCCTTTAGTGCACGAACGATCTCCCGCGGGGGCATTAGCATATCGAATCAATTCTTCATATCTAGGCCTTCATATCAACAATTTTGACAACACCACCATATCAAGAATTTTGGCAACATATCAAGCATTTTTCTTTCAATCAACATGTGGTCACACGTCACTTCAAAGGGGCAAAATGTAGACACCTAAAACTTGCACAACACAACTAATTAAATGAATTTTATTCATTAATTCATCATTTATTCGCCTATTAATTAGATTAAGGTTTAATTAATATCCCTATTCTTCCAATCAGCCTATTAATCAAATTAAAGATTTGATTAAAATCCTTTTCTTATAGCCTAACCTATTAATTAAACTAAGGTTTGATTAAGTACCTGTTGACATGGCTAAAATCGCGAAACTACGACTTCATTCGGCCAACACATAATATAATGCTAAGTATCATATCCTCTCTTGAGATAAGGAAATCCCTAATGCTGCTTTAAATTGATCAATGGGGATGACCTCAAGGTTTTGGTTGTGAGGTCTTGACTGCAGGATAGCTCAGTGGTTGATGTCTTTTGTTGGAAACACAAAGGGGACTTACGGTTAGACGGAATTGGTTTCACACAGGTTCCCTAAAACCTTACAATCTTATTTCATCTAATTTGCTTTTAACTTGATGCTACTTCAGCTCGACTTGTGGGTTTCCTTTTTTAAAAAAGGGGAAAAGGGGGAATAAGGATGGAGAGTAATAAGAACAACTAGCTAACTTAACTACGACAACATATTCGAACACAGACGGAAATCTTAAAATAACCCGGAAATTACTTTGTCAACGAATTAGCACAACTAGGTAAAAACCAGTGCAATCATCTAGGAACTTTGAATTTTCGAGCTGCAAAATACAAATGCTAGACTTGTACACCCATTCATTCAAATCTAACAACCGAACTTAGCACAAAATTGGGCTCAGACTAACCATGGAGAGGGAATAATAATCAATTATTTCCTAATGGTATGAACCAAGATTTCCATCAAATACATGCATAAACAAACTGTCTAAAAAGTAAATATAGTTGCAGAAATATAAAAGAGGTGGAGAAGAGGACCATGAACTCATAGTAAAAAAGGACACAACTTTAACATCCATTAAAATCTGTATATATTTTGCTAGAGTTTTTGCAACAATCTTTAACTTTATGCCTAGAATAAAGGAGAAACTAACTTCTTTATATAGAGTTCTCAAAATGCATGAATGGCCAAAATTAAATTTAGACAAGTGGGTCAAATTCATCCTCTAATCAAAACTGCCCATACCCATAAATGGGAAGCAAAATATCAACAACAACCAAAAATGTAATCAATAACTACCAAACATAAAGCTGCTCCAAAAAGTGCACATGCACGGAGCTAGAAATTTACAATAACTTTGGTAGTTAGGAAAGAAATTTCTTGTCTGAAAAGTGAACTTTAAGATTTAAAAGAAACATATACTTTCAAGAAAGCACTTTTTCCTTCCCTGTTGTGGACCCTTTTTCCAAAAATTCAGCCTCTTCGTGCAAGTACTCCTTCCAGATGTTTCGATCTGTTGCATGCTCTGCTCAAATGTAATCCTGAAATCTCATGCACAACTGGAACAACACCATGTTTGGGGGTATAAGAGGATGGCGTATTTTGTATTGCATACCCTCTAGGTGGTGATCTACATGCTTCAATCCATCACTCCAGACCAATCAATGAGCCTCAAAACCCAATATGTCCGCATGCAGCCCACTAGCAAATTCCAGGGCCTCTATGGAGTATGCTACCTTATCAACTCTCAACCTATCCTCCCACCTTGGTTGTACTTCATTATCCACCATACTATTCTTCCAGCTAGGGACCATTGATCTGAGGATGTTTCTGCCAAGATCCTTCATGTTTGACAAAATTTCCTCGCACTCTTCCTGCTCTTTATTTATGGTATCTTTCGTATCATTTTTCATGTTGCCAATCCAATACCACTCCTTGAAAGTGTTGATGTCATAGGGATCCAGGATGATAGGCAATGTGGGAATCTGCGTGTGGGTCCAAAAAAGAGCCCTTATGAGAGGAAGAACCACACCAACCACCTCATGGACCTTGAAACATTCCCTCTTCACTTCAAACATCTTGACGCGGATAGTCTCTCGGTGGTGGGCCATTTCCTACACATCTTCAATGATCTGCTCTCCTTTTTCTTTAATGTCCCGAATCCATTCCCTGACGGCCCTGGCGGTATCACGCATTCCTTCAAACTTGGTTGTAGTCCTTTGTGCCAATGCCAATGGGGGAACATGGGATTCAGCGGCATGCTGCAGCGGTTTCAATAGGTGATCAATGTACCCCTCAGCTTGCTCAGCACGAGCTCGGTACATCTCTCTCAGCGGTCATTTCGTCGAGTTGTCTGAGCATATTTTGTACGACATCTCCGAATTCTTCCCTCTCCTGCTCTTTGGTGGCTCGCCCTATTGGGATGGTCGCAACATTGTAATCAGCAAAAGCAATCTGATCTGCTGGCTTGTCTGCAGGTGGGGTGGCAATATGAATCGTGTGGTTCCTTTACTCATCTTTAGTGATCTTGGAGTAAGTCTTTGGCTTTTTCTTGCCTTTGGATTTTATTTCTCTTATTCGAGGGAAGATATCCTCCAGGTTAATTGGTGGCTTGACAACTACTTTCTGCTGCGCACAAGCAATTAGCCAGTCATGAGGGATGGTCTGTCCAGATGTAATTTTCAGATTCCCACTATGTTCTTTGGAGGCCTTAGCTGACTCACTGCCTACCTACAATTGATCGGTCATAAAAGGAATGAATGCAGTATCCAATCCCTTACTCATGGCTGAATTCTATCCTACCTCCTTGAACAACTGTCGGGTATCCTCCTATAATGGTTGCTCCTTAGTTTTGTCGGGTTCCTGAGTCTCATGCCCTTTTTGTTCTCCCTCAACAGTGGTGTCATCCTTGTGGCCACTATTCAATTGCAATTCATGCCTACTTCCCTATGTGAGCTCATGCTTACCAGTCTCCTGATCAGGTGCAATCTCTCCCTCTTCAACCTGATTTCTAAGTTCATCAGGGTCAACGACCCTTACCTCTACTTCTTGCTCACTTTGTGCCTGAGGATTATTTTCCTCGAATGCATCAACATCACTCTGTGAAGGCGGAGCGGGTATGTAGTTAAGTTCAACCACATCATCCTCTGAACTGGGGTCCCTAGATGATGAACTAACCTCTAGCCTCCTAATGAGGATCTTTTCTCTCCTTGTTCTTTTTGATGTTCGAGTCCATCTATTGACCCTTGCTTTCTTTCTTTTCTTTTCAGGTTTCTCAACTTCTTCCTTTAGCGCGCTTGAGGTTCTTTCATCTTCCAAAGACTGGGAATCGAGACTACCCATTAGATCGTATGTGAATTGGGTCCCTTCATGGGAATCGAGACTACCCAGACGGTGAGTGAGTTCCCTCATGCTATATTCCCCCATATCTCCTTTCAAGTGGTTAGACTTAAAGATAGGTTGGCTCTGATACCAATTGATGAATACTAAGAGGGGGGGGGTGAATTAGTATACCCAAAAACTTTACCAAACACTTAAACAATTTTACTGCAGACCGGTATAGCCCTTTAAACAGTAAACCGGTTAATACACAGAAAAGCTAAATAGCAAATAAAGCATTCACCCACAATAACACAATCACCATAACACGAGAAATCTTGACGTGTAAACCCAAATGGGAAAAACCACAGTGAGTAAAACTCACAAGTCTACTATCTCCAGAATAGCAACCAGACTGGTTAAGGCTTACAATGTTCTTCACCAAAACATATCCTGTTAGGAATCCAGATCTCTGTTTGGAGATAAGTCCTGTTAAAGACTACCCTGTTAAAGGATTTTAGATCCACAACTATGAACCACCTTGTTAGAGGATTTAGAACAGGCTTGACTGAGCCTACCCAGTTAAGGGTTTCTGACTTGTCGAAGAGATTATTAATCAACAAGTAAGTGATATAGAAAGTAGCACAAAATGCTTTGTTAGATCCTTGATTTCTCTCTGTTAATGCATTACAGCATTACTTCAGTCTTTTGATCAATCTCTATCACAAGATACCTTCTTGCAAAAACCTAATCTCCTTACGCAACCCTTCACACACACATAAAACCCTAGACATGATGTCCTCAAATAGGAATCTAATTTCATGTCGGTCCAATGAGATTAGACTACAATTTCCTAGGTACAGCGCATCTAGACATAATTTGTAACACGACATAGAATCATCGCATCGGTGTCGGTGGATGATAACTCATCACACTTTACAAGTTTGTCGGTTAACCATACACAGTATACCGATTACCGGTTTACAAACAAAGACTGGTAAACTAGAACATAGTGTTTCGATCTCAAAAAGATTGGCTGTTGCTTGGGGTCCTCGTATCGCTTGAAGTCCTCGGTCATGCTTTGACTGGTGAGCTCTTTTTGCAAAACACCGATAGTCTTCTACAAACAAAGACTATGCATACAATGGCATATAATACCGGTTTGAACAATACATCACATAGAACCGGTTGAGAATAACTCATACAACAAATAAGTGTGTCCATCAATGACAATCACAACTAAACAGCATCAAAATGCCAACACATACTCGTGAAAATCACTTCTGGGGGTCTTTTTACTGATTCTAATGCTTGGGGGTCTTCTTTCTTTGTACCATTTTTCGTTTATCAATGTTTTGCACTTAGCAGGATTCATGTCGTAAGCGACTTGCGCCTCATCAATAGTTGTAGCAGTAGGATTATCTGGAAATGGGATATTAAATGCCTCCCAAAGGGCTTCAGGTGTGAAATCAGCTAGTACCATCCCCTCTAGCACCACTAATATGGTTTTTGGTTGATAATGTCTAGCAGCCTCAACCACTAATTCATAATTCTACACGGTCGGAGGGAAACTAGCTGCTTGAGCAATTCCACTCTCCATCATCCGTCTAGGCTTGCCACAGGCGTTTGGAGAGTACACCTTGCTCCAGAAATCTTGGATATCTATGTGGCCCAAGTCCGTGTCTCCTATGTTCTCCCATACACTTTGGACCTTCGACTCCCTAACTCCTCCCTTTTGGTATTGATACTTCACTTTCTCGATCTTGCGGGGAATGTCAGACTTGGAAACCCGAGACGTTCTAGTTGCGCCAGGTGTCTTTGGGGATTCAACCGCTAATCTAGGCATCTATCCTGCACAACTGGACATGGATTACGAGACGAGATAAAGCAACAAAACGGGCTAGCCAAAACAGAGGACAATGTTAGCGCTTAAAATTAACAATCAACGGTTAAACCGAAATTTGAAAAAGCATGACATTTCAATAAATAGAGCCCAATCATCCGGAAACTAGATGCTATTTGAAGCTAAAAATCAAGCTAGTTTGTTTAAATATTGCTGCTTGGAGCGGGTTTCAAAAATGCTACTTCTAATCGATTACGACGGAAAGAGCAAACGTTCTAGCTTGCGACTCATTGTTTGAATGTTTTGATAATTGCTAATCTTTCGAAAATGTACTCGGAAAAGAGTTTTGTTCAAGTTCCGACTTAAATTTCCAAAATTTCTCTAAGTCTGAAATTCTAGTCTAAAGACCGATTTCCCTAGCTGGTTGTTGTTGTATGCTATGCTCGATGCTTTCTTAATCATAACCTGCAAAAGTTTCACTCTTTCACTTACTTTCTAACCCTAGGCTAACTATCATGACCATTTTGCACAATTTTAATGATTTAAAGGAGAAATCTGAACTTACCTGGTGAAAATAGTCGTGCCTAATGGAGAATGATTTTCGGCCAAATGTTGATGCTTATGCGATTTTGGAAACTCTAGATGCTTTGGTAAATGAAAGGTTAACCCCGTGATTTTGCAAAGACTTGAAGTTTCCAAGGAAATGATGATTCGTTGCCTTTGAGGACTCTAAACATTCACTGCGCGATACGATGACTTGCAGATTTTCAGCATGAAAGAGTGTGTTTGAGAGTTTAAATGAACTTTGGCTTGTTAGCTCTTTTGTGAGCTTTAGCGAATTTCGGGTTGAAAACTCACTTTTTGCGATTTTCACTTTTTCGGGTTACACTTCTATATTGCGCGATATTACCTTATGTTTTGCTATTTCGGCCTAGTTCATACTTTTGCAAGATTTCACTTTCGGGTTCATTTTCCTTTCTATGCGTTTTAGGTGTTTTCGGCCTAAAAGGCCCTTTTGCCAAGTTTTAAGTTATTCGCCTCTCTTTATCATGCACGATTTCGGCCCAAGAGGCCCTTTTGCAAACTTTATGGTTAAACGCCTTCTCTTGCACTTCTACGAACTGTTTGTTTTCGGCCTTTAAAGGCCCTTTTTCCAAGTTTATGAATAACGCCTTTTCACGCGATTTTGCATTTTCAGCCTAAAAGGCCATTTTTCAATGTTTTAAGAATAATGCCTTTTCACGCGTTTTCAGCCTACGAAAGGCTTTTGCAAATTTTTTAATCACCTTTCACTTACTTTCTCATTTTCGAGCTAAGGGGGATTTTTGCAAAGTTCAAAGTTTAAAAGCTTTTCACTTACCTTCACGATTTTGGGCTGAGAGGTCCTTTTTGCAATTTTTTTAAAGAATAACGCCCTGTACAAAAATCACGCGACTTCTCATTTCCAGGTCAAGAAGCCACTTCGCCAAGTTCACGTTTAATGAAAACGTCTTTCTTTATCATTTTTGGCCCAAGAGGCCATTTTGCAATTTTTTGAAAGTTAAAAGCTTTTTACTTACCTTTACACATTTTCGGCCTAAAGGAGACTTTTGCAAAGTTCATGAAAAATTGACTATTTTTTGCCTTAGCCACTTTTTCAAACTTGTGCGCCTTTTGCAAGTCGAGTACTTGGGCGATTTTTTAATTTGCATCTCCTTTTGACAATTCGGTCAACTTGGCCGAAATTCAGACATGTCGAAATTAGTCTCCTTTGTGAGAATTTTGAACTTTAAATTATGAGACTTTCTGACATTTTCTCCTTATTCGCACTCACCCTTTGCCTTGCAATTTAAATTAACAAACACCCCATCTCTTCATACGATTCATGATTCAACCTTCTCTTCACGGACGGGATCATGCTTGACATTTGATACGAACTCCTCAGGACTAAGGAAGCGGGCGGGCTACTCTATTGCAGGATCACTTCCTCATACTTCTAATTGCTGCAGCTCCATGGCGAATAAAAATCAAAATCCCACACCGGGGGCGAGATGAAAACCAAAATGAAGGGGGGGACCCTGTCGGCGACAGGGAGTGTGTGCAAAGCACAACAGTACCCTTTGGTAATTTAATTGAATAAATCTCATTTATTTCATTAAAACCCCCTTTTTCCCTTTTCATTGAATTTACATTTGATTAAAACCCTTTACGTTTAAATAAATCATTATTTATTAGTGAATAGTCCCCCCACTTGCAAAATCCTACAAATGCAAGTTGCACCCCTTTTGGCTAAAATAAATCTTTTATTGTATCTAAAAACGCCTATTTCCATCCACTTACATTCTCCTACATTTTCCATTAGCATGCTAATATTCTTCTAGAACCCCTCTAATCCCTCATTAACTATCCTAATTCCTCTAATCATGTCACATACCAAAATTTGGGGGAGTCACTTCTCCAAATTTGGGAAAGTCTTCAAAATGTATTTAAGATTTTACCTTCTTCAACAAGTTAACTTGTTGAATCTTCCAAGCTTTTAAGGTTATCTAACTTTCAACAAGTTAACCTCCAAAGTCTTCAAAGAGAATTTAATGCCTCTTACAAGACATCACCCTAGCCCATGATGGTTGTCCCTTTGGCCATCCCTCAACTTTGCACAAGAGTTTACCTCTTGGACAATAGCATGCTCCCTTGGGAATAATCCAATGATGTCATCCCTTGAGATTATCCTTAATGCTCGCTTAGCATCCTTTCAAGCCATCTCAAGGTTACATTTGTCAACTTTGGATTGGATTGAATCCCCCTCATGGATTGATAACTTTCAATCCTAGCCCTTGTTAAGATTGCCCAATCTCGGCCATCCATTTCTCTATTTTCTCTATAAATAGAGCCCATTTCTTCTTTCAAGAGAAGAAGTGTTTTATGCACGAACGATACCAATGTTGTGACATTATGATCAAATTTAACCAAAAACAGAGTGCACTCTAACATAATGTTTCATTGGTGTGTTTGAGTGGTTTGTGTCTCTCTTGCAGGTACCACACTTCCAAGCATACATTTTTGGCGCCCACCTAGAAAACATGTCTCATATGCACCACAAGAATAACAAGATTAGTGTGATATTAAGCTAGCATGACTATTTATTGATTAGTCACAACATTGGTATGCATGAACCAATATCACAACGATATCCATATCAAGAGTAGTCTATATAGCTAGAAAATAGATAGAAATGGAGTCTCTAACTTCAAGTGTTGTATGCACAAACAATACCCACTGTGGAAGTATTATAATTGTGTTGCAGGGGCAAAGGGTATAGGTCGACCAGCCACAATCACGTAAGCTTTATGAAATGGAATGGTGAGCTACTTACACAAGGGTGAGGGCTCATTTCCTTAATATTCCTGGGAAAGGTGTTGATCCTTGTTTGAATGAGGTTGAATGATATGACCCTGTGAAGGATCAAGAAAGGGTTGATGGGAAAGTTTCCGCTTTGAGCTTTCATGCTTCAACAGGAGGGGCAACTGCTGCAACAGAAAATAGAGTCAAAGGTGCATGTGCGTTCTAGAATTGTTCATGTCACAACAACAGATTAAGATGTAGGAGGAGAATCTTCTCGCAAGAGATCACACATTGGTAGCTCAAACCCCATTGGAAGCTTATTTGGTGTGCAAGGTCGAGAAGAGGTTGATGCCGCAATTGGATGCTTCTTTTATGCAAATGGTATACCAGTCTGAAGTATTATATCAATCAAAACTGCATAACACGCAAGATTATTCAACTATCCAAAAAACCACATAACGTGCAGATTATACAGTTTAATACCTTTGAACAGCAATTTGAAGGTATCAAAGCTATCATCCTACCATCCTGTGTTTATGAGTGCAAGAGAAGTCAAGTATTATAACAAGAAACAACGAAGACAACAGTACCAAAATCCACAAGTGCCTGAAGTAGACACATTTTTAGAGGCTTTAAGAGAAAGGGATATAGGAAAAACAGTTCACATTATGTCTGAGGAAGACAAGGATGCAAGAATTGAGAGGAAATTTGACACCATGCTTGACATGATGTCATGCTTGTTCGGGAAAATGGACCAGAAGACAAATAATAATCTCCATCAACACCATGTAGCAGAACATAGTGGAAACAATGAAAATAATAGGAGAATTGATGGGGAAAGGTCTGTACACCATGCTGAAAGCACTAGAGGATCAACCTCCAGGCCTCTCTTTCTCACCCTCACACCAAGAGAAGAACAACCTTAGGCTACTACAGTTGTTTCTTTCGGAGAGGAAGCTAGACAAGCCTACTTGGAGTATACCACTCTACCTCCTGATATGAGAGAAATGTGGACCTTTGATCAATTTATGAATCAAAGGAATAGAAGGAATGGTGGAAGGAATGATCATTACACTCCACCCAGGATTGATTATCAGTGGGCATTCGGTAAGATTACAATGCCTTATTTTAATGGGAGTAACAAGTGTACAGCTAGGGCATGGGTGCAAAAACTTGATAATTATCTATCATTAAGACCAATGCCTAAAGAGGATGCAATAAGGTTTGCTACATTACATCTAGAAAGGGCTGCTCATGAATGGTGGTACCATGGGTTGATTACTCTTGGTCACAACCTCATCACTACATATGATGAATTCACTAATAGGCTAAATGAAAGATTTGATGTCAAGGACCCTAAAGTGAGTTTTCATGAGTTAGCACAACTTAAGCAACATGGACCTCTTGAAACATATGTTGCTGATTTCCAACAGTTATCAGTCATGGTTCCTAATATTAGTTAAAAGGCTGTGTTGCATGGGTACCCGTACCCAACCTGTTGGTTGAAAGTTTTGTACACTTGGGGAAATATACAAAATTGTGGTTTCAACCACAGTGTGTGAGTAAAACTCTCCTAATTAAGGGAAGACTCCCCCTATCTAACTACAACTTTAAAAATAAAATGGGATGGGACAACAGTCTTTCTTCTTCTTTCAAGAAAGTCAATATCATTTTCTCTTCACAGAAAAGTGATAGCAATTTAACATAAAACAACAGTAACAACTTTCTGAAATGAAATGAGAGAAAGGAAATGAAGTTTTCTGAAAGCTCAAAGACTTCCAACACTTACTTTGGGACGGGACAGCAATATCAAGCTCAAAGTCTTGATTATATGAAGTCCTATCTACCATTTTCTATATTAACGCTATCAAGAACAAACTATAACAGCTCAAAGACTGAAATATCTTTTTTTTTTCTACATAAAATAGTGGGAAGTAGTATAAGCTCAAAGACTCACAACTATTTCTCACAAAATTTGCTTCTAAACTCTCTTAAGAATAAGTGCAAGCACAAAGACTTACAACTCCTCTCAGAAGAATATTTATTCTAATTTATATTAACCTCAAATACTTGCACCACAAAGACTGCAAATCAAATTCGATTAAGTTCTTTGAAGAAACACTTGCAAGAAAGATAATATAGAACACAAACTCAAGAATATAGCACAAAGACTCAAAGCTTGAGCAATTTCCTTCTATTTCTTTAAGTTCTTGAATTCACACATGAAAGCTCAAAGACTTCTTTGCTGTAAATTTGGCAGAGTTTTTGCTTGCTTTCCAAAAGATAAAGATTACAAAAGACCCCTCAAGTATTCATAGAAGAGGAGTCTTCAGAAAAAGGTGGGAGGATCCTAACTAACTTGAGAGATTCTCTCAACCACCAAGACTTATTCAATAACTAACTATGACTTATTCCAACTACAGTCCTAACTGAACACAACTTGTAGTTGCCTTACATGTAATTACAAAAGTGCAAGTAAAGACTTAACTTGCAATTTACAAAAAGTTTCTACATGCAACTTGTCAAAAGAAAAACTACAACTAGGAGATTACAATTGTAAAATAATACAACTAAATGTTGAAAAACACTTAAGCTGCAGTGTGTGAAGACATGAATCCTTCGAACTTATGGATGATGATTCGTAGCTCAACAGGATTCGGTTCGTGGGTGTTCTTGGCAACAACCATGGTCTTCACAATGGTATCATGGTATTGAAGAAGCATAGAGTCATTCTTCATCATCAACTTGGTGTATTTCTCCTTAGGGAGTCTCTCCTTCTTGAGATGAGTCATCACCATATCTCCAACCTTAAACTGCAAATCTCTCCTTTTCCTATCTGTTGCATGCTTGTACTTGTCTGAGGTTTGTTCTAACCTGTCCTTTACTTGTTGATGGATATCCCTCATTACTTCTGCAAAGTCCTCTGCTTGTGCACTTCTTTTGTCCAAATCTTTCACATCTCTCAACTCCAATACACCTCTAGGGTGTGACCCATACACTATTTCAAAGGGGTTGTGACCAGTGCTTCTATTCACTGAGTTATTATAAGCAAATTCTTCTTGAGGAAGTATTGAATCCCATGTAGTTCCTTGATTCTTAGTCAGACACCTTAATAGGTTTCGAAATGACCTATTGATGACCTTAGTCTGTCCATCAAATTGGGGATGATAAGCTGATGTTAATGACAAATTGGTACCCAACCTTCTCCAAAGAGTTCGCCAAAAATGCCCAAGAAACTTAGAGTCCTTATCTGAGATGATTGACAGTGGCAAACCATGTAATCTTACAACCTCCTTAAAGAATATACCTGCTATATGAGATGCATCATGTGTAGTTTTACAAGGTAGGAAGTGAGCCATTTTTGAAAACCTATCAATAACTACATAGATGTTGTCATGACCTTGTTTAGTCTTTCGGAGTCCTAATACAAAGTCCATGCATACTGAATCCCATGGCTTGCTTGGTATGGGCAAAGGAGTATACAAACCTGCATTTGAATTGCTACCCTTGGCCTTTTGACAAATCATACAACCTTCCACATACTTTCTGATCTCAGGCCAGAAATAGAATCTTCTAACCAACTCGAGGGTCTTGTCAATTCCAAAATGACCTGCCAATCTCCCACAATGCTTCTCTTTCACAATGTTTTCCCTCATGGAACCTTTCGGAATGCAAAGTTGACTTCCTTTGAAAAGTAGACCTTCCTACAGAATAAAATTTGAGAACTCCTTGTGGTACTTGTCACCCATTTCCTGACACATTTGGTATGCTTCTTGGAAATCCTCATCTCCTTGGTACATATCCTTCATGGAATTGATGCCTATGCTCTCCAACTGAATCTCCTTCACTGTCAAGTTCCTTCTGCTAAGGGCATCAGCCACCTTATTTGCTACTCCTTTCTTGTGCTTGATGGTGAAAGTGAATGCTTGAAGGTATTCTGTCCACTTCATATGCCGGTGATTCAAATTGTCCTGCCTATTCAAGAAACTAAGAGAATGGTTATCCGTATAGACTACAAATTCCTTTGGCAACAAATAATGCCTCCATTTCCTCAAGGATTGGACCATTGCATACATCTCTAAGTAAAAAGTTGACTACTTTTGTTTGGCTTCATTCAATTTTTCACTAAAGAAGGCTACTGGTCTACCTTATTGGCTCAAGACTCCTCCTACTGCCTTGTTACTTGCATCACATTCTATGGTGAAAACCTTATGAAAATCAGGTAAAACCACTATAGGTTTCTCTGCTATCCTTCTTTTCAAATACTCAAAGGACTTATTTGCTTCACTAGTCCATACAAACTGACATTTTCTACCCCCCTTGATAGTATCAATCATAGGTGCACATACACCACTAAAATTCTTAATAAACTTCCTATAGAAGCTTGCAAGATCATGAAAACTCTTTACCTCACTTGCACTTCTAGGTGTAGGCCAATTGAGGATTGCTTCCACCTTGGATGGATCCATCTTGAGGCTACTCTTGGAGATTACAAAACCAAGAAACACCAAGTCTTGTTGCAAGAAGACACATTTCTCCAAATTGATCTTCAACTACTCTTCATTCAACCTTTTCAATACCAAATCCAAATGTATTAAATGCTCATCCCTATTCCTGCTAAAAATCAGAATATCATCTAAGTACACAACAACAAAATGATTGATAAAAGGTTTCAAGACTTCATTCATGAATCTCATGAATGTACTAGGAGCATTTGAGAGGGCAAATGGCATAACTAGCCATTCATAAAGTCCTTCATTTGTTTTGAAGGCTGTCTTCCACTCATCTCCCTCTCTTATCCTAATTTGATGGTAACTGCTCTTCAAATCCACCTTAGAGTAGTACTTGGCTCCTGCTAGACGATCCATCAAGTCCACTATCCGAGGCATAGGGAACCTATACCTGATTGCAATCTTATTTATGGCTCTAGAGTCCGTACATAATCTCCATGTACCTTCTTTCTTAGGAGCCAATACTGTAGGGACAACACAAGGGCTAATGCTCTTCCTTATGAACCCTTTTTCTAGCAACTCATGTACTTGCCTTGAAAGTTCTTCATTTTGATCAGGGGTCAATTTATATGCTGCTTTGTTGGGCAATGTTGAGCCTGGTATAAGGTCAATACAATAACTCACATCTCTGAAAGGTGGCAGGGTTTCGAGTTTGCTTCCTGCAACTATACCCTTGTAACTTTCCAACAACTCCTCCACTTCTCTAGGACCTACAGTCCTTTCCTGCACCTTGTCTTCCTCTTTCTTTCTCACTTCTTCTCTTGGCTTCACCACTATGGCAAAACATGGGGTACCCTTCTCTCTGATTGTCTGCATAAACTTCTCTTTACCTACCAACATGACACTAGTCACAACATGACTGTCCTTACCATCATCCGGTAGTGGAGTCATAGTGTATTGCACACCATCTTTGGTCAACTTGTAGACATTTTTCCTCCCATCATATCTTGAGTCTACATCATATTGCCATGGTCTTCCAAGGAGTAAATGGCAAGCATCCATCTTTGCAACATCACACAAGATCTTGTCTCTATATTCACCTATTTGAAAATCAACCCAAACTTTTTCACTTACCAAAGCTTGCAGCTCTTTGCTTAACCATGAGACTTTGTAGGGGCAAGGATGAGGAAGTTTCTTCAGTCCAAGCTTGTTGATCATCTTAGTTGAAGCAAGGTTATCAGTTGACCCTGAGTCCACAATGACTCTACATACCTTTCCACTTAGCTTGCAAGTATTTCTAAACAGTGTCTTCCTCTGTGGTGGCTCCTTGACGGTTGGTACCTTCAAGAGGGTCCTTTTGAACATCAAAGACTCCCCTTGCTCTGGATTGTTAGAGCCTTGTTTTTCCGAGCATCTAGATGACTGATGTCCAACTTGATTACATGTGAAACACCTTCCGGTGAACACATTGGCTCCTCTACCCCCAAATCCACCTCTGCCATTGGGTCTCCTTCCTCAGAAACTACCCCTATGACTTGGTTCTCCTTCTGATTCCTAATTACTTGACTCTCCTTGTGGTTTAGGAGATGTTCCTCTTCCACCAAATCTACCTCTTTCTCTAAAGTTTCCTCCTCTTCCTCTACCTTGCTGGTCTCCCTTTCTTCTGAACTTTTCTTCAATTCTTAGTTCCATCTGATAGCATTTATGAACTATCTCAGGATTGAAGAGACTTAATTCATCTTGAATGGCGTACTTGAAGCCATTCATGTATCTTGCCAACTTTTGCTTCTCATTCTCTGACACCTTTTCTCTTAAGGACAGTTTGTGGAACTCCTCTGTGTATCCACTGACATCCAAATCCTTTTTGTCTTAGGCTATGCAACTTCTTATGCATTATCACTTCATAATCCTCGGGTACAAATTGCCTTTTCACCTCTGCAACCATCCTCTTCCATGATGAGATGGGGTTCTTTCCCTCTTCTACTCTCTCATTTTGCAAGAAGTTCCACCAACTAAGGGCAGATCCTTTCATCTTAGACTTAGTAGTCTTCATCTTTTGGTTGTCAGGCACATCTTCACACTCAAAGTGATTCTCTAAGGCCTCCAACCAATCCATGACCTCCTCTGGGTTCATCTTCCCAGTAAACACAGATAGGCTTGCTTTGTCATCTCTGCTACCTACTCTCCCAAGGGCTTCAAGGAAACTTCTCTGATCTGCAGGTATCCTTTCTCTTGCTTGCAAAAGGGCATCATCCTCATTCCCTTCTTCTTCTTCTTTTGCAGAGTCTCCTTGCTTCTTATACATCTTACCCTTCAACCTATCCAATTCTTTTCTCATCTCTTTGTTGGCTGTCACCCGCTCTCTTACCACAATCCAACCAATTCAAATTTTCATGCCAGCCAATCCTCTATCAGATCGTACAGTACAAAAAACCAGTGAAAATGGGCAAAATCTGAGTTTTTGTTTATTCAAACCACCAACTTCTTACATCCATCATCCAACCCACTCATAGATGATCTCAAAGGCACAAATAGGCCTTTCCTCAACGGCTACAACTGATTTCCAACTAGTTATGACCGTTGGAACTTCTTTGCCAATCGGTGGGTAAATGTTGCTTAGCAACTTTTGCAACTTTTGTCAACTTTTCATATTTGACATTCCAAAGTCCCTAATGGACTCATAGACCAACCCTAAGCCTAAAACAACCTAACAACATACCTCTTGCCCTACATGAACCCATGGTCAAAGTTGGTTTGTAGATTTATAAATGACCTAGTGCCAATTGACCTTACAAAAGGTTATTTATTACATTCATAGGATTCAAAGATCCAATCTTGATCCAAAAAACCATCCTAGGGTGTAGGACCACCTACCAACACACAAACAACAAATAAAATCCAAAACCAAGAGGTGTCCTGCACCACAAACAACCAATTTTCTTCTCTAGATGACAAATCATCATCCTCATCTATGCACATTTCGATGCTTTCTGTAAATTTCTCTAAGTTGGCACTTGTCCTGAACATTCAACCAGCAAAACTTCATTTACAAGGCCTGAATCAGGCTTGTAGGTTCCCATATTGGACTCCAAAAATAGTCTCATTCGTCTAATTGTATTTTGTGATCATCAACTTGAGTCTAAGTTGCGACTCAATTCTGATTTGGTTTGATACCCCTCTCCACGGCAACCACGCCTGGGTAAAGCTTGAATGTACCCATCCATTTAAGAACTCGGGTCCAATCTCTGCTCAGTTGCATGTTGTACGCACCCGAGATATCCACCACTTGGATATAAATATACATTTGCACCCGTGGATCCGTTGTTAGTTGCATATGAATGTTGTTTAACTCACCTACCACATTCACTTTGGTTTTATCCAACTACGTCACTTTTCTGTTTGTTTTGGTGGGAGTCAAGCCTAGAGCGGTACATATGGACAGTGGCATGACATTTGCTAAGGTTCCTGAATCTATCACACAATTATGTTTATGTAGATCCTTCCCAAATATCCTAAGTGTCAACAAGAAAGGAGGTGGCTCTAGCTTTTCCATGAATACGTTGATTGTGTACCGTGTACTCCACTTGTGGCTGTTCAACAAGAACTTTCTCAGAGGGATGTTCATCTCTCTTCTTTTATTGGGTTTTCGGGGATTCTTTGAGGCTGCTCAAAAATGCCTCTCTAACTTTAGTTTCCCTCATCAATTCAGCCAATGACATGCTGACTTTGATTTTTCCGAACTCTTCCACTACCAATTGGCTCAACATATTTATCTCTGACTTGTTAGAGGACTGCTCTGCTTGGGTTGGCCTTGCGGCTGTTGCTTGGTCTGGGACAGCAGTAGGTTGATTTGGGGAGGCAGGTGCTCTAGGGGCAGCCATTGCCTTTTGGGTTGGGACCTTGATTCACATATTACTGTGGCACCTTTGGGAACCCCGAGGTGTTACTTGCATTGTAATCTGGGGGAACTTGAAGGTCCTTTGGCAAGGTAGATGTGGTATACGGGCCACTATTATTGCTTTGGTTGTTATTATAGTACCCCTAGTTGTGCAATGCCCCCTTCTCCTTAGCACGTGCACTTGTGTCAAGGTTAGCCTATATTTGACCCTCGTAGGCCAAGGAGTTGTTTAGGGGGTTGACATGGCGGTGATTGGTAACTTCACATCTCTTTATTATTTGATATTTTGATATTATAAGGAGATAACACGTATCAGGAGGCGTGTGAATTTTATTTAATTAATAAATTAAAGGTACATTAAAATAACATGTTTAACTAAATAATATAAAGTGTACCTAACCTTATCTTCTAAAAGGTGATTGTGACATAATATGTAATGAATAAATAGAAGAGGGAAAACACATGTTGGACATCAATTGGTTATGTTATCTCTTGTTGAGTTGTGGAGACACAGGTTGTCCGCAGAAGATCTTGGGGAATGATACCTCCCTATTGGTCAGCATAATTGAGGGGGTGAAAGATCCTCCGAAGGGTTGCGAAGAGAGTGGGAAGCATTCAGCTTTCCATATTGAGCATAAGGAGTTTTTTTATATCAGATCGTATTAGTGCTTCAGACTTGCAGAATTGAAGATACATTTGAGTGATGGTGAAAACATCCCTTGGACATTATAAGAGAGCAAATTCAATGGGGCATTTAGGTGATATCTATCATCACTGTTGGAGGCAAATCGAAGTGACCAGGTGCTGCCATTGTTCACAGTTGCAGACTTAGAACCCCACGATTTTATTCATTCTATCTCCTTGGTGCTTCGATTTTGACTTGTATTGACTCCTAAATTCATAGGAGGGACAGGCGATGCCATTGGAGGAGTTTGCAAGGTTTTATTAAGAGTCCATTTGATGTGAATTCGAAGATCTGATCTGAGGAAAATCGTGGGCACCTGAACCATTGATTTTGGTCATTTGCTACTTGAGATAGCTTGGAGATCCCTTTGGGAATAAGGCGTTGTCTTCTAGAGGAGAGTTTAATCAGTTTGGAGGAATAGTACACCATAGACAGCAGATCTGCAGACCTTCACCAGCAGCAGCAGGGACGGCACATACTGGTTTTTGGTCTTACACACTAGGGCCTTCATCATTGAAGATCTTCATCACCTACACTTTACCAGGTTCCTCTTTTCTTATTTCATTTGTATGTAGTGGTAAAAGTGTGAATTTATATCAGGTCTGAATCCTCAGAAGTCTGTGATCTAGTCCATGTAAGTCAGTCCATTGTCTTCAGAAATTGGAAACTAGACCCTTGCGAAATCAGTCTATACCTTGGTTCTTCAACAACATATTGTAATCGTCTTAAATGAGAATTGAATTAGATTTGGGGACTGCATCTTTTGGACAGTATTCTGAGAATGTCTACTAAGTGTTTGACTTAATGACAGCAAGAAGTTATGAGCCCATTTTGCCTTGTTATGTTGTGGTTATTGTTTACAATTATTTCTATGACATTGTTGAGGCTCATCTTTCATTAAAATTGTCTTAGATTGTCTTTGGAGTCTTACTGAAATTGTGAACAGCAGATTAGACCATAATAGTCAAGTGTTTGATGAAATGTTTAAGTGAGAAAACATTAGGATTTCATATCAGAACTTAGCAGGGACATTACAGTGGTATCAGAGCTTTCATCCTGCCATCGTGTGATCAAAATTGGTGAATGAGTGCAAGGGAAGTAAGGTACTGTAACAGGGAACAGCGGAGACAGCAGTACCAAAACCCACAGGTACCTAACGTAGACACATTATCAGCAGCGTTGAGGGAAAGAGACGATGGAAAAATGGCAGAAGATGACAAAGATGCTCGGATAGAGAGGAAGTTTGACACCATGTTGGACATGATGTCAAGATTGTTGGGCAAGATGGAGCAGCAGTCCAACAATGACACCAATTACCAAAGAAATGAAGTTGAGCACAGAGGGAGCAATGAAAACATCAGAAATGTTGAAGGAGATAGGTCTGCCCAAAGGACTACTACTAGAGGATCAGCCTCTAGACCACTCTTCCCCACCTTCACACCAAGGGAAGACCCTCCTATAGTTGCTGCTACCACATTTGGAGATGAAGCAAGGCAAGCTTACCAAGAGTATGCTACATTACCTGCTGATTTGAAGGACCAGTGGACCTTTGATCAATATATGAATCAAAGGAATAGAAGAGGAGGAGCTAGGAATGATCACTACAATCCACCAAGGAATGACTATCAGCATACACTTGGTAAGATACATTATCAACAGCGTTGGCCTTATTTTGATGGCAGAAATAAATGTACAGCAAGGTCTTGGGTGCAGAAGCTTGATAATTATCTTTCCTTAAGACCTATGCCGAAGGAAGATGCAATTAAGTTTGCTACCTTGCATTTGGAAGGGGCTGCCCATGAGTGGTGGTACCATGGGTTAGTAACCCTTGGTCATAACTTAATCACCACATATGCAGAGTTTACTGAGAAGCTAATTGACAGATTTGATGTAAAGGACCTTGAGGTAAGCTTTCATGAGCTAGCTCAACTTAAGCAACATGGCTCCCTTGAATCATACATCACTGAATTTCAGCATTTGTCAGTCATGGTTCCCAGCATAAGCAAAAGAAGATTGGTAGTCTTGTTCACTAAACAACTAATGGAACCTTTCAAAGGTTGGTTGAAAGCCTTTGACCCCCACTCTTTGCAAGAAGCAATTAAAAAGGCAAGAGGGATGGAATTTGCAGCACCTACCAGCAAGTTCTCTTCGAAAGGATCTTCCTACCGCGATAATAAGAAGTTTCAGAAGGATGACAAAGCTAAGGAGAAGTCCACTTTCCCTCTTGATCGTGAGACATTGAATGATTTGAGGAAGACGAAATTATGCTTCTATTGTAAGGGGCCTTATGATGCTAACCATGATTGTTCCTTAAGGCCTAAGGGAAAAGCAAACAGAGCTATGTGGACACTATATGAAGGATCAGATTCTGACCAGCAAACTGATGATGAATATTCCGAGTCAGAGAAGTCAGAACAAGAAGGAGAAGTTGAACCTGAGGTGAAACTCAAGGAGGCTCGCCTCACTAGCATTAATCGTGAGAGCTCTTTCACGATGAGAGGTGTTCTTGTTGGGCAGAAGTCATCACACTTCTTGACACTAGTGCGACCCATAATTTCATGGATGCAAGGCTTGTGGAAAAACGGGGCATACGCACTGAAGATTTTGAGGGAATAAGAGTGAAGGTTGCTGATGGTTACACTCTTAAGTGTGACAGGATGATACCTAACTTGCCTGTGCACTTGAATAATTTTGAATTCAAGGCAGATTTCTATGTTGTGAATATGGGTGACACCTATATGGTTCTAGGCATGACATGACTGCATGATATTAGCATATTTACTCTCAACCTACGTGAGATGGAAATGAGACGTGAGATGGATGGAAAAACACGTGTTGAAGGCACTCTGGGACACCAGTTGCAGGTGTATTTCATTCAGGAGGATGGAACATCTCTTACGTCATGACATGGTCGAGTGGGCAGCAGGATGTGTTTTGAAACCTACGCAAGAGGACCAGCAAAAGCCCGTCTATCCACCTGACATCCAGGAGCTAAGGATTAAGCATGATAAGGTCTTCAGTGAGATTCTGCCTGGATGACCTCCTGATAGAGGAATTGAACACATCATTGAGTTGGAGGAAGGGGCTAAGCCAGTGATAATCACTCCCTACAGAGATCCCAAATGGCTCAAGGATGAGATAGAGAAAACCATCAAAGAGTTGTTAGCTATGGGACATATCCGACCTAGTAAGTCACCTTTTGCTTTGTCTGTAATTTTGGTCAAAAAGAAAGATGGAACATTGCGTATGTGCATAGACTACATATTGTTGAACAGGAAGACCATCAATAATAGGTATCCAATTCCTATAACTGATGAGTTGATTGGTGAGCTTCATGGTGCACAATATTTTTCTAAGATTGACTTAAGGACGGGCTATCACCAGATACGAGTTAGGGAGCAAGACATTGAGAAGACAACATTTCGATGTCATTGTGGTCATTTTGAGTTTGTGGTTATGCCATTTGGGCTAACCAATGCACCTGCCACTTTCCAGTCCACAATGAACAACGTATTTCATTCTCAGTTGTGAAAATTTGTGCTAGTCTTCTTTGATGAAATTTTGGTGTACAACAGGACTTGGGCAAAACACATTGCACATCTAGATACTATTTTGGGTATTCTTGGCAAGGAGTCTCTTTATGCCAAGGAATCCAAGTGTGACTTGGGCATGACAGAGCTGCTTTATTTGGGTCACATCATCAATGTAGAGGGTGTATGCATGGATATCGATAAGGTCAAGGTGATTGTAGAATGGCCTACACCTGAGAATTTGACACAGTGTTGTGTGTTGCACACACTCCCTGTCGCCGACAAGGTCCCCTTTCCTCTTTTTGTCTTGTCGCCTTCGCCCGTTGAGCTCTGCACGAGGTGTCTCGCATCCTTTTGAGCATGCCCGTAATCAGTCGATGAGAAAAAGATATCATGTGCGGATGCCTGTGAATTCGTGAGATCAGTTGAGCCTTCGGGCATGAAAATTCCAAGAGATCGTTTAGACTTGTAGAATCGTCTGAGATAGGCGTAGAATGATAAAAACTTGCAAAAAGCTCTCCAAGTGCCGAAGTTTGCAAACACCATGAAGACCCCGAAATTTGCATGATAGGGGAATAATGCAAAAAGTTTATAAAGTTTGCAAATGACCCCAAAACCCTGAAATTCACACGATAGGGGAATAATGCAAAAAGTTTATAAAGTTTGCAAACTCCATGGAAAACCCAAAATTCGCATTATTGGGGTAAGTTGAAAGTTTTTTAAGTTTGCAAACTCCTTCAAAAGCCCGAAAATCACATAAGGAGGTAAAGTGTGTGAAAGTGAAAAATTGGCAAAATGGGTCAAAACCCCGAAAATAGCATTATAAGGTAAAAGTGCGAAGTTTGAAAAGTGCACCAAAGTGCCGATCTTGGCAAAACCCCCGAAAACCTCGAAATTCGCACGATAGGGAAATAGTGCGAAACGTTTTAAGTTTGCAAACGCCACTAAATCTCCGAAGTTCGCAAAAGCAATCCAATCGCCGAAATTCACATATCAAGGTAAAGTGCGAAAAGTATAAACTTGCAAAAGCGGCCCCCATGCCGAAAATCGCGATTTGAGAGATAAGAGAAAGTTAAAAGTTTGAAATCTCCTCCCATTCCCCGAAAATCGCATTCCAAAGGGTAATTGCAAGAGATAACGTTAAAGTTTTCAAATCATGTCGAAATGTCGAAGTTAGGGTAAAGTGCGAAAATTTACAAGCTTGAAAAACCCTTCCTATTGCCGAAAATCGCGAATGCCGCTAAGTATTAGAAGTTTTAAAGTTTCCAAAACCTCCAGAAATGCCTAAGTTCGGCAACTAGGGCAAAGTCGTGAGTCTTTCTTAGCGCGCAAAAGGCGTCGAATTGCCAAAATTCGCGAAGCTGGGCGAAGTCATGAGTTTTCCATGGTTTGCAAAAGACATGGATCTACCGAAATTCGCGTAAGGTTCGAAAATTGTAGTATAAGGTAAAGTTGCACCACAAGTTTTCAATCCTTGCAACACCATAAACCCTCTTTCTTCGAAAGTAGCCCAAGAAAATCGCTTTTAACCTTGAAGAAAAGCACGCAAGAAGTAAAATCGCCATTCCAACCTAGGTAATAAATTGCTAAGTCTAAGTGTTAAAACTGCATTTCTTCTCCAATCTTAGGCGAGAAATTGGGAATAGGGAGTTAACCGTTGAAGTTTGAAATTGCAGAACTCTCCCATTCCAAATTTGCAGGTTGTGAATTTATCTTTTCAAAGCGTAGGGCATAAGAGGCATCATTTTTCAAATCCAAGGGAAATCTTTTGTGCAGGCCAGGTTGTGCGGATTCATGCCATTCATTTAGCCAGGTAAGTTTGCTTTGTCCCTCTTGAAATCGTTTGAAATATATGCAAAATCAGATGGATGTGTTTGTATGAAATGAATTAAAGTGATTAAGTCGTAAAACCGCATCTTTTCCCATTTATAAGACGTCAGGCAAAGCAGTTAAAATCCAAGTCTGTTCCCATGAGTTAACCAGGAAATGCATTTTTAGACTTAGGGAAAATCTTAACTTCATCCATTCTGAAAAATTGATCCTAAAATGCGTAAGTGTAAATTTAGCAGTCGAAATTGTCTAAGTCCTTGAGCCGCAGCCGAATAAGTAAATTCGTAGTCGAGAAGCTTCATAAATATTCATGTCTAAATCAATCAAGCTTTTTTACCTGAAGTATTATGCTTTTCTTTAAATTCGGTTTTCAAATTAATCTTTGTATGTTGGCGTATCCCTTTATCTAACCCGTTTCGTTTCCTTTATATCGTCTCGTAATCCGCATCTGGCTGTGCAGGATAAATGCCTAAATCGGTGGTAGAATCATCAAAGACACCTGCTGCAGCCGAAACGTCACGAGCATCCAAGTCAGATATTCCTCGCAAAGTCGAAAAGATGAAATATCAATATCAGAGAGGAGGACTGAGGGAATCAAAAGTTCAAAGTATATGGGAAAATGTAGGTGATACTGACCTGGGGCACATTGATATTCAAGATTTCAAAGACCAAGTTTTCTCCACTAATGCCTATGGCAGGCCTAGGCGGATGATTGAAAGTGGCATCGCCCAAGCCGCAAGATTTCCCCCGTTAGTGCAAAACTATGAACTGGTAGTGGAGGTTGCCCGGCATTACCAACCAAACTCCAGATTGGTGCTCCTCGAGAATATGCTCCTCGTTGACTTCACTACTGAAGCCATTGGCGACGCATTTAATATTCCCCTCCCAAACAACCCCATAGCAACAACTATAGATGAAGCGCAGGTGGCGTATGATATGAACCCTGCCAAATGCAGAACACTGATAAATGAGGAGTGGTACAAGGAGAGAAGACCTCCAAGCATCAGGATTGGGAAAAGGACCCCCAGAAGCAACTTTCACAACGAGCACGGAGACATGGTCACATTGCTTAGCAGGATTATGGGACTCCCCCAATCCAACTACTTTGAAGAGTGGATGTTCTACTTCACAGAACAGGTCTTCGCTGGGAAATCCAAGTTCGACTAGGCCTAGATCATAAGTACTTCACTATGACATCCTATCTAGTCTACATGTTCACTAGGAACCAGCCACTGCCAGGTTTAATCATGAAGGGTGAAATTGGGAATGGGCCCAATCAGGTGAAGGTATATGACTGTTATCCACAGCTACACTATCCGGACATAGCTCAAAGGGAAAAGAATAGCCCTGCCTATGCAGTTGGTCAGTACGAGCGCGTCAATGATGCTTCACAATGCGCCTGGTCAAGCTAATGCAAGGAGGACTACACATAAGGCTCTCAGAGCAAGCTACTATTCTAGTACAGAGGTATGGCGCCTGGTTCATCCAGTTCCCAAGGTTCTCCTACATCCGAATAGCTAGCTTTGACGGCGCTCCTTTTCGACATCCGTGATACTCAACCGACAAAATAGTTCTCCTAGAAGTCGCAAGGCAGTCACGTCCGATGAGCAGTTTACTCAGAGACAAAAAGTAGTCTGGATTCGTCTTCCCTATGATCATAGGTAACCTTGATGTCCATTTGAAGAACCCAACCCATGCTGAGGAATCCCTTGTAGAACTAGCCTCCTACGGCCTCCAAGAACATTTCCTAAGGAAATACTATGATCATGACAATCTGGCAAAGAGAGCCTATGGCAGGCGATACAGAGCAAGGGAGTCGGTTGAGGATTATTGGAAGAATTGCTCTAATGACTGGGGTCCGACGACGCGAATATTCAAGGCTGAGTGTGCAGCAAATGTGACTCTGTGAATACCGTCGGGTCCCTGATCAGTTAACAGATCAGGAAATTGCCTACAAGTCCAGGAATTCAAAGCGATAAGACATCTTTTGCCAAGCATCGATTGGTCACAAGATCCAATCACTGATTTTGAGGCGGTTATGGCAGCCCCAAGAAGATACACTGACCAGTGGTTGCACCAGCAAATTGAGAGACTGATTCATGAGGGAGTCCAGTTCACCTACCAAATGATGGGTAGCCTTGATTCTCAGTCCTCCGAAGATGAGGGAACCTCTAGTGCACGAAAGAAAGAGGTTGAAAAGCCTGAAAAAAGGAAGAAGGCTAAAGCCTTCATGAGGGAGTCCAGTTCACCTACCAAATGATGGGTAGCCTTGATTCTCAGTCCTCCGAAGATGAGGGAACCTCCAGTGCACCAAAGAAAGAGGTTGAAAAGCCTGAAAAAAGGAAGAAGGCTAAAGCCTCCAGAGGGACTCGGACATTTAAAAGAACAAGAAACGAAAAGATCCCTATTAGGAGACCAGAGATCACTTCATCATCAAAAGACCCCAGTTCATCTGATGATGTAGTAGAACTAGATTATATACCTACTCCGCCTTCCCAGAGTGATATTGACGAATTCGGAGCTGATGATCCTCCCAAACCCGACAGGCTAGATACCGAGGTAAGAGCCATTGAACCCGCCGAACCTGATAATCAAGTGGAGGAAGGAGAGATTCCATCCATTCAGGGGCTGGAGATGCATGAACCCACCCACAAGAGCCACCATGAATTGCAGCTGCATAATACTACCAAGGATGACTCCACTGTTGAAGGAGAGCAAAGGACGGATGAGACCCGCGAGCTTGAAAGGACGGAAGAGAAACCATCACATGAAAATACTAGACAATTGTTGAGTGAAGTGGGAGAGAATTCGGCTGTGAGCAAGGAACTTGACACTTCCTCCACTCCTCCTGTAACGAAGCAGTTGCAAATATGCAATGAGCCGGCCGAAAACATTAAAGAATAGAGTGCAAATTTAACCATAGCATCAGCCTAGACCGTACCTCAAGATTGCTTAGTTGCTCAAGCTCAGCGCAAGGCAGCCACCAAGCCACCCATCGACTTGGAAGAAATCTTCTCACGCATAGACCAAGCCAAGGCCAAGGGGAAGAAAAAGCCTAAGGCATATTCCCAGATAACCCATGATGAGCAAAGGAATCGTACCCTTCATATCGCCACCCCGCCTGTCAACAAGCCAACAGATCAAATTACACTGGCTGATTATAGCATCACAATTGTCCCCATCGGATGAGCCACTAAGGAGCAGGAAAGGGAGGAATTCAAAGACTATGCAAAACGTGCTCAGACAACTCGAAGAGATAATAGCTGAAAAGAACATGTATCGAGTTCATGTTGAACAGGTCAAAGGATACATTGATCAACTCCTGAGACCATTGCATAATGCTTCTGAATCCCATATTCCCCCTATAGCATTGGCACAGAGGACCACAACAGAATTTGAGGGAGTACGAGATACTGCAAAGGCAGTCAAGGAATGGATGCAAGGCCTTAAAGAAAGAGGAGAGCAAATCATTGAAGAGGTAAAAGAAATGGCCCACCATCGAGAGACCATTTTGGTCGAGCTACTCGAGGTAAAATGGGAATGCCTCATAATCCATGAGGTAGTTGCTACAACTCTTCCTCTTGTAAGAGCTCTTTTCTAGACTCAGGCACAGATCCCTACACTCTCCACCATCCTGGACCCCCATGATATCAGCATTTTTAAAGGTAGGTCCTGGATGACTGAGTAGACATAGTCTCTACCTGTGATGTGATAGTCTGAGTAGCCATAGGTGTTGTGCCTGATCGTGCTCTATCCTCCTCTACCATAGCCACAGCCTCGGCCTCTCTATCTGCCTGGTCAACCCACTCAAGGTCCTCGTCAGTGAAGACTGGATCGGTGGACTCAGTGAGCCAATCAGACTCGAGGTCGACTTCCTCTAGAGTGATCGGAGAGGAGTCAGCATCCAAAATCTGTCTGGTCCTGAGACGGAGGTTGTAATGAACAAAAACTAGATCATTCAACCTCTCCACAAACAATCTATTTCGCCTCTTCGAGTGGATGTGCTCGAACATGCTCCAGTTGCACTCACATCCAAAAGCGCTACATGGCTAGCTCAATATGCGGATGGCAATTTTTTGAAGGTTTGGGGTTGAAGGCCCAAACATTTGCCACCATCTATCTGAGATAAGGAAAAGAAAAAAACATTAGTCTCATTTCCAACTTTAAAGGTAGATTATAAATTGAAAAATTTAAATGCATAAGTCATACAAAAACAATTCAAAATTCAGTACTCCAAAAACAAGTTTTAAACAAAGAGGAAGTCTATATAGAGTAAATATTATTTATATCACTATAAACCTGAAGTTGATCGGCCACATTCACCACAAAGGCATTGGGTATTGGTTCTACTGCAACCCATTTCCCATCTTTTAGCACGTGCAGTCCACTCACCTCTCCTTGCATCAAAACAGTAATGCCATGTGAATCTGAATGAGGTGTTGCAGACCGGCCGGGTCACGACCCTCGGACTCGGCGAGTCAAGGAGTGACTCACCGACTCGGCGAGTCACGCCCCCTGACCCGTCCGAGCCCAGGTCAGGGTCACCGTGACCCGACAGGGGTCACCCAGCCCACTAACTCGCGTGACTCGCCACGAGTCACGGAACTCTGCTTCATACAAGAACATGTTCAACAGAATAACATAAAGCTCCAATTTTGCTCCTGTCGGGAACAACGTGCTAATATTTTCACCAAGCCTCTTGCACATGTGAAGTTTGAAACATTTCAGGGTTGTCTTATTAGTACTTTAATGCAATGGTGTAATAAGGGGGAATGTTGGGTATTCCATCATTACGCATGTGGTTTTTTTATTTAGGAATTAGTCTGGTACTTTGTTGAACCCATCACTACTAGCAAACACACGAGTTATCTCCTATCTTCTTGCATAATTACAAGATTAAAATGAAAGGAAATCAATTTGAATGATATAAATATAATAGGTTTGCCTAAGTCAAACCCCAATTTAGGAATTACCCTTGAATGAAATAATGCAAATATTCAAATAAATGTTAAGGAGATACACATCAAATATGCAATTGTTGATGATGATGCAATGCTCTTTGAATGTAATTACAAATGTTGAATGTAATGGCATGACAATCACATGGACGTCAAAACCCTAATCACACACACATACTTCCATGAAGATTGATGTAACTTTCCTCCAGAATGCTTGAATGATGAAAATGCAACCTTGAATCTCTAAAGATGCTTGATAATGAATGTTTCACAAATGCACGAATACTTTAGGTAGCTCATGGATGTCAAAATGAATTGATAGGATGTCTCTATATAGGGTTCCCCTAGGTTAATTACCAGTTAGGCCGACCTCCAACGGTCATGTGTAGCCCTGAGGACCAAATCCCATCAGGGAGATATAGGGCCTGCCCCATTTCAAATTGAGGCCTGCTTAAGGGGGACTACGGAGTTTTGGGGTGCCATGGTCAAGACTAGGGCGCCATGGTCAAGACTAAGGCAAGGCATGAAGCATACACATAAATACATGCAAGGTATGAAGCATACACATAATTAGACATAAGGCATGAAGCATTGTAATATCCCAATAAAAAAAAATTTGAATTTTCAAGGCCGGCAATAACATCAACAAGGAATTAACCCATTAAGGTTAGAAAACATAATTGAAACCATACTGGAAAGTAACCCTCACACTTTCTGATCACCAAGTGCCCAATGTGGGAAGGTGAGAGCATACGGTGTTGAGGGGATCATTAGCATTAGAAAACTGAAACATAATGCAATGCTTGGGCAACAAGTCAGTCCCTTCCGCTTGTCCAGCGAGAGAACAAGGAAACTTGGCAGTAAACCAGCCAAGTGAGATACACAAAATAATAATCACTCAACCGCAATATTTCAGCGGGAGGACTGCAATTACATAATAACCTCAACTCAACCGCTTATGCAGCGGGAGGACCATTACACAAGCTATCACTCGACCACTTATTCAGTGGGAGGACTGAAAATTACAAAGTTGTTGAATATTAGGCGGCAAGCCAGCCTCTTCCACTTATTCAGTGGGATGAGAGTTACAAAGATAGAACTGGTTAGTAGTACTACTACCTAACCTTACAATAATAGAGATGAAAGGAGAGTAATGCAGATTTCTACAATAAAAATGTAAATTTATGTTACAACCAATCTGCAGGCTGAAAGTACAAATCAGCAGCCTATGGAAATACCAAAATGCTCATAACTCCCTCATTTTACATCTGAATCAACTCAAACCAGTCCCAAACCCACAATATATCACTCACAATAGCAACCAATCAAAACTACAACAAAAAACCCCTTTATTTATTTTGCACGCATCCCAATACAAAAATAGAAACCCACGCTCTACCTAGGAATTTTGATTTGGTCTAGGAAATTCAAAGCTTAATTAAAATTGCTAAAAACTCACAAAATGTATTGCCATTGCTGCGAAGGAGGATAGAGCTGATACCCATAACCGTCGGTCACTCCAGCAAAAAGGTGTGATCGAAAATGTGCTTCAGCCAGAGGCAAAACCAGCAAGTCTCCAGAATCACTTCAACACCAAAAATGTCTATGGCAAGCTCTGAGAATGTAGGAGAATACAATGCACAGCTAGGTACTGTATTTCAAGTACTGAACCGAGTAGCACTAGGGAGACGCACTACGAAGCCTCAAGTTCTATCGCCAAACTGGCAACATAACTTTACAATTTTTCAAAATGGAGCAAATGGGAGCCCAAGGCTCTTATTTATAACTTCACACACCTCAAACCCAAATGCAAATTCCTTCAAATTCAATGCCTTTCATTTGCATTTCATTCCACCACATGTGGACCCCAAGTGTAGAGCCATTTCCCAATTTGCAAACAAATTTGCAAGTATGAAAAGTTCTACCTCAAGATGTGTTCTTCCCTTTTTGGACAAAGACTTAACCTTCTTTAGTCCAAAAATCAAGTTTCAATGACAAAAAAATCAAGTTCTTCCCAATTTCAGGTTTTGAAATCCGGATTGCAAGTTGAAAGTTCTTCCCATTTTGGCATGAAAAAGTTCCAAGTGATCTTCTTAAAATTTATTTTTACCTACCCGTTTCCAATTCCCTCATCCGTACTTATTATCCTTGCCATTTCCTACTTGCCTAAATACCTTTTTTGCGTCCATTCCTTCGATTTTCAGTATGTAAATAAGTTTGCATTTGGATTTAGAAAACCAATTGCAAATGTGTTCTTCCCAACTTCCAAACTGAAAATTCATTCTCCTTCCATTTATTCATGCTTCGTGTTTTGCAAGTATAATTGCATTCGGAATTTAAAACCCGATTGCACGTTTGTACTTCCCTCTTCTGTACTTGCAAAACATGTTTCAAAACCCGAAATAAGTCCAAAGCTTATTTTTCCACCTCTTATATCTCCTCTCACAAAACCAAAATACGAAAGTTGAACTTTCTCATTTGGAGGAGTGAAAATGTCTAAAGATATTGACTTTGATATTGCCTTGATACTCTTGGATTTACATTGCAGCATTCCCAGTTGTTTCCAGATGACAGATGTATCATCATCTCCCACTCCAAAAAAGATGAAATACAAGTATGATAAATACCAAAATAAAGTTCCGCAGTCACAGATCTCCTCCTCCCTTGATCATATCAAGGATACTAAGATAGGGCATGTTGACATGTCCGAATTCATACAAAGGATTGAAGATCCGAAGGAGGGTGATATGCAACGGTTGCTGGACAGTCATATCCATCATGCCGCATCCTTTCCAGTTGCTGCCCTAGAACCAGAATTTATTCTAGCATGTGCTCATCATTTTGACAAAGAGTCACGAGTCATTAGAAATGATGACGGGGAAGTGATCATTCGCCTGGATGCAGAAGTTGTAGAGAGGGTTTTCAAAATACCTTCTGAAACCATTTATATAGAGATCTCCAAGCAAAGTGCAGCTGAATACTTTGCCAAAAGGGAGAAAGACTGTAAGCATCATATCAACAAATGGATTCATGAACCTCGCACTGCGCTTACCAGATGGGAAAAGTTATATCAATCTGATTTCAAGAATGAGATCGGCGATACTATTACTCTTCTTAGCCGTATGATGGGATTGGAGCATTCCAATGTTTTTGAACCTTGGATGTACCAATTTATTATGTTAATAAGGCAGTCTCAACACATCTGTTGGGGTGAGATCATCAGTGATGCTTTGTGTGAACAACTTGCAGTCGTCTCTACTACCTTCACCTTCTACATGAATTCATATCTCGTGTATATTGCTACGTCACTTAGACATTTCCCAAGTCTTTCCACCAAGGGTGACCGCATGCTTGTACCGGTTTGGGAATACTATGATCAGTTGCCTCTAAGATCAAGTAGGTCTCATTTCAGAAGGGTTCAGGATGCTTTCTTTGGTCATTATTTGTGTCAATTTGACAAGAACCTGACGAACAAAAGAGTCTCAAATGAAGCATGGGAAAAGGTGAAAGAATATGGTTGTTTGTTTCTCCAATTTCCAACTTTTACCTATATGAGAGTTGGATGCTATGGCGGGCAGCCTTACATGCTCCCACGATACCCAATAGATAAGATTATTCTCATGGAATTGGGAAGGCAGATCATGGCTGTGCATACACATCAGTCAGTTAAGCACAAGGTTGGCATGGGTATTTCTTCCAACAACCCATTGAAGATTGGTCAATATTCTCTAATGACTTCAATCAAGGCCAGGGCTATGGAGACTGAGTTGCAAGAAATCAGACTCAAAAGATTCAAACCTAGAGCTGATTTCGATTACCGAGGTATGAAGGAGAAGATCAAGAAGAACTTCGTCCATGTACATCGGATAGAAGATATCTGGGTTGATCTCCGTACCGAAAAGATGATTCACAAGATGGATTACTGCCGACTCACTGCAGAACAGATTGTGGATCTAAACCTCGTGAACGTGCCACAAGGTATGATTGATGATAGCAACGTTCTTGATCCTGAGTTTGTGAATCCGAATGTTGATGAGGCTCCACTTCCTTCTATCCACTGGTCCCATAAGGAAGGCACTTCTATCTTGGATAGATTTCAGTCAGTTCTTGCCAATACCAATATCTGGCTTAAGAATAATGGTGTCAAGCTCATTAAGATTAAGGTTGGGAAAGAAAATCATTCTACAGGTCCTCTTGGGCGGAAGTCTGAAATTCAACTAGACAATAAAGAAGGTGCATCCTCTTCTAGTACAAGGATTAAATTGCGAGTCAGTCATGCAATGGTGCTTCCTGCTCAAGAAATAACAGTTCAACGCAAGGAGAAGCCACAGTTGGAAATTCATGTGATTGATCCTGAAGCTTCAGAGGAAGAAACTCAATCTGATAATGCTCCTCAGTCGCTTTCTACAAGGTCCCCACATAATTCTCTTTCTTCACTTCCTATTGAGGTACCCATGTTTCCTCCTATGATAGATGTGAGCTCTCAATCTGCCCCTTCAGTTTCAGAATCTTCGCAGAACGTCCTTCCACTTTCAGCAGCAAAACCATCTCAAGCTCATTCTCAGGAAAGCTTGTTGAATATCTTTTCAGATGATCCTTCATATGTACCTATGTCTGATATAGATACTTCTATGACCTGTTTTGATGAGTTCATGACATCTTCATCACATCCTATTGTCACTCAGCAGACTATGGTGGCTATCCAGACGGACACTTCTCCCAAGGTCACCACAGTTATTCAAACAAAAACTGCTTCCCCCTCTATCCCAGAATCAGAGTTAATGGCTTTACATCCATGGCTCAGTTCCTTCACTGCAAAGAGGAAGAAGCAGGTGATCTCACGTAATGCCTTTGACTACCAACAGTTGAAACAATCAATACCTAAAGCTGTTAAGAGGGCAAAGACAGTTTCGAGGGTGACCATTGATGAAAATCGGATGAGAGTGGCAAAAATTGTTGAACCAATATCAGATAAACCAATTGAAGAAATGCAAGCAGCTGATTATCGGATCACAAAAGTGCAACTGGGTAAACAGACTCATGAGGTTGTCAAGCATGATGCTCAACAAACAGTGGCTACATTGGTACAATGATATGATGAGATGTTGACCAAGAAAGATCAACTAGAAGTAGAGAATTAAAGACTCATGGCAGCCATCCAAAGTATTACTCAACCTTCAAGTGGAGAAGGCCAAGTACCTATTTCTTCCAGGGTCAGCGAACCAATCCAAGGTATCGAGAGAGCCACCCAAAAGGTTCAAGCCTTAGACACCTGGGTTGATCAACTGCATGACTTATGTTCCCAAGTCATAAGACAGGTATTTGAAACAATGGTTAAATTGGAAATCATTGAAGATAAGTTGAATCAAATCTTGGGTGCTTTCAAACTAAATTTGGAGAAGGTTGAGAGAAATTTAGTTTCTTGGTGAAAGATGCCTCAACATCAGTTGGGCATTCTTCGGTTGCATGACGTAATTCTTTCCAGAGTCATGTACATTGAATATGAGGAACTTCTGGAGAACAAATCTCTTGTTCTCAAGTCACTCATTGAAGAAATTGATGAGACCTTAAAGTTGCGTGAAGCAGTCTTTCAAGATGTTACCTCCCGTTGTAAAAAGGCATCCTGCGACATTTTAAATCAGAATGATGAGCTGCTGCCCGAGGAAGAAGTTCTTGCATATCTGCAACTCAAGATTCATGATGAATGGAGAAGTGAGCAATTCTCAGTCGCTTCCATTCAAATATTGATTAAGTATCAAAATGAGTTGCAGGAAATCCGATCAGCATTGGAAAAGGGCAATTCCACGCTATGCCAATGCCATGATGTCATTGGAAAGACTAGGGTGGTGGCTATGAACACTCACGAACCAAATCCTGATAAATTGCAGAAAGTTATTTGGAAGTTCGAATTGTTCATATCTTCAAGAGGTGCAACTTAAGTGTTTTTAACACTTGTTGTAAAATTTTAAAATTGTAATTTCAGAATTGTAGTTTCCCTTTAGTTTCCCTTTCGGAAAGTTTGCTAGTAAAAACATTTTTGTAATTGCAAGTTGTCATCACTTGCATTTTTGTAATTACTCGTAAGGCAACTACAAGTTGTGTCCGATTAGGACTGTAGTTGGAATAAGTCTTAGTTAGTTAATGAAGTCATAATTAGTTGTTGAATAGGTCTTGGTGGTTGAGGGAATTTCTCAAGTTAGTTAGGATCCTCCCACCTTTTTCTCAAGGCTCCTCTCCTATAAATAGAAGAGAGAGTCCTTTGTAATCTTTATCTTTTGGGAAAGCAAGCAAAAACTCTGCCAAATTTATAGCAAGAAGTCTTTGAGCTTATGGATGTGAATTGAAGGTTTTGAAGAATAATAAAGAAGGATTACTCAAGTTTTGAGTCTTTGAGCTACAAATTTGAGTTTGATTCTTTTTATTTATTCTATGCAAAGTGTTTTTAAAGGAGCTTAGTCCAATTTAATTTGAAGTCTTTAAGCTGCAAGTAGAGAAGATTAATTAAAATAGGAAATCTCTAGAAGGAGCAGCAAGTCTTTGAGCTTGCGTCTATTCTTGAGGAAAAATTATTGTTGATAAGAAATAGCAGCAAGTCTTTGAGCTTGCATTATTTCTTGTCTTTGTGTTAAAAAAATAAATTATTCCAATCTTTGAGCTGTTGTCTTTTATTCATTGTAAAATTTAGTATAGCAAAGGGTAGATAGGACTTTCAATAGTCAAGTCTTTGAGCTTGATATTGTTGTCTCGTCCCGAAGGAAGTGACGGAAGTCTTTGCGCTTTCAGGAAACTTCATTTCCTTTCTCTTATTTTACTTAAAAGTGCTTACTACTGTTCATATTCAATCGCTATCCTTTTCTGTGAAGAGAAAAGGATATTGTCTTTCTTGAAGAAGGAAGGAAGACTGTTGTCCCATCCTGTTTTTATTTTAGTTTTAGTTAGATAGGGGGAGCCTTCCCTTAATTAGGAGAGTTATTACTCGTGTGCTGTGGTTGAAACCACAATTTTGTATATTTCTTCAAGTGTACAAAATTTTCAACCAACACACATTAATACATGTAAGGCATGAAGCATACAAGTAAATACACATAAGGCATGAAGCATAAACATAAATAGACATAAGGCATGAAGTATACACACATAAATACACATAAGGCATGAAGCATAAACATAAATAGACATAAGGCATGAAGTATACACACATAAATACACATAAGGCATGAAGCATAAACATAAATAGACATAAGGCATGAAGTATACACACATAAATACACAAGCATGCACATAAATACATGCAAGGCATGAAGCATGCAAGTAAATACACGTAAGCATGAAGATAGCACATAAATACACAGAAGGCATGAAGCATACACATAAATGCACAGAACTCATGACGCATACACATAAATAGACAACAGCCATGAAGCATACAAGTAAATACATTTAGGGCATGAAAAATACACATAAATAGACGTAAGGCATGAAGTGTACAATGTACACCCATAAATACACATAAGGCATGAATCATGCACATTAATACACGTAAGGCATGAAGGATACAAGTAAATACATGAAAGGTATGAAGCATACACATAATTCCATTAAGGCATGAAGCATACACATAAATAGACGTAAGGCATGAAGTATACACATAAGGCATGAAGCATGCACATAAATACACGTAAGGCATGAAGCATGAAAGTAAATACATGCAAGCATGAAGCATACACATAAGACATGAAGTATACACATAAATAGACATAAGGCATGAAGTATACACACATAAATACAGAAAGTTTGAAGCATGTACATAAACACACATAAAGAATTAAACAATAAACATACATGTAAATACACACATAAGGCATTAAGTACACACATAAAAAGACATATAGAGCACAAAAATATACAGTGTACACACATAAGGCATGAAACATACAAGTAAATACACGCAAGGCATGAAGCATACAAGTAAATAACCGCAAGGCATGAAGGATACACCTAAATAGGCGTGAGGCAAGAAGCATACACATAAATACACGCAAGGTATTGAAGTATGCACATAAATACATGTAAGGCATGAAGTATGCACATAAATACACGCAAGGCATGAAGTATACACATAAATACACATAAGGGATGAAGCATACACATAAATACACAGAAGGCATGAAGCATACACAAAACTAAACATAACGCATGAAGTATATGTTGATGGGGAAATTCAGCACTTTCGTCAACACAAAATAAAATGCACCAAGTACATTCTAATCTCTCTTGTCTAAGGAAATCATGTATGCCTTATGACTATCCAAGCAAGATAACATGAAGATTTCTAATGTCGGGTCATGACTAAGCTTTAGGATAACTCAAGGCTGAGGTGATTTGTCGGTAATACGATGGGACCTATGCATCTGATATGGCTATGTAATGATACTTCACTCCTCAAACTGGATAAAATAAAGAGCAAAAGGATAGGGTTTAGAAAATCTAAGGACAATGATAGTAATTGTTGGTGTTGTAGATAGATAGATTTCATAGAAAACTAACTCCTCCTTAGCAAAAGATACACTCACAATGCCACAGAAACAATGCAATCTTCAAAGGGAAATAAAGAGATTTTCAAACCATGAACATTCATTAAGTACCAAATTCTAGTGCAACTTAGATGAACATTCACAATTGAACTAACAGCAATAGAAGGCTTAGACTAACCATGCACAGAGACCTGCAGTCAGCAAACCTCCAATGGTATGAACCTGAAATCAATCGGATACCCTCACACTCCATCATTAAAATCACTGCACTTTAGCTAATTTGATGAAAAGAAACAATGCAAACAGGAGAAGGCAAATGGCAAAATGCCATGCTTCAATGCTTTATTCGCTTGCTTCAAATGCCATTACAACAATTTCTACTCAACAATTCCTCCTCGACTCTTAATATCTACTACCTACCTCTATTTTCTAACCTTCTAGTCTCTTTAAATTCTAACCCCTTATAATCAGAGAGGCACTAGCCTTTTATAGTTTTTATATTCCAAATTAATGGCCAAGATTTAATCCACTCAATGGCCTAGATTTGACCTCTAGAAACCTTGCCAACTTTTGGTTAATGGTCTCAACCACCTTTTTAGCTACTTTCAACTGCCTTCCATTGATCCCACTAAAAGACAACAATTCACGAGGCTCAAGACACAAAAAGACAAACTTGGTAGCTGGGAGAACAACTAACTTCTGCCTCCCCTTTGAATTACATTAAATTGGGCCAGAAAGTAGTTATCTTACAATAAAATAATTGACATTACAATAACTTCAAATTTTTGTCATCTCCAGCTATTCTTTCTCTGTTTGTGCATGTCTTTTGTAGCATTCTTGTGTATGTCACTGTCTTACAGGATCTTGGGAATGGCATCATTTGGCTTTCAACACTGTAGTATTGATCTTTATCCACGTGCATTGTCTTTGGCTCTGCAACACGTTCTTCATTGGCACTACTCTATGATCGTACATTCAATCCTATGCTCTGGATTTCCTCTTGTTGCCTTATTGGTGATCTCTATCTCTTTGATCCTTCCATCTCTCGGATTCCTTTGGTGGTCACCTTACCCTGCATGGACAAACAAGTTCAAGGATCATCCACATTCCTCACTATCACATTCCTTCCCCATTTGAACACACGTCATCACTCATTCTTTCACTCATTCCTTCAAGGAACTCAAATTGATTAGCCCCTTGTGATGCAACGTTTCATCGTGTTGAACATCATTCTGTAATCATGTCTAAGAGAGTCCTTTTGGCCTTGGGAAAGTGATCCAAGAAGAGCCAAGGATCAAACTTGGCACAAGGAAGTCGTATAGGAATAAGATCAATCAGATTTTTTTTTAGTGTTACTACCGAGATTGATGAGTAAGGAGCAAAATTTGGACCCAAACTCGGCCTTAGGAAGGCTCCTTGGAGTAAGAACTGCTCTGTTTTATAGTGCCATCACTAAATTTTGAACTGAAAGGGAAAGTTCAGACTAAACTTCGAGGGTACGAAGCCTTCTTGGAATAAGGTCTGATCTGATTTCAAGTGCAAATGCCAAACTTTGTGAGTGAAAGATGAAATGTGGAGTAAACTTCGAGGGTAGGAATGTTTTTTGGATTAGTGTCCTGTCTGATTTTCAGAGTTCAAAAACATTGAATTCTGAGTTGCACTTGTTCCAACCTTATTTGGGACTACCTTGGCTGGGACCTATGATCAAACTCTGAATAAATTTGGTATATGGAATCCCCCTTTAGGGTCAATGCCTGATTCAAATTCTTCATGCAAAGACGGAACCAACAAAGTGGAGGGCGGAACTTCACTCCTAACCTTAGCATTAGGACACCCTTTTAGAATAATAACAATTCCTTATTTCATTGCCATCACCAAATTTGGTGAGTGAGATGAAAGTTCGGTCAGAACCTCGTGGGTAGGAAGCCTTCTTGGAATAAGGCCTGTTCCTCTTTTTCATGCTACAACCGAACATAAAAAGCATCGTCAAATCTTCGGTGCCGGGATAGTTTCTAGGAACAATAGCCTAATTCCTCTTTAGGGTGCTACCACTGAATTTCAAACTGTGAGACTTATTTGGACTTTTGAAACACCCCCCCCCTCAACACATTGATACTTTGGCAAACTCCATGAAAAGATTAATTCAGACCTGCCTGAGACATCACATTAAGAAAATTCTGCCCTAAGATGGTGTGATAGCTGCAACCTTGATTTTGGGAAATCATTTAGGTACAACATTTATCCCTGATTTGACTGTAATCACTAAATCCTCAGACTGTGAAGGGTGAAACTCAGTTAAAACCAAGGCATTAATGCAACCTTGATGTTGGGAAATCATTTAGGAACAACATTTATCTCTGATTTGACTGTAATCACTGAATCCTCAGACTGTGAAGGGTGAAACTCGGCTAAACTTCAGGCATTAGGAAGGCTAAGTGGAACCTCTGTCCCAAACTCAGTGATAGGAGCAATTTTAGGACTAACATCTAATCTAACTTATAGTCTTATATTATAGGTACAGAGTTTGGGAGGCTTCAGCCATAACTTCGGTGAAAGGAAGGATTTTGGAATAAGGTCTTATTCCACCTTTGAGGGCAAACACCAAGTTTTGAAGGAGAACTTCAAATTTTAGTCTAAAGTCCAAATTTGGCCAGTGCTTTGAGCCATCATAACTTTACTCATTGCCCATCCCTGGGTTGAATTTTTCCATTGAAGGCCTCTCTCTCTCTCTCTCTCTCTCTCTCTCTCTCTCTCACATGCCAGCAACAAAGGAAGGAGAGGGGGGTCCCTATCAGAGATAGAGAGTGTGTGCGCATACAAGTAAATACACGTAAGGCATGAAGCATACACATGTGCGCATACAAGTAAATACACGTAAGGCATGAAGCATACACATAATTACAGGTAAGGCATGAAGCATACACATAAATAGACGTAAGGCATGAAGTGTACACACATAAATACACATAAGGCATGAAGCATACAAGTAAATGCAAGGCATGAAGCATACAACTAAATACAAGGCATGAAGAATACACATAAATACACATAAGGCATGAAGTATACACATAAATAGATGTAAGGCATGGAGTACACACAATACACACACATAAATACACATAAGGCATGAAGCATACAAGCAAATACACATAAGGCATGAAGCATACAAGCAAATACACATAAGGCATGAAGAATACACATAATTACATGCGAGGCATGAAGCATACACAAATACACAAAAGGCATGAAGTATACACATAAGTACACAAGGCATGAAATATACACATAAAGAGACATAAGACATGAAGTATAGATGCATAAATACACATAAGGCATGAAGCATGCACATAAATAAATGTAAGGCATGAAGTATACAAGTAAATACACACACAACATGAAGAATACACATAAATACACTAAGGCACGAAGAATGCACATAAATACATGTAATGCGTCAAGCATACAAGTACACGAAAGGCATGAAGCATACACATAAATGCCTAAGGCATTAAGCATATACATGTAAGACATGAAGCATATACGTAAAAGGCGCACACATAAAAAAGTGCAATGTTGGCTTGATCGATTTGATAGGAAAGCACAATAGAGCGCCAAGACACTATTCTCCACAATTAAGCCCAAAGGCATGAAACATCCAACCAGGACAATTCAACCCCTTGGCCCACAAGTAATCCAACTAATCTACCTTGTAAATCCTATGATGTAGTTCCAACATCCTTGGAAAGTGTCCTAAGGCACTTAGGATATATTGGAAAAGTATTAGGATATATTGGAAAAGTAATTTGTATTATTCAATTCTCACCATTGTTTGTAATATATACATAAGGGGTAATGGGTTACACTAGCGGCAATAAAAGTGGGTTGTGAACACAAATATTTAATATTGTTTTCCCCACTTATGGATGTCTAGAATAAGATATTTCATGACTTATAGAAGTGGAAAAAGAGTCACCTATGGGCTTCTCCAAGTGGGAGTATGGAAGAGGCAACATATGTCTCTTGGTTTCCAAACATTTATTACATATATTGTAATGTTTATCTAAGTATAGGTGTCCATGTTGGAGGGAAGGTATTGGAAGCTAAAACGATGTCTTTTTGAGTTCCATGGAGGCATTCCAAGGGTTGTGGTCGTGACTAATGAAGAGTCTTCTTTGGAAACCTTTATTGGTTGTTTTGGAGCTATGAACATTCTATAAATACAGCCTTTTGGGTGTAGAATTAAGTAGAACAGTGTGGAACAGTTGAATGTAGTTCTCTCTACAAGAATGAAGGGTAGATGAGAGGCATAAGGAGGTTTTTCACATGTACATATGTGCTACTATGGTGGAGGCAAAGAGGAGAATAGAAGTGATTGTATAGCAAGAACTTTTATTATTGTTAATACAAGCTTGTCCTCTCTTCTTGGTGGAGTTATTTCTCGCAAGAGTTTCTCCACATAAATCTTGTGTTATGTGTAGATGATATGTAGTTGATTTATGCCTTAATGTTGTTATCTTATGCTAATGTTAATCATTATTTTTTGTTGTTATAAGTTCACATAAGATAGGTTTATCAAGCATGGTTAACAAGCTGATTTTTGGCATCACAAAGAAAAACGATTTAATCATGGGTTTTCCACAATTAATGCAACTTAATTTTCAGATTTGCATTTGAGGTTCAGATTTTCATGTTGCTACTATCCAAGTCTTGAACCTAATCATTTGATTAGTTTATTAGATAGAGATTGATCTTCACAATCTTTGGTATTGAACCTGCTTATTTCCTAAAAGAGGGAACCGGTCTACTGCATATCCCTACCATTTTTCTTCTTCCTCTCTCTGATACCCTTCGAGTCTCAGAGCTTGCTTGAATATACCTTTCCTCTTGATCCTCAAGCTGGCAAGATCAAGGCTCTTATATCAATTATAATGTCCCCTTTTGGGCTATACTTGAAATTTGTGCAAAATTAACAATAACAATAAACAAATTATTTACATGAGTATTCCTATGCTATAGTGATTGAATTTGGGAAAATAATCAATTGACATGAAGAAAAATAATCATGAAACTCTTATTGTAAATATCCACACTATAACTTAATCATAAGGATCAACCATATCAGAAACTTGACGGGAAAGCATGATAGTGTGCCTAGACAACTACCCTCCTCAACTAAGCCCAAGGCCATTGAATATCCAACCAAGAAAATTCAACTCGTTGGCCCACAAATACCAACTCAATGGGTGGACAAATCAGACTTGTTCTAAGTCTGAAATTCAGGTTTTTGAGAGGGTGAAATGCCCTATTTTGATCAAAATTCATGCATTTTCAGAATTCGCATTACATATTGTTCAATTTCTGATTTTGATGAGCTCATAAATTTGAAAATTATTGGAAAATCAGAACTTAGGGTAATTCTGAAAATCAATTACTTGAGTTATTTTATCATGTTATTAACTTCCAGCTTCGAGCAGGTCCTATGTCTAAAGTGGGGATAGCTGCGAGCAAGACTCAATTGAAGAATGTACAAAATGGATACTACCCAGAGTCGTAGATATCTTCCCAATGGAAGAAAATTGGATATACAAATATAGAGTACCTAAATAGAAAGAGGGGTGTATTCACCATGCAGCACACATCTTTTCTTTCCAGATTGCAAAGCATCATCCAAAACATACTGCCTACAATTGTACTCAACTCCTAATGTCCAGTCAGCTGAGGATGAAAAGGAATAATCAACAGTTTACCAAAACGCCCTCATTAAATTTGAAAGCACCTTCCTTATTCAAGAACGTACCCCTTCACTCCATGATGGTTGCCAATCAATTTTTTTTTTAATCAACCGCACACACACACCATACCCGATTTTCATTCAAGACTCAACCTTCAGATGTGCTTTCCAAAAGTATTTTCGGCTGCACTTCACTGAAGGAAATTAAAAAATCGCACCAAAAAGACGTACACTTAAATTGACTGAACACTTGGAAGAATATCGGTCATCAATCAATTTTTTAAGACGATTTTGTCCTCTTTAAGCCATTGACGACATAGTATCAAAATTCTTTGACTTTGATTAAGAACCAAATCTATATGAACTTCCCAAGAAAGTCTTTTGTCAAACCCAAAAAAAACGCACAAAAACGGCTTCCTTGATAGATGGATATATAACAGAGCACAAACTCACAAAAATACAATACTTATATTCAAAAAGAATTCTTCAGAAATCTAAGTTATTGTCCAAAAAAAACATCGCAATTTTTTTTGGAATTCACATATTTATCATGTGTCTCCGCTTTTAAAACAAAAGGTCCCTTTCTTAGATTTTCAATTTTCCACTACGTGGGTTCACTGCAATGCATTCACCATGTACCATTCATTGAATCCTTTGTTTTTTTTTTAAATAGATTCCAAAACAGAGGCTTTTTTTTATTTTGCACATCATATTTAATATGATCAACGTATACCACGACTACTTCCTTGAACTTATTTGGTTGCACTCCCAACTTTGAGAAGCACGATATTAATTAATGCAACTCAAAAAATAAAATAAAAAACTCCCAAATAACAACGCAGCCTTCAATACCAAAAGCACATCCCCTTTTTCCAAGCCAAATTTCCAGAATGAAAAAAAGAAAGATGGAAGCACATTAAATTTTTTTCCTTAAAAAAAACCAATCACTTAACTTTGTGGCCCACGTCACCTGCATACAAATTGTTGTAGTTCTCTTTTTATGGTGGCAAAAAAAATGATTTGCATTACATACACTATGTTTGTAATGTCCCCTTCTCTGCAGTGATTAGTTCAGTGGTCCATTGGCCTATTTCGAAGACCCGTAGGCTATTTGGAAAAGAGAATTAGAGTTTCCAACCTTTGTGGAGTTCTACACGAGCTTTTTAGGGTTTGTCAAGAGGGAATTCTTCAGTTCTACTCATGGTTTCCTTCTGGGTTTTCCATGAACTCCAGGGTGGCATAACATGCATTTGATTCTTTGGTGAAGTCGGAACTTACTATTTTTAGTAAGTTAGGGTTTGGCTGTTTGGTTGATGTAATTCTACTGAGCTTTCCAAGCTCTTTCTCTGGGTGCGAAGATTATGTTTTTTGGAGCAGTATTTCTTGACTTACTATTTTTAGTAAGTGGTTGTGTTGAGCATTTCTATTTTTAGCAATCTCGGACAGAGTCCTCACAGTTCAGTGGTCTTCATCGCACAACTTCATCCTTGATTTTGGTATTAATCAGTATTGGAGTTATAAGTTATTTAATTAAATATTAATTCATTATCCTAAGGTTTGATATTTATTTATTTTTATTACTGATTAATTGTGTTATGGGGCAACTTAGGAAAAATATCTATCTGCCAGCAATATTGTTATTTTCCTAAGTCAATGGCATTAAAAAAGGTGGCGTTGAGAAAGATGAAATATTTCATGTTTTTATTAATTTTATATCGAAAAGTTGTCACCTAGGAAAAAGTTCGAACGTTGCCTAGGGAATTTGGGAAAATTAAGGCCATGTCTAGGGGAGGCTATGACATGAAATGAAATTGAATTTCAATGGTATTGGGCGCCATTTGCATTTGAATTTGAGAGGGAAAAATCTATAAATACAGGTGCTATAAATACAGGTGCTTGGCCTCTCATTTGGTATCAAATGAATTTGCATCGTTATGCTGCCGAATTGGCGACTGAAAATCTGAGCTTCGAAGTGTGGCTTCCTAGCTAAGTCTCAATATCGTACTTGCAGGATAGTACCTAGTTGTGTCCATGTATTCCCAGTGTTGTTGGTGAGTGAGTTGCAGATTATGGAGTGTTCTATTTGGGATTCGAGTGTTTTCTGGTTGCTGGTCGCGAGATTGCTGAAAGTGTATTTTGCTCACACCTCTTGACCAGGCGATTCCATCATTTTGGGTACCGGCTCATCCTTCCTTCCTACCACTGGCGATGCATATTGTAAGTTTTTAGCATCTTATTTTGAGTGTGGATTTTTATATTGCAAATCGAACTTCCCAAGTTAGGCGTTGGGTTTTGTGAATGCATTGGGAAGCGTGCAAAATAAATATGGGTGTTTCGATGGCTTTCCTTGGGTTTGTTTTCATTGTAGCGGGTATAGCAATTATTTAGAACAGAATTTCGGTGAATTGGGTGAGTAATGAGAGAGTTATGAGCGTTTTAGTGAATCCATAGGCTGCTAGTTTTGCAATTCCAGCCTGCAAATTTTGATGTTAGCAGAAATTTCATGTTTTTATTTGGATATTCAGCATTACTCTCTTCTCACATTATCTTGATTATTGTAAGGTTAAGCAGTAGTACTACTAACCAATTCTGGTTTGTAACTCTCACCCTGCTGAAAAGACCCTGCTGAAAAATGGAAGAGACCAGCTTGCCACCTATTTTCAAGTAAATTGTAATTTAGTCCTCCCACTGCATAAGTGGTCGAGTGATGTCTGAGTGTAATTGTCCTCCCGCTGCATAAGCGATTGAGTTGAGATTGTTTTGTAATTTCTGTCCTCCTGCTAAAATATCGCGATTGAGTGATTAGTGCCTTTGTATGTTTCTCTTGGCTGGTTCACTGCCAAGTTTCTTGCATTCCCGTTGCATAAGTGGAAGGGGCTGGCTTTCTGCCCAAGCATTGTATTGTTTCCAGTTATTTGAAGCTAACAATCCCCTCAACACCATATGCTCTCACCTTCCCACATTGGGCACTTGGTGATCAAAAAATGGAAGGGTTGCATTTTCCAGCAAGTTTTCAGTTTATGCTTTCTAACCTTAACGGGTTATCTGTTTGTGGATGATTATTATTGGCCTAAAAAACAAAAAAAAATAACTGGGCTATTACAATGTTGTACTTCAATTAAAAAAGCCCCCACGACCTGATATATTCTCTACATCCCATAAATCAATCAAAGCCCAAGCACTTTAGGAAGTATACAATACACTTTAGGAAGTAAGCAGCCAGTCAGGCACCTCAAGCAGCTCAAACTGCTCAACTAGACAAAGAAGTAGGTTGCTCAACTAAAATTCATAAACAAGCATAATTCAGCCTTAGACATCAATGACAAATAATCCAACAATTTCATCTCGGAATTTATAGAGCTAGGAATCGATTTGATCTATTTCAAAGAATTTTAACAACTAAAGGAGGGAAGTTTACACACAGAATTGACATCGAGGATTATTGGGCTAATCTTATGGATGAGCTTGCAGTTAGAAGGAAGATGTGGTCTCGGGTGTCAGTGGACTTCATGAGGAAGTGTAACTTTTTTCTCTATTCTAGACCAAGTGAAAGATGATGGGGAACACATCCATTCGCAATATGCAAAGGAGAAAGACAAACCTATTCCATTGCCTAGTTGGTCGCAACCTGAGTTGATAGATTTGAGCATTTTGATGAGAGAAGTGAATGATTGCTCCAGGGAATGGGTGGATAAGCAAATTAAAGAGTTGAGAAAACAAAAGATCGCCCTAACCTATGAGAAGGTGATAAATGAGGAGTCCTCTCTCAATGATGATGAAAGGACAATATGTAATATTAGAATGTATAATGATGAGAAGAGTCAAGCTCCTAAAAGGAGGAAAGGTATGTCTGGATGATCACAAACAAAAGGCAAGGAGATTGTTAGTCAGGAATAAAGGCATAAGAAACATAAGCCTAAAACTCCTCAATCTACCATGACTTCCTCATCCGTGAAGGAGAATGATATGACAGAAAAGGACAATGAGTCTGAGCGAGGTTTCAACACGGAAATCCTATCAGAGAATGATCAAGATATACATGCATCAAAACAATTGGCACCACATGAAGATGATGAAGAGCAGCCAAGATCTCCCACTATTCAACTTGAGGTCCATTTGGGAAATGATGTGGTGAATTTGATTAAGGAGAAAGCAAATGATGAGATTATTTCAGCCTTGAGAGTACTTCATGAAGTTCAGTAACTTAAGGATGGGATGGAATTCTCTACAATTCACAATTGGTTGTTGAGCAGCATTGAGAAGAAGAAAGTGAGAGGCACATCCCACTGAACATTTTGATGATTTCCTAGCCAGAATTGGTAAGGAGAAAGAGAAGAAGAAGGCGAAGATGTTCTCTAGGATTACTAGAGATGATATAGGAGCACGCATTGCACAAGTGGTTGGTCCAACAGGTGATAAGACTAGAGATGTGATCACTCCTATGGACTATCAGGTTACTGTTGTCATTTTATGACACCCTTGGTCCTCTTCTCTTCCCCGAAACCCCGAGGTTCCGAAGTTCCTTTCCTAAGTCTCCTCTTCTCTTCCCCGAAACTTCAAAACCCCGAGGTTCTGATGTTCCTTTCCTTAGTCTCCTCTTCTCTTCCCTGGAACTCTGGAACCCCGAGGTTCCGAAAGCTCCTCTCCTAAGTCTCCTCTTCTCTTCCCCGAAACTCAGGAACCCCAACATTCCGAAGTTCCTTTCTTTAGTCTCCTCTTCTCTTCCCCAGAACTCCGGAACCCCAACGTTTCGAAATTCCTTTCCTTAGTCTCCTCTTCTCTTCCTCGGAACTCTGAAACCCCGAGGTTCTATAGTTCCTTTCCTTAGTCTCCTCTTCTCTTCCCCAAAACTCTAGAACCCCGAGGTTTCATGGTTCCTTTCCTTAGTCTCCTCTTCTCTTCCCCAGAACTCCGGAACCCAGAGGTTCCAAAGTTTTTTCCCTTGGTCTCCTTCCTCTTTCCCGGAACTTCGGAACTCTCCATGGTTCCGAAGTTTCCTCCTTACCTTTTTAAGTGCCCTCGGAAATTCGGAACCCCAAGGTTCTGAAGTTCCTTTGCTAGGCCTCATCTCTTCTCCTCAGAACTCCAGAATCCCGTAGTTCTGAGATCCCTTCCTTAGTCTTCCCCACTTCGAGAGCCCGAGTTTCTGAAGTCTTCCGACTTCCTTCCGATTCGCAACACTTTTAGATGGTGTGATTGACACTCAAGGTTTTTAATGCTCCAACAACTCTTGCATCCAGTTTTTCTATATAAGGTTGTTTGGCCTCATTGTAAAGGGTTCTCTTCTTGTTGGCTTGAGCTATTCTATGCTCTTTCACTTCTCTTAAAGGCTTGTATATTTTTGCATTTCTGCAACTATAAGTTTGGCCATTGGCCTTTGAATGAGCTAAAATTATCATTCTTGCCTTCCTTCAACTTATGCATGTTGTGTATGTTTCCTTACCTTCATCATAGATGTATGTTTTGTGGCTCTTCTCTCATATATGATGTGCTAATTTATTTCTGTGACTTGTGGGAAATCTCTCCCCATTGACATTTAGCAAATTTTAACCTCCATACATGCATTAGGGTCATTCATGCAACTAGAGTTTGTGCATCTCCTAGGTATTTCGATTGATTCTTGGTGTCATCTATGGATGGGGAGAGAAACATCTCTTATCTTGGTACATCACCTCCTTTCATTTTAAGCATTTTTCTTTTCCGTTTTCTTCTGCAAGCTATTAGGATAGGAGTAAGTTTTGAAGTGTTGAGTTGGTTCAACACCTGCACCTAGATTGAGAAGGAAGTCGGCCTTCTTCGGAGATTCAACCCCCTTGTGCAAGGTCCCACACTTCGGGATTGTTTCCATGTTTCACGAGGTTGTTTGTAATGTCCCTACTAGTTAGAGATTACGGTCCTAAAAAACAGATTGTTAGAATACAACATATAAATATATATATGAACCATTTTTAATTTGCAATCTATCTTTAATACTTAATTAACATAATCATAATTTTCATCTAATAAAAAGGATACAAATGTATGTCCTTAGGCGGCCGTGAGGCTTGCCTTCTTGGAACCCCTTGGTTCCAAACCCTCCAGGAAATCGAAAATGAGTTCGAATCCTGTCTTGGGTGTAACCTCTTACACCCAAGCCATCCAAGGAATACCCTTGTCTATTCCTTGCCTTGGGTGATGCCTCCAACATCCAAGTCCTCAGAGGGGATCGGCCAGATCCGTCTCTTCTTAGTTGAGTTTAATCAACCAAGCCATACATATGCATATCAATTTTCAGTATATATACTGCCCTAGGGATTATCATAATCCCTCCTTTAAACTAAGGGAGTTTCCCCCCTATAGCCTCCATCACGTAATCACGTTTATAATACATTTTTGCATTTTATTACTATTTTCCATTCCACAATCCACATTTACATATTCCTGATTTACATGTATTTCCTAACATATATTCATGAAATGTTCATTATCCAATATTCACATTTATTTCTTAACATATATTCCTACTATTCATTGATATGTATTAATTACTTATGTTCATACATATTCATTAACATCTAAGAACCTTACATTAACATATGTATTCAGATGTTCATTATTTATATTCATTAATATATATATTAAACTATTCATTATATTCATCAATATATATATTAAAATATTATTACTTATATCTATTTACACCTACATGCTGTAACATCTCTTACCATACTAACAATTAATCTTGTTCTGATTTGAATATATATATATATATATATATATATATATATATATATATATATATATATATATATATATATATATAACTTATTATATAAATTATTAACGTCCCACTACCTAAAACATTGGTTATTATAATTTTGGTTGTAAGAGATTCACACCACTACTGCCTAATTACCAGTTATTATAATTCTGGCTGTAAGAGCAGACAAACCTGTCATGTGTCAGATCTGGTCTGCCACAATAAAGACATTAAATGACTGTCATACGTATTGCAGTCTACCTAAATCTTATTATTAAATTTTGCATAATATCATTATCAAACTTCATATATCAGCATACGTATTAAGCACCTCCTGTGCTAACCACCAAGAACAAGGATGTTAACTTAATAATAGTTATGATCTTATCAGATCGATCTTGCTAAGTATTAATATCTTCTATTTTATCAGTCCCAATCCCTAGGATGAGTACCAAATGTATTTTTTATTCCCTTTTTATTTTTTACATCCACACCATATCCCTTTTCCACCTGATTCTATTTTTCTTATATATCTTTCATGTAACCATTCATGAAAAGGTCACATCTTTTTGAAACCCAAAGGTCGTGACTATAATTGCATCTCTCTTGATTATACCGATTCGATAACTATCGATCATGTTTTATTACTTTTAATTACCGATACATAATTCTCTTGTTTTAATATGACTATCGGTTTTAATATTAATAAACCGTCGATAATTGTTTTTAATGGTTTTGTTTGCTATCAATTCTATTTACTATATTTACTATTAGACTTTAAGATATTCACCGATTATGGTCATGCATAACTATCTGTTGGTTGAAAATTTTGTACACTTGGGGAAATATACAAAATTGTGGTTTCAACCACAGCACACGAGTAAAAACTCTCCTAATTAAGGGAAGGCTCCCCCTATCTAACTAAAACTGAAATAAAAACAGGATGGTACAGCAATCTTCCTTCTTTCTTTAAGTTTAAGAAAGACAATATCCTTTTCTCTTTACAGAAAAGGATAGCGATTGAATATGAACAGTAATAACCACTTTTAAGTAAAATGAGAGAAAGGAAGTGAAGTTTCCTGAAAGCACAAAGACTTCCGTCACTTCTTTCGTGACGGGACAACAATATCAAGCTCAAAGACTTGATATTGGAAGTCCTATCTACCCTTTGCTATACTATATTTTACAATGAATAAAAGACGACAGCACAAAGACTGGAATAATTTATTCTTTTAACACAAAGACAAGAACTAATGCAAGCTCAAAGACTGGCTGCTATTTCTTATCAAACAATTTTTTTTTTTCTCAAGAACAGACGCAAGCTCAAAGACTTGCTACTCCTAGAGATTTCCTATTTTAATTAATCTTCTCTACTTGTAGCTCAAAGACTTCAAATCAGATTGGACTAAGCTCCTTTAGAAACGCTTTGCATAGAATAAATAAAAAGAATGAAACTCAAACTTGTAGCTCAAAGACTCAAAACTTGAGTAATCTTTCTTTACTATTTCTTCAAAACCTTCAATTCACATACATAAGCTCAAAGACTTCTTGCTATAAATTTGGCAAAGTTTTTGCTTGCTTTCCCAAAAGATAAAGATTACAAAGGACCCTCTCTTCTATTTATAGGAGAGGAGCCTTAAGAAAAAGGTGGGAGGATCCTAACTAACTTGAGAAATTCCCTCAACCACCAAGACCTATTCAACAACTAATTATGACTTCATTAACTAACTAAGACTTATTCTAACTATAGTCCTAATCGGACACAACTTGTAGTTGCCTTACCAGTAATTACAAAAATGCAAGTGATAACAACTTGCAATTACAAAAATGCAAGTGATGACAACTTGCCGAAAGGAAAACCACAATTCTGAAATTACAATTTTAAAATTTTACAACAAGTGTTAAAAACACTTAAGTTGCAACTCTTGAAGATACGAACAATTCGAACTTCTGAATAACTTTCTGCAATTCATCAGGATATGGTTCGTGAGTGTTCATAGCCACCACCCTAGTTTTTACGATGACATCATGGCATTGGCATAGCGTGGAATTCCCTTTTTCCAATGCTGACCGGATTTCCTGCAACTCAGTTTGATACTTAATCAATATTTGAATGGAAGCGACTGAGAATTGCTCACTTCTCCATTCACCATGAATCTTGAGTTGCAGGTCTACAATAACTTCTTCCTCAGGCAGCAGCTCATCATTCTGATTTAAAATGTCGCAGGATGCCCTTTTGCAATGGGAGGTTACATCTTGAAAGACTGCTTCACGCAACTTTAAGGTTTCATCAATTTCTTCAATTAGTGATTTGAGCACAAGAGATTTGTTCTCCAGGAGTTCCTCATATTCAATGTACGTGACTCTGGAAGGAATCACGTCATGCACCTGAAGAACACCCAACTGATGTTGAGGCATCTTTCACCAAGAAACTAAATTTCCCTCAACCTTCTCCAGATTTAGCTTGAAAGCACCCAAGATTTGATTCAACTTATCTTCAATGATCTCCAATTTAACCATCGTTTCAAATACCTGTCTTATGACTTGTGAACATAAGTCATGCAGTTGATCAACCCAGGTGTCTAAGGCTTGAACCTTTTGGGCGGCTCTCTCGATACCTTGGATTGGTTCGCTGACCCTGGAAGAAATAGGTACTTGGCCTTCTCCACTTGAAGGTTGAGTAATACTTTGGATAGCTGCCATGAGTCTTTGATTCTCTACTTCCAGTTGATCTTTCTTGGTCAACACCTCATCATACCGTTGTACCAATGTAGCCACTGTGTGTTGAGCATCGTGCTTGACAACCTCATGAGTCTGCTTACCCAGTTGAACTTTGGTGATCCGATAATCAGCTGCTTGCATTTCTTCAACTGGTTTATCTGATATTGGTTCAGCAATCTCTGCCACTCTCATCCGGTTTTCATCAATGATCACCCTTGAAACTATCTTTGCCCTCTTAACAGCTTTAGGTTTTGATTGTTTCAATTGTTGGTAGTCGAAGGGATCAGGTGAGATCACCTGCTTCTTTCTCTTTGCAGTGAAGGAACTGAGCCATAGAGGTAAAGCCATTAACTCTGATTCTGGGATAGAGGGAGAAGCAGTTTCTATTTTAATAACAGTGGTGACCTTGGGAGAAGTGTCCATCTGGATAGCCACCATAGTCTGCTGAGTGACGCCAGGATGTGATGAAGATGTCATGAACTCATCAAAACAGGTCATAGAAGTATCAATATCAGACACAGGTACATATGAAGGATCTTCCGAAAAGATATTCAACAAATTTTCCTGAGGATGGCCTTGAGATGGTTCTGCTGTTGAAAGTGGGAGGACATTCTGCGGAGATTCTGAAACTGAAGGGGCAGATTGAGAGCTCACATCTATCACAAGAGGAAACATGGGTACCTCAATAGGAAGTGAAGAAAGAGAATTATGTGGAGACTCTGTAGAAAGTGACTGAGGAGCATTATCAGATTGAGTTTCTTCCTCTGAAGCTTCAGGATCAATCACATGAATTTCTAACTGTGGCTTCTCCTTGCCTTGAACTGTTATTTCTTGAGGAGGAAGCACCATTGCACGGCTGACTTGCAATTTAATCCTCGTACTAGAAGAGGATGCACCTTCTTTGTTGTCTAGTTGAATTTCAGACTTCCGCCCAAGAGGACCTGTAGAATCATCTTCTTTCCCAACCTTAATCTTAATGAGCTTGGCACCATTATTCTTAAGCCAGACATTGGTATTGGCAAGAACTGACTGAAATCTATCCAAGATAGAAGTGCCTTCCTTGTGGGACCAGTGGATAGAAGGAAGCAGAGCCTCGTCAACATTTTGATTGACAAACTCAGGATCAAGAACGTTACCATCATCAATCATACCTTGTGACACGTTCACGAGGTTTAGATCCACAATCTGTTCTACAGTGAGTCGGCAGTAATCCATCTTGCGAATCTCCTTTTCGGTACGAAGATCAGCCCAGATATCTTCTATCCGGTGTACATGGATGAAGGTCTTCTTGATCTTCTCCTTCATGCCTCGGTAATCGAAATCAGCTCTAGGTTTGAATCTTTTGAGTATGATTTCCTACAACTCAGTCTCCATAGCCCTGGCCTTGATTGAAGTCATTAGAGAATATTGACCAATCTTCAATGGGTTGTTGGAAGAAATACCCATGCCAACCTTGTGCTTAACTGACTGGTGTGTATGCACAGCCATGATCTGCCTTCCCAATTCCATGAGAATAATCTTATCTGTCGGGTACCGTGGGAGCATGTAAGGCTGCCTGCCATAGCATCCAACTCTCATGTAGGTAAAAGTTGGAAATTGGAGAAACAAACAACCATATTCTTTCACCTTTTCCCATGCTTCATCTGAAACTCTTTTGTTCTTCAGGTTCTTGTCAAATTGACACAAATAATGACCAAAGAAAGCGTCCTAAACCCTTCTGAAATGAGACCTACTTGATCTTAGAGGCAACTGATCATAGTATTCCCAAACCGGTACAAGCATGCGGTCACCCTTGGTGGAAAGACCTGGGAAATGTCTAAGTGACGCAGCAATATACACAAGATATGAATTCATGTAGAAGGTGAAGGTAGTAGGGACGACTGCAAGTTGCTCACACAAAGCATCACTGATGATTTCACCCCAACAGATGTGCTGAGACTGCCTTATTAACATAATAAATTGGTACATCCAAGGTTCAAAAACATTAGAATGCTCCAATCCCATCATACGGCTAAGAAGAGTAATAGTATCACCGATCTCATTCTTGAAATCAGACCGATATAACTTTGTCCATCTGGTAAGCGTAGTGCGAGGTTCATGAATCCATTTGTTGATATGAGGCTTACAATCTTTCTCCCTTTTGGCAAAGTATTCAGCTGCACTTTGCTTGGAGATCTCTATATAAATAGTTTCGGAAGGTATTTTAAAAACCCTCTCTATAGCTTCTGCATCCTGGCGAATGATCACTTCCCCGTCATCATTTCTAATGACTCGTGACTCTTTGTCAAAATGATGAGCACATGCTAGAATAAATTCTGGTTCTAGGGCAGCAACTGGAAAGGATGCGGCATGATGGATATGGCTGTCCAGAAACCGTTGCATATCACCCTCCTTCGGATCTTCAATCCTTTGTATCAATTCGGACATGTCAACATGCTCTATCTCAGTATCCTTGATATGATCAAGGGAGGAGGAGATCTGTGACTGCGGAACTTTATTCTGGTATTTATCATACCTGTATTTCATCTTTTTTGGAGTGGGAGATGATGATACATCTGTCATCTGGAAACAACTGGGAATGCTGCAATGTAAATCCAAGAGTATCAAAGCAATATCAAAGTCAATATCTTTAGACATTTTCACTCCTCCAAATGAGAAAGTTCAACTTTCGTATTTTGGTTTTGTGAGAGGAGATATAAGAGGTGGAAAAATAAGCTTTGGACTTATTTCGGGTTTTGAAACATGTTTTGCATGTACACAAGAGGGAAGTACAAACGTGCAATCGGGTTTTAAATTCCGAATGCAATTATACTTGCAAAACACGAAGCATGAATAAATGGAAGGAGAATGAATTTTCAGTTTAGAAGTTGGGAAGAACACATTTGCAATTGGTTTTCTAAATCCAAATGCAAACTTATTTACAAACTGAAAATCGGAGGAATGGACGGAAATAGGTATTTAGGCATGCGGGAAATGACGAAGATGATAAATACATATGAGGGAATTGGAAGCGGATAGGTAAAAATGAATTTCGGGAAGATCACTTGGAACTTTGTCATGCCAAAATGGGAAGGACTTTCAACTTGCAATCCAGATTTCAAAACCCGAAATTGGGAAGAACTTGATTTTTTCATCATTGAAACTTGATTTTTGGACTAAAGAAGGTTAAGTCTTTGTCCAAAAAGGGAAGAATGCATCTTGAGGTAGAACTTTTCACACTTGCAAATTTCTTTGCAAATTGGGAAGAACATATTTGGAAGAACACATTTTTCTTGTTTTGAAACTTGATCTTTTGGATCAAAGAAGGTTAAGTCTTTGTCCAAAAAAAAGGGAAGAACACATATTTTCCTCTTACTTGCAATCGGGTTTCTAAAACCCGAATGCAAGTAAAGAAAGAGAATTTTCAAAGGGGAAGAACAACTTTTACTTTACAAATTTCTTTATAAAATGGGGAATTTCCTCTCATAAACCCAATATGAACATGAACAAAACCAAAACTTAAACAAGAAAATGTAAGGAAAGAAACAAGAAAGAAATACAAAAATAAAAATTACCTTGAAAAGATGAGGAGAGATCCAAGCTTGTAGAGTCAACCAAACATGGAAGATGAAACCCTTTAAATAGAATTTAAACAAAGGAAGAAACTTAGCCACGCATGGTGACCAAAGAAAAACTGATTTGCTATAAAAATGCCATGAAAAATGCCAAGTAGTTCGAATATGATTTGATTCATCATTAAATACAAGAGAAAGAAAAAATGATTTAGAATTGAAAGCATACCTTGAATGAGAAAGGTGCGAAACTTGCAAAAAACGTGATTGGTTTTTAGGGCGTTTTTGCAAATCGATTACCCAAAATGCGCACAAAACGGTTTGAATGAAGTTTGAAATCCAACGCATTTATGATTAAATCAAAAACGCCTTAGGAAAGAGTAGATTCGAACCTCCAAACCATGGCAAATGGCACAAATACATGATTCAGAAAAAAAAACATTGAAGAAGACAAATGGCGATAATCAGTTTGATAGATGCGTAGAACAAGGGTTTGAATCCTTCAAAGTTGCAGCAAATCCGCATTTGGAAGGAATCGCTATCCTTCCTCCAAAAAATTCGAACCCAAATCAGTTTGCAAAGGCATGGGAGAAATTTCGGGTTTTAGAAATGAAACAACAAGTTTTCAAAATGTTCATATTTTTGCCTCTAAGGCAAATTTCGGGTTTTAGAAAAGGAAATACGAGTTAAATTACTTGTAATAGGGAAATAGAATTCCCTTTACAAGTGATTTTACTTAAAACATGTAAAGGGATTTTAAAATCCCATTTACAAGTTCTATTTAAAAAATAAAAAATAACTTTAAGTCATAAAAACATGTAAAGGGGTTTTAAAAACCTATTTACAAGTTTTACAAAACACTTAAGTCATTCTACTAGTAAAGGGGGTTTTAAAACCCTTTTTACCAGTTTCCAAAAACTTGTAATTGGAGAAAAATTCCCCTACAAGACCAAAAGCTTCAAGGGGGTTTTGAAAAACAAATTACCAGTTACTGGTAATTATTGAAAAATTCCCCTACATTGAAGCAAAAACATAGCAAACGGACTTGAAACGCGACGAAATTCGAAACATAGCTTGGGGATGGATCAACAATCGATCCAGTCCAAGGATGGGGCGAATTTCTGCCTCAGGAAGTGTGCCTTAGAGTAAAAATTTTCATTTTTTAATAAAAATTTCCATGTGATAGTCCAATTTTTGAAATCAAAAAATGAGGACAACACTATCGATACCTTTGTTTTCGTGTTCTCCAATTAATATCGTACCTTTTCACATGATTCTCATTATGCTAATCACTATAGTTTATTACTGAATTTATTTAATATGGCATGATCATTATAATCTGGAAATCACCATAACCTAATATGTAATGTTATTTATTTATTTATATTATTTATTTTTATTTGAATATTTCGAGAATATTATTAGTAATAGATATTAATTAAAAAATATATTTAATAAATAAACAAATTCCAAATAAAAATTCGTTATTATTATTATATTAATTAATAATAATAATTACTTCATTTAGGATGTCTATAACGATCAAGAAGGGGACATGACATTGTTGAGTTGATAGCTCAGCAAGGGTGCAAGCTTTTGTGACAACAATTTTTGGCACGCCTGGTGGGACAAGTTCTTTGTCAAGCTGAAGATTGGTGTGATCTTAATTACACTTGTTGTCCTCATTTTTGTTTCCAAAAATGAAGGACCACTACGTTAAAAATTTTGTGAAAAAATGAAAAAAAAATTACTCTATGGCACGCTTCCCGAGACAGAATTTTGAAGAATCCTTGGACTGGCTTAATCATCAGTCTATCCTCGAACTACGTTTCGAATTTTGTCAAATTCTGGGTTCGTTAGCTATGCCTTTCCTTCAATTTCAGGTTTTAAAACCCCGACTGCAGGTGGAGATTTTTCTTTGAACTGCAAGTTTTAATGATATTCATTGTTTTGGGTTTTTGTAGGGGAATTTTTAGCTTATTTCATGTGCATTTTTATTAAAAGATGTTACTTGCAATTTGTTTTAGATTTTCCTTCCTTCCTTTGTTATTTTTAATTGTTTTTTGGTCATGTTTAGTTAAAATAGGGATTTTTTGGCTCAACTGCAAGTAAACTTGTAGTTTGGTCAAAAAACCCCTACTTTAATGGTTTTTACATTAAATAGGGATTTTAAATCCCCATTACATGTGTGCAAGTATTTCTAACTTGTTGTAGGGATTTTATTTCTCTTTTACAAGTTTTTAAAACTTGTAGTTTGCTCCAAAAAACCCGATTTTGCCTTGCAAGTGCATTTTTGACAATTTTAAACTTGTCATTTGTCCAAAAAAACCCGATTTTGGCTTGGCAAATGAAAAAGTTAAAAATAGAACTTGTCATTTGGTTCAAAAAACCCGAATTTGCCTTGTAAGTGAAAAAGTCAAAAATAAAACTTGCTATTTGGTTCAAAAAACCCGATTTTGGCCTAGTGAGTGAAAAAGTGAATTTTAGAACTTGTCATTTGTTCTAAAAATCCCGATTTTCATTCCCTTATGCATTTCGAACTTGTCTTTTGCTCCAAAAAACCCGAAATGCAAGGAAAAACGATTTTTGACCATTTCAAGGCAAATTTTGTGGAGAGATTGTTGGAGGAAGGAGGCGTTTTGGTTTGCACCCTATTTTCATGCATTCATGGACATCTTTCACGCCAAATGTAGGTTGCATTGACTGGTTTTTTCGCTCTAAATCAGCAACCACGTTTTTAATAAATGCCACTTTTTGAGGGTTTAAAACTTCAACAAACTCCACTCTCCTAAATCGTTTTGCCCTTTCCCATCTAGGCGTGGAGTTTAGGAGGATTGTCGAGCTATTTAATGATGCCGTTGGAGATTGAAATGGTGGCCACGTTTTTTTCACGTGACTCCCTTTGGCTACATTTTGTAACATTTGTCATCATTCCTTCTTCTTCCTCCTTAGGCGTTTTGCTCTAATCCACTTGGATGTGCTCTCTCATTGGCATTTTGGTCCTCCAAGTTTGGGATTGCTGCTACATTTATCAGTTTGGGGCATTTTTGCAAAAAACGTGATAAGGGTTTGGCATTACGGATTGCTCCTTTTTACCAGTTTTGCTTCTTCATTCCAAGAATTGTTGCATTATTGGAGAAGCATTTTGCATTTTTAAGAAAGGTATGTTCTCTTTCCTTTCTTTCCTTCATTTATTATTTTCTTGTTTTCTTAATTTTCGTTCTTAGTTGAATTTTTGGCATGTGTTGTTCTTCCCCCAAAAATTGGTTTTTGTGAAAGAAATCTTCCCCTTGGTATGCAATTTTTGAATTGCATTGTTCTTCCCAAAATTCCCTCTTTACTTGTATTCGGGATTTTTAATCTCGATTACAAGTTCACTGGAAATTCTTGTTCTTCCCCTATGGTTAAGGAATTTAACCATTTTTGGTCAAAATTCCAAGTTAAAGTGTGAAATACCCCTCCCTTGCAAATTCGGGTTTTGAAAACTGGATTACATGTTGAAGAGTTCTTCCCATTTTCATGAAAATGACTTTCCCGGATTTTCCCATTTCTATCCATTCATGTTTCCCATATCTATACTTTCCATTTCGATCATTTCCCGCAAGTCAAAATCTCATTTGTCGTCCATTTCTCCATTTTCGAATTTACAAGTGTACTTGTATTCGGGTTTTAAAACCTCGATTGCATGCATGTCCTTTCCAACTTGTATACTTGCGAAAATTCTCCCAAGAACCGAAATTGGTCAAAGTCAAGATTTTCCCATTTCTACATATTTCTCCTCTTCCTCTCACAAAATCGTGAAATTCAAGAATCAAAGTTTTACCCATTTGGAGAAGGAAGAATGATATTTGCAGCTGACTATGATGTTGCCTTAACTCTTTTAAGTCTTCATCACAGCATTCCAGGTTCACAATCAATGTTAGATTTGCCAGCATCTACAACTCCAAAGAAAATGAAATATAAATATGACAAATATCAGAATGGGGTTGCACCTTCCTAGGTTTCTTCTCCTTTGGATCGCATCAGAGACATTGAGATAGGGCACGTTGATATGGCAGAATTCATCAGCAGGGTAGAAGATCCACAGGATAATAACTTGCAGTGGTTGTTGGACAGCCATATCCATCATGCATCTTCCTTCCTAGTGGCTGCCCTAGAACCTAAGTTCGTTCTTGCATGCGCCCATCATTTTGTCAAGGAATCAAGAGTCATCAAAAATGATGATGGTGAAGCTATAATTCGTCTTGATGCAGATACAATCGAGAAGGTCTTCAGAATACCTCCTGCACCTGTTTATATGGAAATCACCAAAGAAAGTGCAGCAGAGTATTAGGTGAAAAGGGAAAAAGATTGAAAGCGACACATCAATAGGTGGATCCAAGAGCCACGTCCTTCCTTCTCAAGGTGGGCAAAGTTGTACCGTTGTGATTTCAAATGGGAGATAGGAGACACCATCACTCTTCTCAGCAGGATGATGGGCCTTGAGCATTCCAATGTTTTTGAGCCATGGATGTATCAATTCATTATGTTCATATGGCAGTCACATCACATTTCATGGGGGGAAGTCATCAGCGATGCCTTGTGCGAACAACTTGCATCAGTTCCTACCACCATGACCTTCTTCATGAATTCTTATTTGGTATATTTAGCAACATCACTTAGACACTTTCCAAGTCTTTCTACCAAAGGTGATCGCTCGCTTATACCAGTTTGGGAATATTATGACTAGTTGCCATTGAAACCCAGCAGACTGCATTTTAGAAGGGTCCAAGATGCATTCTTCGAATATTTCATGTGTCAGTTTGACATGGATCTCAGGAACAAAAGAGTATCAGATGAGGCATGGGTCAAGGTGTCTGAGTATGGGTGTTTGTTCCTGCAATTTCCCACCTTCACCTATATGAGGATTGGATGCTATGATGGTCAGCCATACATGCTTCCAAGATACCCAACCGATAAGATAATTCTTATGGAGTTGGGAAGACAGATCATGGCTGTTCATACTTTTCAGTCTGCTAGACACAAGGTTGGAATGGGGATCTCTACCACAAACCCATTGAAAATTGGTCGATATTCCCTTGTCACATCTGTGAAGGCTAAGGCCATGGAGGCAGAATTGCAGGAAATCAAGCTTAAAAAGTTCAAACCTAGAGCTGATTTTGATTATAGAGGTATGAAAGAGAAGATCAAGAAATCCTTTGTGCATGTTCATCGCATTGAAGACATCTGGGTAGATCTCTGCACAGAAGCCGAAGTTCTGAAAATGGATTACTGCAGGCTCACTGTTGAGTAAATTGTTGACTTGAACTTGGCGGATATCCCACAAGGGATGATCAATGACGGGCGTATACTTGATCCTGAATACACTTCACAGAGGGTTGAGGAAGCTCCACTTCCTTTGATCCAATGGTCACACAAGGAGTGCATCTCCATCCTTGACAGAAATCAGCCTATCTTGGCCAACACTAACGCATGGCTGAAAAGTAATGTTGTTAGACTTATCAAAATCAAGGTTGGTAAAGAAGATGATTCTACGGGGCCTCTTGGACGGAAATCTGAGATTCAGATTGACAACAAGGAGGGTGCTTCATCTTCGGGCACAAGGATCAAGTTACGAGTCAGTCGTGCAATAGTGCTTCCTCCTGAGGAGATGACTATTCGTGGGAAGGAGAAATCACGATTCCATGTTCAGGTGATCGATTTGGATAATCCAGAAGAGGGGCAGCAATCTGACGATGCTCCTAAGTCTCCAGTTTCAGACTCGCCTCATGAGGTCATTCCTCCAGTTTCCATTGAGACACCTCTTTCTCCTCCTGATTTGCTCATGGATGAGTCTCCTCAGAATGCAGTTCCCATTTCAGCATACGAGCCTTCTCCTGATCGACAACAAGAAAGTGTGTTGAAAGTTCCTGAAGATAATCTCACTTGCATTCAGTTATCAGAAATTGATACTTCCACTTCTGGTTTTGAAGAATTCATGAGGCAATCTTCATGCCCATTGGTAACTGAGCAAACTGTGGTCGCTGTCCAAACAGATATTCCTCTCAGGGTGACCACGATAATTCAAACAGAAACTGCTTCTCCTTCGCCTACGGCTGCTATTGGAAGTGAGTTGATGACTTTGTCTCCATGATGCCTTTGACTACCAGCAACTCAAACAGTCCAGATCCAAAGTTGCTAAGAAGGCCAAGACTATCTCTAGGGTAACTGTTGATAGCAACAAGATGAAAGTAGCTGAAATTGTGGAACCTATTGCTGATAAGCCACTTGATGAAATGTCAACTGCTAATTATAAGGTTACAAGGATAGAATTGGGCAAGAAAACGCATGAGGTCATTAAACATGATGCTCAGTTTTCTGTTGCTTCATTAGTGCAAAGGTGTGATGATCTTCTTGCGAAGAAAGACAAGCTAGAAGAGGAAAACCGACAGCTTATGGCAGTCATTCATAAAATCACAAAACTTGCTGCTGAAGGGAGTAACTCCATAGGTTCTTCTGGTTCCCAAGAATCGATTCGTGGAGTGGAAAGGGCTGCTCAGAAAGTACAAGCACTGGATTCCTGGGTTGATCAGCTTCATGATCAATGTGTACAAGTAATGAAAGACATTTTTCAAATAATGTCTAAGTTGGAAACCATCGAGGAGAAATTGGATCAGACTTCTAATACTTTCAAAAAGAATCTGGAAAGTGTTGAGAAAAGTCTAACAATCTGGAGTACCATGCCCCAACAACAGCTGAGTATTTTGCAGGAGCATGCCATCATCTCTTCCAAGGTCATGTACTTGGAATTTGAAGAACTCATGGAAAACAAGACCCTTGTTCTTAAATCCCTCATTGAGGAGATCGGTGATGCAAAGAGAATCCAAGGTGAAGTTTACCGAGGTATTGTCTCACATTGTGAAAGGGCTTCTTGCAACATAGTAAGTCAGGATGGAGAGCTGATTCCAAAAGAAGAAGTACTTGCTGATTTACAGATGAGGATTCATAATGAATGGAGGAGCGAACAATTCTCGGCAGCTTCGATTCAAGCATTGATGAAACACTAAGCCTTTCTGCATGAAATCCAGTCTATCCTAGATAAAAACAATTCCGCGCTCCTCCGTTGTCACGACACTATTGTGAAGACTATGGTTGTTGCCAAGAACACCCATGAACCGAATCCTGAGGAACTACAAGCGAGCATCCGGAAATTTCAAGGATTTATGTCTTCACAAAATGCAACTTAAGTGTTTTTTTTAACACTTAGTTGAATTTTCCCTTTTGTAATCTTTAGTTGTAATTTAGTTTTGACAAGTTGCATGTAAAAGTATTTTATGTAAAATGCAAGTTACACATTTACTTGCACTTTTGTAATTACATGTAAATCAACTACAAGTTGTGTCCGATTAGGACTGTAGTTGGAATAAGTCTTAGTTAGTTAATGAAGTCTCAGTTATTTATTGAATGAGTCTTGGTGGTTGAGAGAATCTCTCAAGTTAGTTAGGATCCTCCCACCTTTTTCTCAAGGCTCCTCTTCTATAAATACTTGAGGAGTCCATTGTAATTATCATCTTTTGGAAAGCAAGCAAAAACTCTGCCAAATTTACAGCAAGAAGTTTTGAGCTTATGTATGTGGATTGAAAGTTTTTGAAGAATAATAAAGGACTACTCAAGTTTTGAGTCTTTGAGCTACATGTTTGAGTTTGAATCTTTTATTTCTTCTATGCAAAGTGTTTCTAAAGGAGCTTAGTCCAATCTGATTTGAAGTCTTTGAGCTGCAAGTAGAGAAGATTAGTTAAAATAGGAAAATCTCTAGAAAGAGCAGCAAGTCTTTGAGCTTGCATTAGTTCTTGTCTTTGTGTTGAAAGAATAGATTATTCCAGTCTTTGAGCTGTTATCTTTTATTCGTTGTAAAAATTTAGTATAGCAAAGGGTAGATAGGACTTCCAATAGTCAAGTCTTTGAGCTTGATATTGTTGTCCCGTCCCGAAGGAAGTGACGGAAGTCTTTACGCTTTCAGGAAACTTCATTTCTTTTCTCTTATTTCACTTGAAAGTGGTTACTGTTGTTATTCAATCGCTATCCTTTTCTGTGAAGAGAAAAGGATATTATCTTTCTTGAAAAAAGAAGAAAGATTGCTGTCCCATTCCATTTTATTTTCCAAGTTGTAGTTAGATAGGGGGAGCCTTCCCTTAATTAGGAGAGTTTTTACTCGTGTGCTATGGTTGAAACCACAATTTTGTATATTTCCCCAAGTGTACAAAATTTTCAACCAACTACACTTAGCCTTCAAGAGGCACGTTTCAAGCACTTGGTGACTGTGTGGTTCAATCAATTTGGTGACCCTGTTAGTATGTGCCCAGCTCTCTAGTTAGGGCAGACTTGTTACTCTTATTTGCAACATCTTTTAAATAGGATTTGGCCTTCTCTATGCTATTGTCATGGAAGGATATTATGAGCAATGCCCTTTTCCCCTTCCATTTCATCAATATGCAAGTTATTATCCGCCTCCTTGCCAACAACATCAAACTAGGACTGCTCCTAGTTTCAACCCAAGCAGCTCCACTTCAGTAGCTGGTGGGTACTTTCCTAGAGCTTACAACCCACCCACCCCTTCTCAACCTTCTTGGCATCCATCATATGTTTATCAACAACCCCAAGATGCCTCTTTTGCTCCCATTCAACATCCACATCCTCCCAACCAACATCAAAATGTGAAAAGTTTAGAAGATCTGAGCATCAAAAGTATGATGCAAAGCTTCTAGGAGCAACTTAGGGCCATCGACTTGGAGCAAGAGAGCTCATCAAACCCATCTCCTGCAACAACATAAGAGGCATAGAAACAACAACATGAGCAGTTCCTAGCAAAGCAGTTGTTGTCTGTGAGGAACAAATTAGAAAATTAGCAGCTCGAGAGAGGCAGCTCGTGCAGGAAGAAAGGTCTGCCCCTAAGGTGCCCATGTTTGAAATTCCATGTTTCAGACAAGGGGCACCCTCTAAGCCTTTGATTGAACCTCCAAGATTCAACATCCCAAAATTTAGAGGCTCCCAATCCACTTTCTCACAAAGGCGCCCACCTCGGGGGTCTTCTCCTACACAAGAAATTCAAATGCCTCAGCTTCCCTTGCAAAAAATTTCACCCACTCAGCCCTCTTGTCTTGCTACTATTTCGCTCTTCAAGGGCAGACCTGTCATATGGAGAGCTGATTGTGCCAGTGAGCGGGGGAAGGGGGAGTTGCAGCCTACCATTTGTGAGCTCTCGCGTGCTCATTAGGGTGCATTGTCAGGCTTGTTGCATGAGGTGATTGAAGATAATCACTCTCAGGGAACCTCTATCGAGGCAAACAGTGACAACAAGGAAGAGGATTCATTCCTCTTATTTGTTGAGCTTCCTTTCTTCTTTGAGAATGCCCACGGCTGATGAGATCTTGGGTCATCAGCAAAGGGAAGTCAAGGACGTTGAGGAGCTACAACATGAGCATGAGACTGAGCTGGATGTGGCAAAGCATGGGCACAATTTTTTCCTCGCGGATGAAACGGTTGACATGCATAGGGGTGTCTCTCAACCTATGCATAACATCACGATAGAACCTACGTTCCAAAGGGAGGAGCTTCATACTTCTCCCAATAATTATCAGGATTGCTGTGATGTTGGGGCATTTCCTAGCACGAAGCGAAGCATGGAGGAGATTGATGAAGATCAATTCTGGGATGAGTTGGAAGTTTTTTGCTCATCCATCCACATCTGATCATCGTCTCCTCAACTGGAGGAGTTCCATGAGCAACAACAAGAAGAGATTCACACTTCATTAGATGAGTCACCAATGCCAACCCATGCTAGCCAGCAAGATATCAAGGCAGTTGAGCAAGATAGTGAGTTCAATGTTTTTTGCTTGAACTTAGAATTTTCAAGAGGTTGTCCAATCAGGCATCTGGCATGGATTGAGCTCTGTAGGTCGTCCCATGTCATGCTTACCTCTAAGCATGAAGTTGAGCATCAAGGAGAGCAAGTTCTTTTCACCCATCAACTTGAGGAGGACAACATTCAAACATTGGTGAATTTCATTGTTCTCCAGCTTTGGGAGGCATTCCAACAACTTGTCAGGTGCCTATCATTTTTCTTTTCTTGGCAGGTTGTCCACAAACATGAAGAGCATCAGAAGTTGGTTAGGAAAGGCAGCTATTTTGATAAGCCAGTCAATGGCTTTGTTTAATTTGCTTTCCATATAAAGCAATGTAAATAGTAGACTAAAATTTGTTTTGCTTTCATAAGTGCTTGTACACCTGCCGGATTCTCCTTAAGAGGGTGTGCACTCTAGTTTCCACTTTTCCCTCCAAGTGATGGCACACACATGTTTTGGGGTTTTTCAATGACTCAGTGCCCAATGGATGCCCAAGGCTTCTAGATTTTATGCTTAGCAGGCAAGCATCCCGCAAAGCTCGCCAGAATGTTGTCATTTTATGACACCCTTGGTCCATCAGTTAGAACCGATCCGAGATATGTTCTACGGACCAGCGCTACCTCAGTTGATCAAAGAGAAAGCAATGGAATCATGAAGTATGAAGTGTTGTCTCGCCAGAACTCCGGAACTCCCAAGTTCCCAAGTTCCTAAGTCTCCTCTTCTCTTTCCTGGAACTCCGGAATTCTGAGGTTCCGAAGTTTCTTTCTGTTGTGACCTTTTTCACACATCGCCCCATTGCAAATGGGGACCCTCTATTTTCCTGCTTTCTAGGATTTTGTTAGTATCCTGTGACCTTTTGTTGTAGTTTCACCAAGCCTTGTCCAGTTCAGAGCATTTCAAGCCCTAACGATTGAAAGTTAGTTTTTGCAAGTTATGTGATTCCGAAATGTGAACACCACCAGAGTGCTTAGAGAGGCCAAAGGACGAAGATCGCAATTGATTTGGACGAATTTGGACAACTTTCTATTTTTAGAAAGTTTGCTTTTTTGCTTTTTCCTTTTTTTTAGGAAGTTTCATTTTTGGCCTTTTTAGCCCGATCCCCGATATGGCTATTTTTAGAAAGTTTTTCCTATTTTTTAGGGATGTCTGCTTTTTGCTTTTTCGGGATGAAAACCTAGGGTTTACACTTGCACCATCAACCAGCTCCGACCAAATCTCGAAAATTCCAAGTTTTGACCTAGAAACGCTGAATCCCTAGATTTTAAGCTTTTTGCTTTTTCCAGGATACAAACCTAGGGTTTACACTTGTACTACTGACCAGCTTCGATCGGAACTCGAAAATTCCAAGTTTTGACCTAAAAAGCTGAAATCCCTAGATTTTAGGCCTTTTGCTTTTTCAGATGATCCACCTAAGCACGGATTTCAAATTTCAAGTTAATCCGGTTAAATTAGATTAAACTGTGAAATTTTGAAATTTCTTTGAAAATTCTTCTAAGTCTGGCTAAAGTGTTTCTGCAGGTTTAAACCCCATCACGAAGGTTGAAGAGGCCATGAAGGTACCAAGCTCCAAGTCCGCCATGCCAAGGGAGGTCATGTGGATGCTGAGGTTAAAGTCTGCCATGCCAATGGAGGTCATGAAGGTGCCAAGCTCAAAGTCCACCATGCCAATGGAGGTCATGTGGGCACCTTGCCTAAAGTCCGCCATGAGTTGGGAGGTCACATGGGTGCCCACTCCAAAGTCCGCCCCACCTAAGGAGACCATGGAGGAGCAAGGGTTGAAGTCCGCCCAAGGAAGAAGGAGACCATGAAGGCGCTAAGGCCAAAGTCCGCCCTACCTTGATGGAGACCATGGAGGAGCAAGGGTAAAAGTTCCACCCAAGGCTGAAGAGGCTATGTGGGGGCTAAGGTAAAGTCTGCCCAAGGCTAAAGAGGCTATGTGGGGGCTAAGGTAAAGTCCGCCCAAGGTTGAAGGGGCCATGAAGAGGCCAAGGTAAAGTCCACCCTACCTTGATGGAGACCATGGAGGAGCAAGGGTAAAAGTCTGCCCAAGGCTGAAGAGGCTATGTGGGGGCTAAGGTAATGTCTGCCCAAGGTTGAAGGGGCCATGAAGAGGCCAACGTAAAGTCCGCCCAAGGTTGAAGGGGCCATGAAGAGACCACCAAAGTCCACCCAAGCTTGCCAAGTGTTGGGAGCAACCTCCAAAGTCCGCCATAACTTGGAGAGGTTGGCAAAATTTGCCAAAATTTGAAAAAGATGGAGATAAAATTTGAAAAATCAACCTACACATGGAAGGTCAAACAAAGTCAACAAAATCCACAGAGATTTCAAATTAAATCCAAAATGAGGAAATATCTAAATAAAAAAAAAAAAAATCCTCAAAATAAATCCAAAATGGAAAGTTTTTTTTTGAAAGGGAATATTGGAGGATTAATGAATATCTTCAAACTTAAATCAAAATGGAAAGATTTTTTTTAGAATTAGAAGTATGAGTTGGATGATTTTAGGGGTTTTTCTTAAAACTTGTCTACAAATACTTCATTATCAAATTCATTATTACATCAAGAAGTTCAAAATTACTAAGGAGAGCTTAGTAAAGTATGTCGGTTTGAAGATCATCTGGAGAAAATTCTAGATATTGCTGGAAGTGGGATAATATTTTTTTTTGGGCAAAAGGCTTACAGATTTCTAGAGAAAGGCATCTTTTCTAAATTTTCTCAATATTTTGGAGAAAAGTCTAGCCTTATTCCTATCCACGTCGGAGGTAAAACTAAAATTGTGAATTTTCTGAATATTTTCCGGAATTTGATAAATGATTTTTTTTCAAAAAAAAAATTTTGGAGAAAAAAAATTCAATTTTTTTGGCTAAGTATGAAAGTTTTTGAAAATTTTAACACTTGATGGTGACTTCAACCAGCTTCAAGGCTCAGGGTCTGGAGGTGAAAATTCAATTTTTTTTGGCTAAGTATGAAAATTTTCGAAAGTTTTAACACTTGATGGTGACTTCAACCAGCTTCAAGGCTGAGGGTCTAGAGGTGAAAATTCAATTTTTTTGGCCAAGTATGAAAATGTTTCGAAAGTTTTAACACTTGATGGTGACTTCAACCAGCTTCAAGGCTGAGGGTCTGGAGGTGAAAATTCAACTTTTGTGGCTAAGTAATGAGAGTGAAAAAATGAAAATTTTCCAACACTTAGCCATTTCGCAGCCCCTGTTATTTTTTTCGAAATTCTGCAGAATTTTTTCTAACTTAAAGTTTTTATCATTCATCTACAGGTCTTGAGCACCATGAAGTTCCAGGTAGATAAAGATGCTCCTCCAGAGTCAAGGATGACTTCCAAGTGGAAGAACATCAGCGACACCAACCTCGGAAACATCAATCTGAGGGAGTTTAAGAAGAGAATGTTTGGTCTGGACAACCTTGTGCCTACCACCATTGCGCGGAAAATGATGAAGAGTGGTATCGTGCATGCTGTCGGCTTCCTCCCCACCATGCAGTGCAATGAACTAGTAGTTGAATGTGCCAAACATTACAACCCCATCAGTAAGGATATTGTTGCACCTGATGGAAGAGTGTTGGCGAATGTCAGCGATGAGGCCATCAGAGAGTCCTTCAGGATCACTGAGTACCACAACACAGTATATATGACCAAGGATGAAGCTGACAGTCTATACCATGATCACCTGGAAGAATATGATGCCATAGTTAATCATTCCTGGCTAGACAAGCCGAGGAAGGGCGCCTCTAAACTCCAGAGAAAAAGCCTAGTGCAAGCATACTTCAAGGAGGACATTGGGGACATGATTGTCTTACTCAATAGAATAATAGGAAATCCTCAAGGAGCTCCATTCGAACCCTGGATGTATTATTTCATTAATGAAATAATCAATGGAGTAAAAATGATAGACTGGGCCCGTATGATCAGCGACAGTTTAGACAGCCAGCTAAGGAATATGGAGGCAAATAGGACTTTCTTCATGAGTTCTTACTTGTTCTATTCTTTGGCCAGGACCTATAGGTACAGAGGTCTCACTTGTAGAGGAGAAGTTGGGAACAAGGAGAACCAATTTCCAGTATATGATTGCTATCCCCAACTCCATATGGAGGAGAAGTTCCATTTCAAAAGGGTGAATGATGCCTTCCTGATGCACATTACCCGAACCCTTAAAGGTGGCCTGCACCAGAGGCTCTCTCAAGAGTCTATGGACTTCATCGATCGGTTTGGGTGTTGGTACATCAAATATCCAAAGTTCACTTACCTCCGAATTCAGGGATTCTCTGGTCCTCCATACAAGCTTCCAGCTTACCCTACCAACCGAGTGGTGTTGCTCGAGGTTGTGAGACAATTGGAGGAGTATATAGTGATTCAAAGGGATAAGCAGAAGAAGGCAGGCACATCCTCACTTACAATTGGTAATGGGCTCGAAACATGTCCATCATCACAAGCTGCAGCTACCGCTGATAAAGAACTGGCCTGGTATCCCTTTTACCAATACAAGGCAAGAAAAGATTTCGATCCATTCCAGAGGATAAAGAAGATTGAAGGGATGATGTTTGAGCACAGACTGGATCTGGAAGACTACTGGGCTAATGCAGCCGATAGTTTCGAGATCCGGAAGAGGTTCTGGTCTAGAATTCCTTTAAGTATGGTGAGAGCAACAGAAGTGTTCAAAGTTGCCGATCAAGTGGAAGAAAGCCTAGAACTTCAGCAGCCAGGTTTTGAGAAGATGAAAAATGAACCTTTAGTCTTGATAGATTGGACAGAGGGAGAAAAATCAGACCTAGCAGACCTCACGAGGTCAGTGGTTGAATACTCAAGGTGGTGGGCATCTAAAAAGACAAAACAATTGAAGGCCAAAGGTATGGTTCTAACTTGTGAATTAATGGGAGTGGATGATACTTTGTTCGTCCACCCTGTACCTCCGTCGGTGATGCTCGAAATCCAGAAAGCGTTGGATCTCGAAAGAGAAAGGAGTTGGGTGGAAGCTCCACAAAGTGCACAAGGAAAAGGGCTGTAGTTGAGAGAAGAAAATCTAGTGAAAGTCACTCCATCCTAAGTGTTGCTTCCATTGCGCCTGATCAGAGTACAATTGGGGAACAAGAGATGAACATCTATGTGAGTGATGATGAAATAAGAGTGCTTTCTCAACCGAGGAGGTGGTGAAAAAGGTCTTCCGAACTCCAGACAGAGGGCAGGGTGAAGCCCCTATAATTTTCTTGGATGGCATACCAGCAAACCCAGGAGAAGCAGACGATGAGTTTGATCGGAATACTCTACAACAATCAACCATTCCTGATTGGCTGAGAGCAAGAATAAAGGCCAAGGTTCCCAAGGAGGTCCACTCAACCGAGGAGGCTACCGCAGCATTCCTGGAGAAGGTGAATGAGCCCGCCGCAGCTAAACCGCCCAAACCAGCCAAGAAGTTCTCCCTGATTCAGAGAGACAGTGTTGGATTCAGGACAGTCCAGATAGTAGTGCCCAAAGAAGGGAAGACTAGGGACAATGTCACCGCAGATGACTACAAGATCAAAACCATAGAGATGGGTAAGCCTACCCAGAACCAGGAGGTCCAATATTTTGATGACTCCTGTAATGTTCTAAAGACAAGGCTGGCTCATGAGAAAGAAAAGAGAAAGAAAGTGGAAGAAGAGAACCAGCAGTGGAGGAAGTATGTTCTCCATCTTACTAGCCCGCTCAACCATGAAGTCCCAACTACTCCACCACAACCTCTTCAGCAGGGATCAATGAAGGACTATGATGAGATGAAGGGATCGTACACTCAAGAAAAGGAGTGGATTTCAGATGCTGTGATACGTGCTGACACCCTGGTAGAAAACTTAGTATCAGCGCACGAGGCAACTTCTTTGTTGATTGATCGTATCCAAGATCTATCATCCAATTGGGAAGAAGTGGATGAAATTCAGAATGAAATACTCCCTCACCTAAAGGTTATCCGAGGCATGTCAAAGAAGAGCTTAGTGGATGCAGGCATCATACAAACAGGAGACAGGTACGACTTCGGCACGTGGTACTATGCTCTGGTCACTCGGATTGAAGTCCTGAAGAAATCCGAGACCAAGTGTTTTGAGACAGAGGCAAGGGTTAGAGAGATCCTGAGCAAGGTATTCAGGGTGGTGTCAGAGATCTGGCAAAAGGAAAGCCTAAGGGATAAGCATTTACAAGAAGAGAACCTGAGAGCCAAGATTCAGACAAGCTTCTTCCGAGATTCAGGTATGATTGACAAGGGCAATCTTTCTAAGATTGCAAACTTCCTCTCCATCGATGACAACTTCCTTACCCAGGTAGTGGAGTGGGAAGGCATCCTTGCTACGTGCGCCGACGATGTGGATCTCATCAACTTCCAAATTGGCGGTTTGCCAAGTGTCACCATAGAGGAGGTCAAGCTCATGGTGTCCAGATACGTTGAATCTCTGAAAGAGGAAAGTGGCCACTCACCTCAGTAAAATTAGCAGCTACGCCACTTGTCACTCTTTCATTTGCTTGAACTGATAGTATTTGGGGAAACCCTAATTAGGGTTTAGGACTTTCAATCTTGGCCCTTGATCACTGTTTGATCTCGGCCATTCATTTATTTTTGAGAAACTATATAAGGTTGCCTCCCCTCATTTGAAAAGGGTGAGGTTTTTAATGTATTGTTGCTTAAGGTCATTTCCAAAAAATATATTGCATGTGCGCTGCTTTGTAATCTCTATTATTTGAATGATTTGCATGGTTTCAATTGCCTCAACACTTAGTTAGAAATAATTTAGATTTGCTTTCATTGTTGTTAGTTTGAATGAAGGATTTGATAAGTGTCAATTGATGGTGTATTTCCACTCATACTTTTGGTAAATGGATGATTTCCATTCTACCGTGCAAAGTTAGTCTGAGCCCATCCCCTGTGCATCCCAACATCTCGATCATAAGCACAACCCATTGAAGATTGCATCGGCCTTGTGTAGTTGTCCCTAGTGTGGCGAAGCAAGGTTTGGTTTCTCGAAAGCACCCAGTTGATACCGTCTCTGAAATTCGTAGGATTAGATTAGCCTTCCTAAACCCTATCTTTTTTCCCCTTTCTTTTGAAAGTCTAAATCCCAGAAAACCCCAAAAAAAGAAGAGCCTAAATTGCTAAATCCATCTAAGTCCAGCAGTTCAAAAGAATACTTGTCAAACGTAAGTCCCCCTTGAAAATTTCAGCATACACTACCCAAGAAGCTATTCCACTAAAGTCGCTTGTTCGTACATATAGACCTTGGAATCAGTAGTGATTTTTCAAGAGAGGATAGAATACCTTCGGGTATCCTATCCTAATTTTTGGTAGATGATAAAACGGACACCAACACTTTCCTAAGTCTCTTCTCTTCCCCGAAACTCCAGAACCCCGAGGCTCCGAAGTTCCTTTCCTTAGTCTCCTCTTCTCTTCCTCGGAACTCCGGAACACCGAGGTTCCGAAGTTCCTTTCCTAAGTCTCCTCTTCTCTTCCCCGGAACTCCGGAGCCCCGATGTTTTGAAGCTCCTATCCTAAGTCTCCTCTTCTCTTCCCCGGAACCCCGAGGTTCCAAAGTGCCTTTCCTTAGTCGCCTCTTCACTTCCCCAGAATTTTGGAACCCCGAGGTTCCAAAGTTCCTTTCCTTGGTCTCCTCTTCTCTTCCCCGGAACTCTGGAACCCCGAGGTTCCGAAGTTCTTTCCCTTGGTCGCCTTCCTCTTTCCCGAAACTCCGGAACCCCAAGGTTCCGAAGTTCCTACGCTAAGCCTCCTCTCCTCTCCTCAAAACTCCGGAATCCCGAAGTTCCGAGATCCCTTCCTTAGTCTTCCCCACTTCGGGAGCTCAAGTTTCCGAAGCCTTCTGACTCGCAACACTTCTAGATGGTGTGATCGACACTCAAGGTTTTTAATGCTCCAACAACTCTTGCAACCAGTTTTTCTATATAAGGCCGTTTGGCCTCATTGTAAAAGGTTCTCTCCCTGCTAGCTTGAGCTATTCTATGCTCTTTCACTTCTCTTAAAGGCTTGTCTATTTTTGCATTTTTGCAACTATAAGTTTGGCCATTGGCCTTTAAATGAACTGAAATTATCATTCTTGCCTTCCTTCAACTTATGCATGCTGTGCATGTTTCCTTACCTTCAGCATAGGTGTATGTTTTGTGGCTCTTCTCTCATATATGTTGTGTTAATTTATTTATAAGTGCGACTTGTGGGAAATCTTCTCCCCTTTGATATTTAGCAAATTCTAACCTCGATACACGCATTGGGGTCATTCACGCAACTGGAGTTTGTGTATCTCCTGGGTATTTCGATTGATACTTTGTGTCATCTCTGGGTGGGGAGAGAAACATCTCTTATCTTGGTGCATCACCTCCTTTCATTTTAAGCATTTTTCTCTTCCCTTTTCTTCTGCAAGCTATTAGGATAGGCTTAGGAGTAAGTTTTGAAGTGTTGAGTTGTTTCAACACCTGCACCTGGATTGAGAAGAAAGTCAGCCTTCTCCAGAGATTCAAACCCCTTGCGCAAGGTCCCACACTTCGGGGTTGTCTCCATGTTTCACAAGGTTGTTGAGTTGATATCTCAACAAGGGTGCAAGCTTTTGTGACAATAGTTACCACAATTGACCTTGGGCCTACTACGAAGCAGCAGGAATTTCAATAACTCAATGATACCGCCAAGGCAATTGAGGCACGATTGAATAAGGTTGAAGAAAAGAAAGAATTGTTGGAGATTGAGAACAAGAGACTCAAGGAGTATATTGAAGGATTGAATTCCCTAAGGCATGAGGATCCTACCTTTGTCTCACCCATTGCTATTGTTCATGGATCACCCTTTGATCATGAGGCGATGAGGAATACATACCAAGAGGTTGGAAAATGGATATTAGATTTTTCAAGGCAAGCGGATGATTTCCTAGCCCAATTTGTCCAAGCATATGATACGACAACGATGCTCATATTCAAGATGCAATACTTGGAAGGAGTATGGGAAGATTTCCAACTAGTGCAAGAAAAGACTATTCCTCGTCTCAAAGTATTGAAGCGGATTCCATTGATGGTATTATTCTTTGGCCTTGAGGAAGTCAGTGTTTGATCATCCAATGCAAGAGTGCATGGAGATGGAGGGATCAATTCAGGCGATACAATCTAAGATCCTCGCATCTATTGTTGCAACATGATGTCCATGCTTCCAATAGTTTGAATTTGGAAGAGTCGAAGGAGAAAATGAACTTTATTTACTTCAAACAATTGGAATCCATACAGAAGAATCAGCTAGGTGATTCGGTTTCTCTTATGATTCACATCAACAACTTGCAGAAGTTGATGCCAGATTGGGAGAGCAATTTTTATACTTGCTCGAATGCCTTGGATGTGATCAATTTGCAGCAAGAAGGTCTACCAAATGTTACAATGGAGGAACTCAACTCAGTCATGGCTAGATTCGTTGAGTATGCAACTAGAGAGAGGAATGTAGGTCAAAACCTTCTAGAAGATTACCTACTTGATGACTAGGTGTCATCCTATTGAACCACCATTTTTTATTCCACTTTTTGATGTAAACGCTAATTAGAGCAATGTTGGTATGATCTCAGCCCTTGATTCTAAATGAATCTTGACCATTCATTTCAGTTGGAGACATTATATAAACCCCATTCATCTCATTTGTAAGAGAGAGATTTATGAGAATTGTCGTCTATCTGCTACTAGATTGAATTTGATCATTGAAGTTTGGTGATTTTATTGAGATTTTGAAGCATTGTGTGGTTTTCATACCTCCAAATTTAGATTAGAATTTGTTTCAAGTATTTTTAAGTTGACTGAAAGAAAGTGTTGAGTGCATTCACATGAAATTCGTTTATCCATACCACTAGCTTCTTGATAATTGTAAGTTTGTCTTGTGTGGTCAACTAGAATCAAATTAAACTTAACTTCAATTTATGCTTGCTCATTGATATGCATCCAATTGATGGTGTTAGTGTTTTAGTATGAATTTGAACATCTATTAATTACCTTAGATGATTGCACTAAGCTTAGTTAACAATACCTAGCCTAGTTGAATTTCATTGAATCATTCGCTATCTCTTGCATTCTAGGTTTTTCATAAGATTAGAATAGAACTTCTAAACCCTTCTATGTTAGAAGTAGATCAAGCGCTCATCTTGCAAAATCATAAGCCATTTGAATCATCAACAAACCTATTTCCATTCATGACAAGGTTGAATCTATAGAAGAATTGTGTAAGTCCCTTTGTGCATATAGCAAAATCACATTCGCCATTGAGTTACCCACATGTCAAGAACTAATACTAGAAACCTTGGAATTGTCTTAGTTGATCAGATATTTAGCATCTAAGGTGATTTTGTTCAAGAGACGGTAAAATAGTTTGGTATTTTATTCTATGTTTGAGGTGCCTAAAAAAGACATCACCACAACCCTTATTTGTTATGCAACCATGACTTCTACATGTCAAAATCATCACAAATGAAAATTTTATCAACAATAGGCCAAATTATTCAATCCTCTGTAAGGAGAGGAAATTTGTAGATAGCATAATTAGCTAGAGAGCTAGATTATGGCCAAACTTGAACAATCCATTTACAAAATATTAAAAACCATAGTTACCAGGAGACTCGTCTCCTACCCCTGGAGACGCGTACTAGTACCAAAGACGCATCTCCTATACCGGAGACGTATCCGAAAACTTCTTGATGCATAGGGTGCTCTTGGTTGTCGTCTCCAAAGTCTCCTGACCAAAAATTGGCATCTCCTCCTATTAATGTTTGCATACACTATAGAAGATTTTATTTTCCAGCGTTGGTTGTATAAAAATTTTGTTGATATCGTGCCTTACTTTTATCAGTTCATCTCTGTTCGAAGATATTGATCTCTACATTTATGAGTTCCTTCTTAGCTGGAAGTGTTTCCCGTTTCTCATTAACTGTCATCGACCTACATGTATGACTTGTGGCTTCGTGGGAGCCTCATGCATGCTGGCAACGGTTTCTTTCCTCTTCGCATTTCATCTGATATAAAGATTGTCTATGTGGCTTATGTAACGCCATATATGTAACTGATGATAAGCTTATGGTGTCTTTTGGCCTTCCATCTACCTTCGACAAGAGATATTTTGTGCCTTGTCTTCTCTCTAAAAGGCATGTTGTTGTTTGTGCATTAATGGGGAGTGAAGTTCTCAAGAGAGAGTCTATATTAATATGTGGACATCCATGCTGACTGTAGTGTAGAAGCTTTCAGTTGTTCTGAGATGTTATCGGCTTATAGTGTTGATTGTTAAGTGTTAACAATCTTGCTTAAATCATTGCTTGGTTAAGCTTGAGAGCATTGTATCAGATTTGTGTCTTTAATAAAGGTTGATTTTTGGTGTGGCTGGGTTTTTCACCCTCAAGTGGAGGGTTTTCCCAGGATAAAATTTTGTGTATCTTGTTCTTGTGAGATTTGCTAAGTTTCAGATTCCTATGTCTTATGTTTCTGGTTTTAAACATTAACACCTCCTAGAAAACTTGGGGCAAAATGTAATAAAAAGGTAAAAAAATAATAATGCAAATAATAAGATAAGCTTGCAGCAAAGAAAAGTCGTAGGGAAATGACTAATAAGGAAACTATTTCGCAGGAAGACAAAAATCCATGCAAAGTTATAGTGATCCGATCTACTGACAGTGTAGACTTTTTGAGAAGACTGATTTCTTATCATTATAATAGTCTAAAGAGAAATTGCCTTTACCAATGAGCCAATAATATTGACTGTGCTAAACATCTATATTACCTTACTTTCACTAAACAATTTAGACTGGCTATGGTATTAGCAATATAAGCAATTTTAATTTCAATTTTTTTTGTTCAATTTTAAAGTTAATGTTAAACTTTATCACTATTCTTGTTTTCAAAGTTCTCTATCATGATATGTTTTGGAAATTATTAAATTATATTTTTTAAAAATTGACATTTCCAAGTACCCCCCTCTCCTTGTAACCTTGTTAAAACCTATGACTCTTTGTTTTACTAGACTATTTTTGCACGCTTGTATCATGTATCATGTGTATTCGCACTAGGTTTGTGTAATTCATCCAGCTTCGGAATTTGAATTAAAATATAGACTTGAGCCTCGAATTTGGAATACATAAATGCAAAAAAGTAGAGCACTGAGGATATATAGGTGTAGTAGAAGTTGCAGACTCTCAGTCTGGTTTTGCTACAATCATCATTCATGAATCATTCAGAAAGATGCCCTTCATGTGGCACCCATTTACTGAGTACTGAAAATCTATGATTTTCTGTTTTCCTAGATTATTTGCGTGCACTTGTTTAATGACTATCTGTATTGGGTTTGTTTAATTGATTCAATTTTTTCATTTAAAATGAAAATTTAGAGTTTAGTCTCAATTTCAAAAAACCAAATTTGCAAAAAGGAGACGATGAAAATATAGGTATAGAAGTTGCAAACTCTCATTGTGGTCTTAAACAATCTTCCTTCATAAATCCATGAGATAGCGGCCCTCCATGTGGCTAGTCAAACCTATGAATGTTAGGCAACAGTTCAAAGAATAGTCCTTAGTTCTACATGTCAAACTCATCACAAATGAGAACTTCATCAACAATAAGCCAAATTCAATCTTTTAGGTTATAAATAAACCATTATTCAATCATGTGTGCATAGAGGAGATGTGTAGATAGCAAAATTAGCTAGAGAGCTAGATAATAGCCAAATATTAACAATCCATTTACTGAATATTAGAACATATCACTCTCCATTTTCCTAGACTATTTTTCTGCACTATTTTAATGACTTTTTGTACTAGGTTTGTGTAATTGGTTCAATTTCTTCATTTAAAATAAAAAAATTGAGCTGAGCCTCAATATTTGAAAACCAAATGGGCAAAAAGGAGACTATTAAGAAAATATGGGGTGTAGCAGAAGTTGCAAACTCTCAGTCTGGTTTGTAACAATCTTGCTTCGTGAATCCATGAGATAGATGCCCTTCGTGTTATGGGTTCAATCCTTGAATGTTAGGCAACAGTTCAAAGAATAGTATTTAGTTCTACATGTCACAAAATCATCAAAAACAAAAACTTCATCAACAATATGCCAAATTCAATTTTCCTATATTACAAATCTATCATTATTCAATCATGTGACGAGAGATGTGTAGATAGAGGAATTAGCTAGAGACCTAGATAATGACCAAATATTAAAAACCCAGATTATTGAGAACCTATGACTCTGTTTTACTAGACTAGTTTTGTAAACAAGTTTAAAGACTATTTGTACTAGGATTTTTTTTAATTCGACTTCTTCATTTTCTATGAGACCAGAGAATTTGCGTCAGCATCAATCTTCCTTCATGAATCTATGAGATCGATGCCCTCAATGTGGCAAGTCCAACCTCTAAATAAGAAAAATGGTTGATACTGTTGGAAGAATTAATCTATGGTTGAAAAATACTTGAACAGTCATTCTAATGATTGACTTGACAGGTGTCTTTTTCATCAGTTCAACATAAATGCATACATCCATAAATGCTGGTCCTTTTACATCTCTAAACAGATATGACTGTATAATAAACCATAAATCTACAAATGTCGATCTATTTACACAAATTGAACTAATTAAACGCAATATCATGATAGTCTAAGGAAAAAGGAAATATTTTATAAACCAGAAAAATGTCACAAGTGGACTGCTAATAAAAATCAACAAATCTATCGTTCTCGATCTGCTTTCATATGTCCAATATATAAGTTATGGCATTGGAAAAGACTTTACTAAATAGAATAAATCGTTGTGAGTATCATACTCATCTAAAACAGTTTTAAAAGCACCAATATATTTTTATATTGCATAAAAATATACAACAAACATTCGAATAAAGTATAACTGATGAAATAAATCCATGTGTAGGAACACAACTTTTCATACTTCAAAATTACATACTTGCGACAGAGAAGTGACAAACTAAACTGGGAAAAAATGAAAGAGTGCCTGTCATAAAAATGTTTTTTACATTAAAAAAAGACAAGACTGCTTTGAAATAGACTGATAATATAAACCCAAACATGCAATTAAGCCTATCTTCAGTGATAGAAATCTTGCCTGTCTGATGTCAGAAAAACAGTTTGATTACAAGCACTCTGAATTTTTTTTTTAAAATACCACACAAAGCAACATGAAGTGCCTGTGTGCATGGTGTGAACAAGGAATTGGTTTCCATATTTCAAAGCTAAAATACACTTTGCACCATTTTAGTCTAATAGAGGAAAGTGAGGAATAGGACCCATGGTGTCACTTTCTAACCTATGGTAACAGCACTGAGTTGAAAGAACGCTATGCAGTATGCACCATGCACCCATTTAAAATATTTTTATAAAAAGAAGATCAAATTCTAAATTTTTTGATAGACTTCCTTTAACATCATCCCTCTGAACCAACTATAGACAAAAGCTGAGAGAAAGGGTCTGCTGGACTTAGAGAAAAGCTTAGGAAAACCTATGCTCTCACATATGCCCATTCTGAAATTAAAATTTCACCAATACTTGCAAAGGAAGCTTTGACATAATATGGTACTAAATACTTCTGTTTTTATGTATTGTTGAAGCTCAAATTGTAAATTCTTTGATAGACTTCTTTTACCATCATCCTTCTAACCTACCACAATATCAATTTTTTATTTTGAAGTTCACTAAATGCCTTCCAAGTTCATGAACCTAATTTTTATTTTGCTGGACTTATTTTGGATTGCTTAGAACTATAAAATAATATACCTATCTCACAAACTGGGGAGATATTCAAAATTAGCATTCTCTTATTATCTTCATGTAATGAGAAAGGATTGACAATAAAGAACAACTCACAGGAAAGAATTTGTTAGATATTGTTGCAGTCGATTTAAAAAAATTCTCGTTAGGAAAGCTGATTTTCACTACTTAGAAATTTGTTAATCTTCCGATAAGAGAAATCCAATGCGAGTGTCCTACAAATAGCCAGAAGACTCAAATGACTGGAAAATTTTATTAATCTTGCTTTACTCAAATTGGATCTTTGTTGCACAAAATGGGAAATCAAGTCTTGGTAACTGAGGATTGTTTTAGGTTAACACTGGCTTGATTCTGATAAGACTTAAAGGTTTTCAATTGTCAGTCAAACAAAATTTTATTAATTAATTTCCAATAATAAATTTTAGTAAATTGCAAAACAGTAAATTTGGGTCTCTTTTGATTCTCTCACTTCTAGAAAGATGGAATTTACATAATAAATCATATACTACATAGTTAACCCGTGGGTATTAAAAACTTATAGCACTCATGATTAAACCTTGTATCTATTCTAAGACAAAGATCCCCTACGGCCCTGTTGACGTGTATTTTGTACACAACCAAACACAGAATAAAATACCTAAAGGGTACCTTATCCTCTCTTGAATAAAGCCTCTGAATGCTGAAGATGTCGCGAAAAGGATCAATCAGGATGACTTCAAGGTTCCTTGCTGTAGGATCTCTACGTGTGGATAAGCTCTCTGTGGTATGATGTGATTTGCTGGAATCACAAGGGGACTTACACTTGATGATTGAACGTCTGATTTGCTGGAATCACAAGTCCTACTAACTAACTGGAAGACAAACAAATGGCAAAAGATGCAAGGTTCAGGAAGTCTACTCTACTACCTAGAATGCGAGAAGATGGATGAATGACTAGGTGGATTCCTACTGGGCTGGGTCTCACCATCAGGCTGAACAATTCAACACCAACTCAATGCAATCTTCTAAGGGATGCTTCCAATATGTTTAAATCGTACACCATTTGACAATGATCACCATTCAAGAAAATGCATGAAACAATAGACGTGTAACGACTTATGATTAAGCTCATTTCATTCCAGTTGAACACACAAGGCGTCCTTACAATCAATAAGAGGCTAGTGGTATGGATTAAACAGATTCCACACAGGTGCATTCAACAATTTCCTTCATTCGATCTAATCATCTACCATCTAGAATTGAAGATTCAACAAGAAACCATGCATATTGCAAGAAACGACACACTTCACCATTACTTCAATGAAAATGGAGTTTGTTTACAATCAATGGCAACAACTTCTTGCCTTGTCCTCCTATTCTACTCTAATTGCTACTCTATCAACTGACTATTCACCTTCTAACTACTCTCTATCTATCTTCTATTATTCTTTACAAAATGAAGAGTCGGGGCTTATATAGTGCCCATAATGCAATTCGATGGCTAAGATCAATTTGAGATCAATGGCCAAGATTCAATAATGAAAACCCTAATTAGGGTTTGTTACAACCATTACATAACATTTAATGCTTGACCAATGATAAAATTACATCTTTAGGACACGTCTTCTCTGGAAAATTCAACCAATAGATAGCTGGGGTAGGTACATCAAAGTTTGTGCCACCTCCCATGAGTTAGGTACATTGAATCTGGACACGCTAAGGTGGACCACACCGACTGGAGAAGTGATGACTGGGATGCCACCTCGTTTGACACTTGGTTGATGCCAATTTGATGTTGCTGAGAAGCTAGCTTTAATTAACTCTTCTGAAACTATCTGCTTCTTCAACAAATCCTTGCTCTAACTTCTTTTGTCTTTGATGTGCAGGATGATTGATGTACCTCGCCTTGGAATGCTGGATTGGAAAAGGTCATTCCTGATGATGCTTGACCGGAGAAGGCCGTCCTTGTCGATGCTAGACTGGAGGAGGTCGCCCTTATCCTTGCTTGATCTTCTTTGATGATACTGAGCTGGAGGAGATCATCTTTGTCCTGGACCGGATCTTCTTTGATGAGAGCCTGCCGACCTGTAGATCTTCAGCCTTAGGAGTCGCCATCTTGATACCTACACAACATTTCAAAATTAGTTCTCAAGCATTATATCTTTAAGTGTAGAAATCTAGACTTATGAAGATTTAAGATTTTAATTAGGAAACTTCATGATAAATCTAGAGTTATCATTTCCTAATTAACCATGCAATACTTAGACTTTTCTAAAAAAATGTCTAAAAAATCAAACCTTGAACAAGGGTGTTAAGATGATTTTGCCATACCTCCTCTTGAGTATTAAACTCTAAGAAATGATGTAAAAAAATAGGTTTCGCTAGGCAAAGTGTAGATCAAAGCCTTCTCTAGGATGAATTGCGCCTCCTCTAGCTTGAAAAGAATAAACTCCACTTCCTTCTAGCCTTCAACACTTGAAAGAAATTTGCTCCAAATGCCTTCAAAATGAATTTCGCCCTCCTTAGTCTCCACACTTAGTAGAATTTCGCACCTCCAATTAGCTCTCCAATTTTCACACTTAAGGCAATGATTGAATGATTTGAAATGTGAAACAAAACCCCTCCAATATATAGAGCACTCACCCCTCTTCTCTCCAAGGCCGACTTGCCAGCTAAAAGGTGAAATAATAAATAAAACCTCAAAGGAGTAGGCCGACTTGTCAAATAAAGGCAAAATAATGCCTTGTGCGCTCAACTTGTAATTTTTTATTTTTTAAATTAATTTTAATACCTCTAAGATGCTTATTTTGATTATTTCAAGGTACAAAATTAATTTATTAAATTAAAATGCCTTTAATTTAATGCGAATTTGATTTAATCTTTCCAAAGGCTTCGAAGTGAGCAATTTTGAGGAATTTGAGGAATATCAATGCTCAAATATGGTAAAAATAAAGAATGCTACTAACTTCGCCCTGGACCCTTGGCAAGGGTCAGGAGCGAACTTTCAATGTTAGCCTTGAATACTTCGCATCTTGACTCGAAAATCTCCTGGAGGGTAAATTGATATCCAGTTAAGGTGTTGCACTTCAAATTTTGACATTTTGCATAAGGAAAATAGGTGGAAATGTAGATTTCGCCCTGGACCTTCAGAGAGGGTCAGGAGCGATTTTGAGTCTTTTGCACAAATCCTTGATCATTCCAACTTCAAATTACTCGTAAGGCGTAGAACATCATACTTCACTCCCTACTGAGTCTTGAGAACAAAAATATCATCTCGAAATGCAAGGAAAATGGGCATACTTGGAAATTTCGCCCTGGACCCTCAGAGAGGGTCAGGAGCGATTTTCCCCATTGTCATCAAAATTTGCAATCTTAGCATCTCAATTCCACTTCAAGGCATTTCAAACATCGTTTCAAACTTGTGTCTAGGCTTAACTTCATTCAATTCTGGAGGAAAAGGTCCAACATTAGGTTTTTCGCCCTGGGCCCTCAGAGAGGGTCAGGAGCGATTTTTCAAACTTAGCTTGATTGCTTCCTTGTTGATCATCCAAGTTATATTCAATGGGTAAAACACACTTGCTTTCATCTCTTCCAATCATAAAAATCACTTTGACCTTGCAAGAAAAATGTGCTTTTGAAATTTTCGCTCTGGACCTTCAGAGAGGGTCAAGAGCGATTTTTGCTATCTAGACCAAAATGCTTCACTTTTCATCATGAAATGTCTTTGCTAAGGAAGATTTCATCGTGTTTCATGCTATGAATAAAAATTCATGTCCAAGAAAGGTCCAAAAATGTGCATATAAAGAATTTCGCTCTGGACCTTCAGGAGGGTCAGGAGCGAAATTATTCTTCTTGGACAAAACTCCTTCAATTCATCATCTTCAATCAAGTCTGGATGCTTTATCACGCTCATTTCATCCTCCACCATGCCTTTGACATCTCAAATTGACCAAACAAGGCTAGAACTAACCTCCATAAGATTTTTTGCCCTGGACCCTCAGCAAGGGTCAGGAGTGATTTTGAGGTTTTTAACAAAATTCTTCATCATTTTAAGTTAAAACTCCTTCAGGCGGGTGGAGAAAGTCATTCATTTTCCATTCATGTCCAACACTTGGTCTTTTTTCACTACAAGATGAGGGAAATCAAAATTTCGCCCTAGGCCCTCAGCAAGGGTCAGGAGCGATTTTTCCCTTAGCCTCCAAAATTCATCATTTTTCATGCCTTCAAATCTTCAAAAGCATCAAGTCATGTCCAATCATCCTTCCTGGAGACCCTGCACAAAACAAATTAGAAAAGTCAGTGACAAATATGCCTTGAATAACATTTTCGCCCTGGACCCTTAGCAAGGGTCAGGAGCAAGATTCGCTTTGGACCTCCTGAGAGGGTCAGGAGTGAAATTCGCTTTGGGCCTTCAGGAAGGGTCAGGAGCGAAATTTGACTTTTTGAACTCTCCGACAAGATAATTTTATGGAATATAACATTTAAGTATAAGTGACATTTATACTTTAAGTTATATTCCATATATACTTTCAGGATGTTTGAGAGTGGTTTCAGACCTCCAGGAGTTATTGTTATCACTTGGACCTGCACCCCTGTTTGTTAAGCTATCAACTCAGCAGGCCTGTGACACATGGGAACCCTCCTAGGCCTGTGGGTTGCCTAAAAAATGGAGTGAACCTCCAGAGTAAGCTGGTTCTTTTCAGATTCTGCACCTAAACTAACAATTTCTTCAGGGAAAAGAGTGAGGAGGAGATAATACAAAAACTAAAACCTGAAAATAAGGTGATTGCACCAGATGGTATTCTTTTGGGACTCTATCTAAGCATAAGACACACAGTACAGCAATGATAATGAACCCTTTTTCACACTGACCAACAACTCATAACCCTTGCATCAATGCTTCATAAACAGGCTGGATAATCACAGTCCTAAGAGGGAAAAAATCCTTTTTTCACAACCTAAGACCATTAATCATTAAAACACAGCTTATGACCTGCAAGTAGTACATGTATTTCTGCATAAGGCATCAAAAAGAGATGTAAATTTTAAGGGGGGCAAAAGCCAACCTTCAAAGAACTGACTAACCCTGAAGATGCAGTAACAAAGAAGGATGAGAAGTAGAGCAGCAAAACAAGCTATTATCCTTGCCAAACAGGTATCACCAAGCTTCATAAATCCTGAAAATGTGTTACAAAGACATCCATTCTTGCAGAGAGAACCAAAAAATTACAGTCTGCTCCAAGATGAATGAATCAGAACCTTTTCAAAAAGGAAGGCTGTCAGTATATATGTCTTTTTTCAAACATATCAAGAAGACTCCACCTCCTCCTTTTTTGGTCGAGCAAACTCAAAAACCCTAACTTTTTAGCCTCAAAAATATCTCAAAAGGGATAAACTTGAGCCAAAAGGCTAAGTCATCCATTCTGCAAACATAAAACCTCATAAATGCAACATAAATGCTTCTGAAATGCCTCTGACAGGCCTGCAAGCCCTCATAAATGCAAAAATATCCCTCCTTCTGCCCAAAAAAAATATCTAATAAAGTGATTTTTTTTAAAAAAAAAAAAGGATTTATTACTATTTGGTCAAACATTCGTTTGATTTTATTTTTATTTATATTTAAAAGTTTTAATAATATAAAAGTAATAAAATTGTTTTATGTAAAGCGATAATAAATAAATCACTTAAATAATACAATTTTATTAATTTTATTTATTAAATAATAATAAAGTGTAATAAAAATTATATTTAATAAAAGTGTTTTATTAACACTTTACTAAATAAAAATTTTTATTATAATTTATTATTTTTTAAATATTAAATAATAATAATATTAAACAATGTTTAATCAGAAAATAATAAATTTTTTTTTTTTAATAAAAGAAAACTTTAAAAACAACATTTGCCATAGGCTTGAGGGCGTATTTTTGAGACTTTACAAAACAGAACTTGCTAAGGATAATAGCAAGGGGGGGGACAAAGTGATAAGAATCACTTAGGAAGCCAAAAGATTTACATGGCTTTTACAAAGTTTTAAAGTGATTAACATCACTGAGCAATACATGCGAACCTTGCCACTATGCATATCGCGTGGCATATGAAGGAAAGAAAATGATTTTTTAATGAAGACGTTCTTAAGGGAAAAGAAAACCCTAAAATCCTCATTCGCATCTTCACTTTTGCCTTTCGAGCATTCTGGAAAAGGCTCTGCATTTCGTCGCTTAGGGTTCGAAGGAAAAGAAAGTCATGAATCCTTCATTTCTGGGCGCATCCTTGAGCGCTAGGCCCTGTTTTTTGCTATGGCCGGCTCCTCTCTCTTCGCATTTGTTGGTTTCGGGCTCCTTCTGGAGCCGCTGTGGAAAACTTTTTGCGTTTCTGGGTACCTTCTGAGCGTTCGGAGTTCGGCTCCCTTGCTTGCTGGGCGCTCGCTGCATCTTGCATCTTCACTTTTTGCACAGGTCCGCCATTTTTTCGATTCTGGAAAGAAAGAAAAGCTTTTTTTTTAATGAAATATGTCGGCTTCCCTCTCTGCGCTTTTTGAAAACTTTCATGTATTTGAACCTGTTCTGTATCTGCTTGCATGTTTTCTGTAAAAATCATTCATGTAATTTGTTGTATTTCTGGAAACTTTTTCCTCTGGGCTGCACTGCTTCCCATCTGCTTATATTGGTAAAATTGACTTATGAATCTGTTGCATTTTCTAAAAAAAAATTCATGGCACGCACTGCAGGGTTATTATTTTTATTTTTCCTTCCATCAAAATATTAGAAAAAGGGGAGCTCGAAAAACTGCGTTTTTATTTTTCTGTTCGAATATGCAACCAATTCCTTTCTGTAGACCTTGAAGAAGAAAAAGCAGTTTTTTTTTTGTTTTTTTTTTGTCATTGGCAGGCCTTACATCTTCCATGCTTTTCTTCATACAAATATTTTCATTTCGCCTGTACATACTGTGATTTTGCAATTCCCAATTAGAAATTGTAGGAGGGTCACTCTGACATGGTAATCCCCAACCAGATGATTCCAAGCTGGATCTTTCAGCTATTTTCTCAGTCATTGCATCATTTTTCTTTGTCTCTAGATTGCCACCACTATTTATGAGTATGTCTTCGCCAAATCTTCTTGGTATGCGAAGATCTACACTAACATTGAAATTTTCTCCCAAAAGCAATGCATTTTGGGCCTTACATTCTGAAAAATGACATTTTCCATCAGGTTCTCCAGCCATGCAAGATTTGCAACTATGTTCTTCTACATCACAGTTTAATTCCCAGTCTTTTTGTTGCATCTCTGAATGGTGTTTGATCCTGCAAATACTGCCGTACAGGACTATTCTCATATGATTTTGATTGAGCTCTTTTGTGTGATCTTGTCCCAATTGGGACTAGGTTTGCACCTGTTGGTTTAAATTTGTGGCTTCTAAATGAGGAAGAGGGTTTGCATTCATCTTGTTCTGCTTGTATCTCTTTTAACCTTGTCTCAGGAGTTGTCTAGCTTGTTTCTGAAACATCTGCTGCTGATCCACACTCCACCCGGTACCTTGAGCTTCTTCAGATGTTCTTTGTCTTTGTTCTACATCTTGTGAAGTACTTCTGTTATCTGCTTCCCACTGAATTCCACCATGTGAACCTTTTCCAAGGATAAAATTTGCATTTGTCAGCTCAGATTTCAATGTATTATCAGACTTAATATCACAAGAGAACCAGAACAGTTCATGTTGACCTTGTTCATCTGCATAATCTTTCCATCTAGAGGTTTTTAAAAAAAAAAATAAAATAAAAATTGTCAGTATCAGAAGGAAAACTGGTTTCACTCTCTATTTGTTGTAATGGAACTGTCTCTTCTTCTTGCATAGAACTGCCCCTTGAACAACCATTACAGCCTCTTTAAAACTTCAACCACCCTTAAGAACATTTGGAAACTTTGTACTGTTGATAGTTCTGACTGAAAGAAAAAGTTTGCTTTGTGGCTGGTAAGGGCTCTCACAGTGTCTAACCTCCTTGGATCTGCTCTTTGTTTACACCATTTTCAATAGTTGACAGTCATGATTTGCATTACGAAAGCTCTTCACACTTGCCATATATCCCCTTGAAATATGTTCTGAAGCTCCTTTATCTCTTGGAAAAATTCACACAATGCCAAACATGTTCCTTGACAATCTGTTCATCACTGTCCCTCCATCTATGACTCTGCATATTTGTCTTCAACTGACAACCCTTGCTGTAATCCATTCACAAACCAAACCTGTAGTCCCTAAACTAAATATCATTATGATGTTTTTCTTGGCATGCTTGACTGATCTTTCATTTACTACCATCTTCTTTTGCAAAAGACTGTCACTTGTTGAGTTGTCTCAGGAGTGGCCCTGATTTTGCCCAAGTGATTGTCCTTGAATACTGTCTTGTCTTTGGTGTATCTTCTCAAGCTCTTTTTCAACTGCTGATGCAAAATCAGACTGTAAGAAGTCTGAATTTTCATCTTTAACTTCATACTTATCAATCCATTCTTGAGTGGTCCTCAATGCAAGGTTCATGTGATGGCAAAGGACTACTGGTCACTTTCAGAAAATTAGAATCATGTGCATGTTTCTTCAAAGTGTCTTCGTTGTACTTAATTGCATCTTTTTCCAGAGTAGGTTGTATCTCCATAAGTGCTGGTCTATGAGGTGTCCAGCTCTAAGACACTTTTTCTTAGCTGCCTTAGCTGTCATTTTATTTGATACATATCTGCATCTCCTTAATCAGGATAAAAACTGTTAATCCCAAATGGAATAATGACTAGAATTTGAATGTCTTCTCCCCTTTATCACCAGTCCTGACATGATTTGATTGCATTAAACCTTGATTTTCCTCACATGAGCTGGGCTCAACCCTTGTGGGAGCCGCATTCATCTCCACTCATCTTATTGAATTTTATGACCAGCAAACTGTCCTTTTTTCTTTTCCTGCACATGAAACAAACCTGTTAGCAAAAATGCATATTTATGGTGGCTTTCCTTTGATCTGATTTTGCCTTTTTGGAGATTCCTTTGTACTTGCGAGCTATATGCATTCGATGTACGTAGGGATCATATATTCACATGCGTGCATTAGTACATATGTCAGAAATGCAGCCAGCTATTGCTGAGAAACAAAAGTTCTAACACATTGTTTGTTTCAACCTTTTTTGCAGATCAGAAGGAAAACATCAATGGACCGGGGGGGAGCAGCAAGCCAAAGGCTACGACGAGCATCTCCAACCGTTCCAGTCATTCAGGCAATGACTGGTTCCACTTCTGACATGCCTTATTTTTCTTTGTACTTGCATACATATGTGTATATTTCTCTTCTGCATTGAATATACGTAGCTAGTCCCACGGCTCCTGTGTGGGACGCATTTTGAAAATGAATAAAAAAAATACTTTTCTTTTGCAAATGAGATGTTTTTCTTTGCTGTTACAGAATAAAGTACTTAGAGACATCATTTTTAAAACACAAAATAGAGAAAGAGTATACACTAGCTTTCTTTTGTTCATGCTTAGCATCTCTCAACCTATTTTTCAGCCAGGAGCGAAAAATAGGTAACAGTTATATTGCAAAATCTAGTTTTAGGAGGTTTTTCAGTTTTCCAGACATAGTCAAATTTCAGGATCAGGACATTCCAGACGTAGCCAATTTTCAGGATCAAGACATTCCAAACTTAGCCAAATTTCTCACCAACTTGACCTAAATCAAGCAGAACCTGCTATCCAGGTGATCCCCTTGGCGACACTCGAAAGCTAAAGGCTAATAGACAAAACCCTAAAAGACCTAAAAAGACAAACCCTAGAAAGCAAAAAGCAAGGGTCCCCATTTGCAATGGGGCGATGTGTGAAATGGTCACAACAGGCCCATTACCTATAAATATATGGAAACATAGCCTGGAAGTGCTTGTGAATTTGTGTCTTTCAATTCTCTAGTTGCTAGAAAGATGGAATTTGCATTGTGAGTCATTTACTACATAACCAACCCATAAATATTACTAATTTGAATGCACTCGTTATTAAAGCTTGTATCTATTCTAAGATGAAAACTCCCAAGGGTCCACGAATTGTAAATATATTGAAAGATAGAACGAAAGGAAGTGTAAATCTCACTTAGGAGAAACAAACAATCAGAAGTCATAGCCTCTTACCTTCAAATAGCAGCTCTATAGGGCTTTAGCCTTAACCTTCTCAAACTGCACAATGCTCCAACAACATATGGCCAATGCTTACCCCCTGCACCTTATGGAAGCGTTAAAATTATCACAAATGCCTCCATGTAAGCTACATTTTCTCATTACATCCAGCAGCAAATTAACACAATTTGTCAAAGGTCTAGATTATTTAATGTAAGAAAAGAGGGCAGTCTTCATTAATTGGAAATTGTAAAAACTTTGTTTGCATAAATAAAACCATGGTTTAGTTGCTACATGCACCATTTGACAAAGATCATGCTAAACAGAGAGTATTCATGAAATAGAAAAAATATTAAATGAATGGATCACACCAGTTAAACAGTCAGTCCGTGTATGACCCAGTTCACAATCACAGATTTCAGTTGAATTGCATGTTCCATGTCGATTGCAATCTGCAAAGCAAATTCCTAAACAATTAAACCCTCTATGACGACTTCACAGTTATACAACTGATAGAAATGATATCTAATATACAGAAACTTGCACCTCACATCAAGTAAGAAAGCAACCTACTTTCATGAGTGATTACTCATTCCCAATAAATCCTCATAAAGCAAAGACATTTTCCATCAATGAAGTACCCATTATAATTAAATGAATAAGGGCAATGACCATGGAAGGTCAAAAAATTATCCCAAAACGTTCATTACAAGCAAGGCCTTACAACTCCCCTGCAACATAAATTCAAAAAGTCAAAAAGGGCAGTAAACATAAGAAATTCCATTTGATAGGCTAAAGATGTATCATATCAAACAAAGGCTCTTCTCTGATTGAGGTTTGCAATAGCAGTTAAGAAGACTAAGTTCATAACAAACATATTAAATCTCATTTAATAGGCTAAAGATGCTTCATATCGGGCAAAAGCTCTTCTCTAATTGAGGTTTTCAATAGGAGTTAAGAAGGCTACATTCATAACAAACAAATCTTACAGTAATAATATATCATGCTGCAGTTTATAATGTTACATATCAAAAGTCGAACCATTAAAATCAATAAAGACAAAGTAGTATTCCACCATCCAAACAAGAGCACCTACACCAGCAACCAGGAAGGCTGGGAGAGCTTAAATCCCAGTAGAAAGCCTTAAGACCTGCATTTGCAATCTTACTCACATATTGTCAATACCCAATCAAATTGACTTCATCACCAACAGATAATTAAAAAGAAAACAAACGAAACTCACAAATTTGCCAAATTGATACTTCTTCAAATAAATTAATTCAAGAAAAATTCATCATGGTTTGTAAGAATTTCTATATTCTATATTTATACAAATAAATCCATTACTGAGAAAGGCCTAAAAGTCCACCAAATTGTATGTAGCTACAACCTACAGCCAGCATGAACTTACAAAAGATGTCACCATACTGAAAATTCAAAATTTCTGGAGAAGAAAATTAGTTAAGAATGGTTCAATTCATCAAAAATTATGTGAAAATAAACAACTGTTATACGTCACAAAAGTGAGCATTGTCAATGTCTTGTGGATATACTTTAGCACCTGCAGTCATGAGTTAGCACCTGCAGTCATGAGCTTTTGCCTAAACAGGGTAGCAACCTTCTCAAGCATTTCATAATCAATAAATCATGTAACCAAAAAGAAATCAAATATAATAACTAATCAATATTAGAAAATCACAACAAATATTCCTAAATTATGAAACATTATTGCATTTATTGATAATACCTAAAAAAACATAGTTGTAGCTTCATACACACAGTATGACATGAATTCAATATAAATAGATGTACTTGATACTTGTCCATTTGCAGTCATGAATCCATGATATAAATGTCATCCATGTGGCAGGTCCAACCCCCGAGAGTTATGCAACAGTTCAAACTTAAGAGAATAGTCTTCAGTTCTACATGTCAAAATCATCATAAATGAAAAATTCTTCAACAATGGGCTAACTTCAATTTTTTTAGGTTACAATTATACCATTAATCAATTGTGTGTACAGAGAGGAGATGTGTATATAGAAAAATTAGATACAGAGGTAGATAATGACCAAATATCAATAGCCCATTTACTAAATATTAAAACCCTATGGCTCTTTGTTTTCATAGACGATTTTTGTGCACTTGTTCAATGACTACTTGTAGTAGGTTTGTGCAATTAATTTAGTTTCTTCATTTGAATAAAAATTCTGAGATGGGCCTCAATTTTCAAAAACCAAATTGGTAAAAAGGAGACCATTAAAAAAATAAAGGTGTAGTAGAAGTTGAATACTCTCTCAGTCTCGTCTGCAACAATATTTCTTCATGAATCCATTGGATAGATCCCATCCATGTGCCAGACCAACCCCTAAATGTTAGGAAATGGTTCAAGGAATAGTCTTCAGTTCTTCATGTCAAAATCATCACACATAAAAACATAATCAACAATAGGCCAAATTCAAATTGTTTAGGTTACAAGTCTACAATTATTCAATCATGTGTAGGCAAAGGAGATATGTAGATTGCAAAATTAGCTAGAGAGCTAGATAATGGCCAAATATTAACAACCCATTTACTGAATATTAAAAACCTATAACTCTATTTTCCTGGACTATTTGTGTGCACTTGTTTAATGACTTGTACTATGTTTGTTTAATTGATTCACTTTTTCAAATAAAAATTTCAAGTTGAGCCTCTATTTTGGAAAACCAAATTGGGAAAAAGGAGACCATTAAGAAAATATGGGTGTAGTAATTGCAAACTCTCAATCTGGTATGCAACAATCTTCCTTCATGAATCCATGAGATAGGTGCCCTCCATGTGCCATGTCCAACCCCTAAATGTTAGACAACAATCCAAAGAATAGTCTTCAATTCTGGATGTCAAAATCATCACAAATAAAAACTTCAGCGATGGGCCAAGTTAAAAAAAATTTATATTACAAGTATACCATTATTCAATATTGTGTATGGAGAAGAGATGTAGATGCAAAATTAGCTAGAGAGCTAGATGATGGCCGAATATAAACAAACCATTTACAAAATATAAAAAATCCTATTACTCTATTTTCCTAGACTACCTTTGTGCACTTGTTCACTATTTGTACTAAATTTGTGTCATTGAGTTTCTTCATTTATAATAAAAACTTAGATCAAAACCTGAATTTTGAAAAAGCAATTTGAGAAAAAGGAAACCATTAAGAGAATTTGGGTGTAGTAGAAGTTGCAAACTCTCAATCTGGCCTGCAACAATCTTCCTTAATGAATCCATGAGATAGATCTCCTCCATGTGGCATGTCAAACCCTTCAATTCTTTATGTCAAAGCCATCAAACATGAAAACTGCATCAACAATAGGCCAAATTCAGAAAATTTAGGGTACAAGTATACCATTATTCAATATGCGTATGGAGAGGAGATGTGTAGATAGAAAAATTAGCTAGAGAGCTAGATAAAGGTCAAATATTAACAACACATTTACTGAATATTAATATTTAAAATTTGTGTCTCTATTTTCCTAGACTATTCTTGTGCACTTGTTTAATGACTTGTACTAGGTATGTTTAACTGATTCAGTTTCTTCATTTAAAATAAAAAATTTGAGCTAGCCTCTATTTTGAAAAACCAAATTAGGAAAAAGGAGACCATTACGAAAATATAGGCGTAGTAGAAGTTGCAAACTCTTAGTCTGTATGCAGCAATCTTCCTTCATGAATCCATGAGATATGCCCCCTCCAATGGAAGGTCCAACTTCTGAATTTTAGGCATCCATTCAAAGGATAATATTTAATTCTACATGTTGAATCATCACAATTGAAAACTTCATAAACAATAGGCCAATTTCAATGTTTTTAGGTTACAAGTAAAACATTATTTTATTTTTTATTTTTATTTTTTCAATGAACTAGAGCTACGAACTAGTGAAGCCACAATCGAGTGACCTAATTCCCAACATGAATGCATAGCAGCCCAAACTTGTGAGCACAATAGCATAGCAGGGGCATGGAGCCTGCAAGCACATCAGTCCAGCGAGGGCCTGACACAGACATGAACACATGTGAAATCATCAGCATGAATACCGCAACAGTTCACAACCCACGAACACACTGGATCAGCGAAGGCACAAGTTGTAATGTCCCTCTTCTGGATTTACTTAAATTTTGCCCAAGAATAACAATACCAATAATACAACTTATTTACAAGAGTATTCTTACACTATACAAATTGAATTTGGATAAATAACCAATTAACATGAAGCAAAATAATGATGAAACTCTTATTGAAAAAATGCACATTATAACTTATTACTAAGGATCAACCACATCAGACACTTGAGGGGAAAGCACAATAGGGTGCTGAACATCCAACCACGACAATTCAACCCCTTGCCCCACAAGTACCAAATCAATGGGTTGAGTTATTAATTGAGGAGGCCCATACTCCTGCACCTCCCTATTATGTTACCTTGCAATTCTTATTATGATTGCCTTACAAAAATCAAATGCATAATTACTTAAATAAATAAATACATCATTAAATTCTCAAACTAACAAACATAGCATTAAACATATAGCATACCAATTGCTTCAGGAATATAATATTTTTCCTCTATATCATACTGTCATATAGTTTTAGATTATTACTGCTTAATAATATAATTACTTGTTGTCTTTCAAATTCAGATAAGATCTCACTTGCTTAATCGATCTCTTAACTTCTTGTTCCCCTTTTTAGCAGATCAGAACTATCTTATATTTTAGATAAAAAAGCTGCAGTAAATAATCATTCTAATTCAAAGCTGGAATAATTCTATTGCTCTCTTACATTTCTATAATTTACTCAGTTCACATGTTGATCTTCTTATCTGCTATTTCTACATTTTATTCAATCAGATCTCATTCCTCGCCATCCTTTTTACCCAACGGAAATCCTACTTTTATATCTTCATTTGTGGGTAGTCATGGCCTTTTAGTTTTTAGAGACACAATCCTGCAAGGAATCGCTGTCCCCTTTCAAGTTTGATGTAATCATTACTTAATTGCCAACTAAGATTAATTAAGGTAGCCAAGTAGCATTTACAAAAAGGCTGCCCAACTAGTATTTAATAAGTTTTTTTCTTTAGTGACCTGATCTGTATTTAGGAGTCTACTATTCAAGGAAATATCTTATATTCCTTCTTTTTTATTCAGCTACCTACTTATGATGGGGCATGACACATACACTAGTGGGGGACATGACACTCCGCCCTTCCCAAGATTGCTCGTCCTCAAGCAATGATCATGGAGAGAGTGTTTGGAATGATCTTCAATTCGAAATGGCTTGGTCTTCGCAGCTTCTATCTTTGCATTTTATAAAAATCCATCACCAATTCACTTCCAATAAACTACTCTGATATCATCTCAAGTTGCAAATTTGATCCAGGATATGTTTTTGCATATAACTAACAAAATAACCAAGTTATCAGTGTTAAAATTAGAACCAGAAAGCTATAAATACAAATAAAAGAACCTAAGAAAACTTAAGGGAACAAGAAGACAACAAATTATCTTGGGAAAACCCTCCACCTGAGGGTGAAAAACCCAGCCACACCAAAAATGGATTTTATTGAAAGCTCAAAATAAGTACACAACTCTTGCACTTAGAAGACAATCATTTTAACACTGATTGATAATGTTCAAAATAGAATATGACTCTCTGAAAAAAAAAACTGCTTACAAAATACTTGGAAGAAGATGCTAATAGAGTAAATCTTCACACATCAATGTTCACTGCTATACATAAATGACCATCTCAGAAAATAAGAGCAGATACAAAGTCACTGCAAAAGATCCTTCAAAGAATATCGATCATCTTCTAAATGACCCACGGCAAAGGAATAAATAACATATCTCAAGACCCGATAGAGCCAAGAAGAAGAAGGCGAAAAGTAAATCATAAAGACCGATGTCAGTTACACACCGACGCACATTACAAACTGGCGAACTTAAGTAAGAGAAAAGAAACGGTTTTCTAGCTAATACAAAGGCGGTGACAGCAACAAGGTCTTCGAAGAGCAGTGACAGATGTAGAAGAACACCAAAATATTTTCCAGATTTCACAAACGGTGAAGTGAATCAAATATAGAGCTGGAAAAAATCCATAAATACAACAGGCATGATATATGTTGAAGTTACCATCTTTAACACTCCCTCTTAACGAAGAAGATATCATTAACAGATATTCAAGTCATGGAGTCTCTCAACCTAAACAAAGAATATGAAAACAACAAAATTCAATCACAAATTCTCTCAACGTGATAGGCATCATGGATTCACTCAACATGATGTTCACCATGGCTGCTCCCATAGGTGAAATAAGACAAGCTCTCATCACAGAGTCACTCATCGTGATGTTTTCATGGAGTCTCTCAACATGACATCCACTATGGCTACCCCCCCATAAGTGGAAAGAGCCTCAAGGGCTTTCACCTCAAATTTCTCCATCACACAGAAAAATGCATTACAAGGGATTTCACCTCAAACTTCTCTCTCACAGAGAAGAACTCATTAATCAACATATATATATAAAAAAAATCATTGAAATTGAGATTCTCTCTCAGCAAGAGCAACATTCTCTACAATACCAAGGTTATCTCGAAAATAACAAAACTTCACTCTAGGAAGTGGCTTGGTAAGAATGTTTGTTGTTTGCTCTCCAATGCCAATGTATTTGAGCTCCATTGCTTTCCTTTGAACCATATCTCTCAAGTAAGGATATTTTATTTCCACATGCTTGGTTCTATCATGAAAAACAAGACTAACCGAAAGCTTCATACAGCTTTGGTTATCACAATGAATCACTATAGGTTCCAAAGGCTGTCCAAACAATCCTGTAAGCAATTTACAAAGCCACACTACTTCTCTAGTTGTTGTAGCAGTTGCAACATATTTAGCTTCTGTTGTACTTTGGGCCACACATGATTGCTTCCTGCTACACCAGGAAATCATAGTCGAACCTAAGCTAAAACAACAACCGGAAGTACTCTTCCTGTCGGGTACACATCCTGCCTAGTCTAAATCAGAAAAACCTTGCAATTTCAAACCTCCACAAGAAGTATATTTCAGACCATATCCCACGGTACCACATACATATCTCAATATATGTTTAGCTGCAACAAAATGAATCTGTCTAGGCTCACTCATAAACTGACTGAGAGTGTTAACAGCATAACATATGTCAGGCCTTGTGTTGACTAAAGACATCAAAGATCCAATCAATTGCCTATACATAGAAGGATCAACTAAATTTGAACTAGCTGCAACATCATGTAACTTTTTCAGATTTGCTTCCATGGGAGTTGTCATAGACTTACAATCTAACATACCAAAACTTTTCAAAATGTCAATGGCATATTGTTGAGACATGGACCAGCTAGGACTCGAACCTAGGACCTTCCATACGTTGTTGGAGTGCTCTACCACTGAGCTACTGGCCCCTCTTGGGCCAGTCCATCGTCGGCTCGGGTGTGGCTTATTTCCAACACCAACAAACCCTCTTAAGCCACACCTCTCGTGTGCTTGGGGCTCCTAGCCTGGACCTGGCTCTGATACCATGTTGAGACATGGACCAGTTAGGACTCGAACCTAGGACCTTCCATACGTTGTTGGAGTGCTCTACTACTAAGCTACTGGCCCCTCTTGGACCAGTCCATCGTTGGCCCGGGTGTGGCTTATTTCCAACACCAACACATATTTCCCTTGATTCAAAATGATTTCATTTGGTCTTTGCCACACTTCTAGACCAAGAAAATAATGCATCAAACCAAGATCTTTGATCTCAAATTCAGAAGATAACTCTTTCTTACATCTAGCAATGAGATCATCCTCTCCAGTAAGAAATAAATCATCAATATATAGAACTAAAATTAAAGCTTTACCATCAATTACCTTGAAATAGATATTTTTCGATCTGTACATTTTTGAGAAAACCCAAGCTCAACAAATGTCGATCAATTCTTTCATACCAAGCACGAGGAGCTTGCTTAAGGCCATACAAGGCATTTTTCAATCTGCATACATGTGATTCTTTCTTATGAATCACAAATCCATCTAGCTACTCAATAAAAACTTCTTCAATTACGCCATTCAAGAATGTTGTCCATCTGATGCAATTTCCACCCTTCAATAGCTGCAATAGCAATAATGGTTCTGATAGAAGAATAACGTGCTACAAGTGAAAAAGTCTCTTCATAGTCTATGCCTTCCTTTCTTGAAGGTTCTAACTTAGTTCTTTTCTCTTTTGGAACATGAAAATAGACAGGACATCCAAAAATCCTGAGGTGACTAATGTCAGGTTTAATACCTGAAAAAGCTTCTTCTGGAGTTATGTTTTCTAGAATTTGATGAGGACTACAGTTTTGCACATTTACTGTCGTCCTGCAAGCCTCTGCCCATAAAAATGTTTGAAGACTTTGATCATGGATCATAGCCTTTGCTGCTTCAACAATTGTCATGTTCTTTCTTTTAGCTACACCATTTTGTTGAGGATTATAAGGGACACAGAACTCCCTCTTAATCCCAGCTTCAACATAAAAGTTATGAAATAAACCAGAAACATATTCTCCCCCATTATCAGATCTTAGAATCTTTATCTTCTTGTTAGACAAATTTTCAACAAGTGCTTTAAACTCTTTAAATCTGGACAGCACTTCATCAAATTCTTTAGACTTGCGAAAATAAATCCAACACTTAAAGAAAAGTCATCAATGAAGGTAACATAATACCAAAAATCACTAAGGGAAGCAACTGACATAGGGCCACACAAATCAGAGTGAATTAACTCTAGGATATCCTTTGTTGTATTTTCACTACTATGAAAAGTACTCTTAACATTCTTACCTAGAGCACATCCCTTGCAGACACCTTCATGGTTTTGATTCAACTTTGGAAGACCAACAACTACCTTCTCCATTGAAGATAAGTTCCGAAATTTAGATGACCAAATCTTTCATGCCACAGTTCACTTGAGCTTGTAGAATCATGAGCTCAAGCTTGAATAGGACGATTTGAAATCTTGTAAAGACTGTCATGACAAACACCAATTTCACGTGCAGACTGGATGTTGGTATTCTTCTTCCATGCAAGAACTTTTCCATCAACAAAAGCAACATGATACCCCTTGTCTTCTAATGCTGAAATAGAAATCATATTCCTTTTAATACCAAGAACAAAAAGAATATCGCTCAGAAGAAGAGGAATACCAGAATTCAACTGAAAAGAAGTAGAACCAACACCCTTTACAGAATAACATGCATCATCACCAATGATAACTTGAAGATGCGAATCTTTTTCCTTCAAGTTGGAGAGGTGTTCACGTTCACAATAACCAGTGATATGGTGGGAAGCTCCACTATCAATCAACCATGTATCACTGTAAGTAGGAATATTACTAGAGAGAGCAGAAATAAATAAGAACCCCTCTGAATTTTCACTAGACTCTCTATGAGGAGAAACATTTTCAATATTTGTTGCAGCAGCTTGAGGCTTGGGTCTTGAAGGACATTCTATAGCAAAATGACCAAATTTGTCACATTTGAAGCATTGAACCCTAGAGAGATCCTTTCTTTTCTTAGATTCGGGAGCAAAATCAGAATTTCTATCTCTGTTCCTTTTGAAGTTTCCTTTCCTTCCTCTTCTTTTACACGAATGGGCAGCAAGAACATGATTTTCTTCATGATGAGATTTACGTCCAATTCCTCTTGCCTCCAATCTGCATTCCTCTTGAATGCAATCAACCCTCAAACGATCAAACTTGGGTAGCTCATTTCTTCCACTAATACCTTGAATGAAAGATTCCCAAGAGTGAGGAAGACCATTCATGGCCAGCATAGCAATATCTTTATCCTCAATAGAATCACCAATAGCATTGAGCTGATCCTTTAATTTAGTAATCTTCATAACGAAAGAAACAACAGATTCACCTCTAGCCATTTTGATACGAAGGAGTTGACGTCTCAATGCTAGAGCTCTACTAGTACTGTTGAATTCATACAAGCTTTGAAGACACTCGAACATCTCTTTGGCTGAATTCAACTTGGATATAACGGGTACTAGATGATCCTTAACAGAATCAATTAGTATTTTTCTAGCCATGAGATTATTCTTCCTCCATTGGGATTTCTCGGTGTCATTTGAAGGTTCATCTACAACAAACTTCACATAGTTAAGAAGATCATTCTCTTCTAGCACAATAAGAATCTTGAATTTCCATGAAGTGTAATTGGCTGCACCATCCACTCTGTCTTCAACTTTGAGTCCATTCACCATGATGAAAAACTTGAAATAAACAGACTACAGCTCCAAACAAGGAGAATTTCAAAACTAAGCAGTCTGATTCGGGATCTAATCTTTATACCCGCTCTAATACCATGTTACAATTAGAACCAGAAAGCTATAAATACAAATAAAAGAACCTAAGAAAACTTAAGGGAACAAGAAGACAACAAATTATCCTGGGAAAACCCTCCACCTAAGGGTGAAAAACCCAGCCACACCAAAAATAGATTTTATTGAAAGCTCAAAATAAGTACATAACTCTCGCACTGAGAAGACAATCATTTTAACAATGATTGATAATGTTCAAAATAGAATATGACTCTCAAAAAAAAAAACTGCTTACAAAATACTTGGAAGAAGATGCTAATAGAGTGAATCTTCACACATCAATGTTCACTGCTGTACATAAATGACCATCTCAGAAAATAAGAGCAGATACAAAGTCACTGCAAAAGATCCTTCAAAGAATATCGATCATCTTCTAAATGACCCACGGCAAAGGAATAAATAATAGATCTCAAGACCCGATAGAGCCAAGAAGAAGAAGGCAGAAAGTAAATCATAAAGACCGATATCAGTTACACACCGACGTACATTACAAACTAGCGAACTTTAGTGAGAGAAAAGAAACGGTTTTGGTGACAGATGTAGAACAACATTGAAACATTTTCCATCTTTCACAAACGGTGAAGTGAATCAAATATAGAGCTCGAAAAAATTCATAAATACAGCAGGCATGATATCTGCTGAAGTTATCATCTTTAACAATCAGAAAATGGAAGAGTTTGTAATCCCAAGACAGGTTTTCTTTCATCCTTAAGAGGCAAAAATCAATTCCCCCCTTTGCATCTACAAGGAACATGCTTAGATTTATTTCTTTGAATCAATGTAGGAAAGGAAACCTTCCATATATTAAGATGAGAACTAGAAGCATGACATGCACCTATGACCTTAATTGGTGATGTTTTCAATTAATGCTTGTCTTCTTTCCCAAGATGCAAACATAGAACAGTATGGTGATGCATCATAATGATATCATCCGTCATTAAAAAATGAGTCCCTGTTTCTTCAATGGATTAATTTTTTATTACTCTATAATAGGATCTCCTCATAGGTGGGAGGAATCTAATAATACTGTTTTGGATCAAAAAAATTGTTTGAGAGTAAAGAAATCGTCTGTCCGTAGATGTGTTTCAGTTTCTTTATTCATGATTGACCATACTTGTCATTTTTCATCAATAAGCTCTAGTTCCTACAACCTGCTCACTCGATATTCCTCATCTGGTATGAGGCCCTTCAAAGATACTCGAAGAGATGGGATTTCTACCTCGAGGCAGAATTGCTTCTGAACCATATACCAATGAATATGGTGTAGCCCCTGTTGGTGTGCAGATACTCGTTCTGTAGGCCCAAAGTGTCGGATTGAGTTGTACATGCCAATCCTTGCCAACATCATTCACTATTTTCTTGAGGATTTTTAGGATTGTTTTGTTTGATGCCTCTGCTTGGCCATTCCCTTGTGGGTAGTATGGTGTGGAAAAGCGATGTTGGATTTTGAATCATTCGTATAGCTCTTATACATCTTGATTCTTGAAAGGACGCCCATTATTTGTGATGATGGAACTAGGAATGCCATATCTGCAAACGAGATAGTTGAGGATGAATGGTGAGATCTGCTTTCCAGTTACAATGGTCATTGGAACTGCTTAGATCCACTTGGTGAAGTACTCTGTGGCGGTGATAATGAACTTATGCCTATTTGAAGAGGAAGGATGAATCTTTCCTACCAGATCAAGTCCAAATTTAATACCCACTGCTAGAGGCTTTTGAACAACATTTTATACTCCTTTTTATTACTTCTTGACCTCTTCCCTTCTTTCAGATCCCAGTGTGCCAGGAGCATCTAGAAATCAAGAGCCCTACTCATCATAAGGTTCAAATATCTTCATTATAGGCTTTTGTAAAACACCACAAAATATCAATCTACAGGCACTTATTTACTTTCTTGATAAGGTGAGGTTTCCAGGCAGCATTCAAAATGCTCTTATAGACTCTAGATCAATTTGATATTTTGATAGTTATTAGGCATGGAGCAAACATGCTGCAAACATATTGGGCATGAAGCAAACACATAAATATACATAAGACATAATGCATACACATAAATACATGTAAGGCATGAGGCATACTCATGAATACATGTAAGGTGTAAAACATGAAGTATACACATAAGGCATGAAGCATACACGTAAAGCATGAATCATAAACATGAATACACAAGGCATGAAGCATACATGTAAAACATGAAGTATACACACATGCAAGGCATACTCATGAATACATGCAAGGCATAAAACATGAAGTATACACGTAAGGCATGAAGCATACACGTAAAGCATGAATCATACACATGAATAGACATAAGGCATGAAGCATACATGTAAAGCATGAAGTATACACACATGCAAGGCATACGCACGAATACATTTAAGGCATAAAACATGAAGTCTACACGTAAATACACGTAAGGCATGAAGCATACACGTAAAGCATGAATCGTACACATGAATACACATAAGGCATGAAGCATACATGTAAAGCATGAAGTATACACACATGCACGGCATGAATCATACACATGAATACATGTAAGGCGTA